>NW_019154100.1:20413345-20560319 GCF_002288905.1 Enhydra lutris kenyoni | reverse complement strand
TATCAAAATACCATCCATTTTTTTCAAAGAAGTGGAACAAATAATCCCAAAATTTATATGGAACCAGAAAAGACCTCAAATACCCAGAGGAATATTGAAAAAGAAAGCCAAAGTTGGTGGCATCACAATTCTGGACTTCAAGCTCTATTACAAAGCTGTCATCATCAAGACAGCATGGTACTGGCACAAAAACAGACACATAGATCAATGGAACAGAATAGAGAGCCCAGAAATAGACCCTCAACTCTATGGTCAACTAATCTTCGACAAAGCAGGAAAGAATGTCCAATGGAAAAAAGACAGCCTTTTCAATAAATGGTGTTGGGAAAATTGGACAGCCACATGCAGAAAAATGAAATTGGACCATTTCCTTACACCACACACGAAAATAGACTCAAAATGGATGAAGGACCTCAATGTGAGAAAGGAATCTATCAAAATCCTTGAGAAGAACACAGGCAACAACCTCTTTGACCTCAGCCGCAGCAACATCTTCCTAGGAAGATCGCCAAAGGCAAGGGAAGTAAGGGCAAAAATGAACTATTGGGATTTCATCAAGATCAAAAGCTTTTGCACAGCAAAGGAAACAGTTAACAAAACCAAAAGAAAACTGACAGAATGGGAGAAGATATTGCAAAGGACATATCAGATAAAGGGCTAGTGTCCAAAATCTATAAAGAACTTAGCAAACTCAACACCCAAAGAACAAATAATCCAATCAAGAAATGGGCAGAGGACATGAACAGACATTTCTGCAAAGAAGACATCCAGATGGCCAACAGACACATGAAAAAGTGCTCCACATCACCCGGCATCAGGGAAATACAAATCAAAACCACAATGAGATACCACCTCACACCAGTCAGAATGGCTAAAATTAACAAGTCAGGAAATGACAGATGCTGGAGAGGATGTGGAGAAAGGGGAACCCTTCTACACTGTTGGTGGGAATGCAAGCTGGTGCAAGCACTCTGGAAAACAGCCTGGAGGTTCCTCAAAATGTTGAAAATAGAACTACCCTATGACCCAGCAATTGCACTACTGGGTATTTACCCTAAAGATACAAACGTAGTGATCCAAAGGGGCACGTGCACCCGAATGTTTACAGCAGCAATGTCTACAATAGCCAAACTGTGGAAAGAACCTAGATGTCCATCCACAGATGAATGGATAAAGAAGATGTGGTATATATACACAATGGAATACTATGCAGCCACCAAAAGAAATGAAATCTTGCCATTTGCGACGACGTGGATGGAACTAGAGGGTATCATGCTTAGCGAAATAAGTCAGTCGGAGAAAGACAACTATCATATGATCTCCCTGATATGAGGGAAAGGAGATGCAACATGGGGGGTTAAGGGGGTAGGAGAAGAGTAAATGAAACAAGATGGGATTGGGAGGGAGACAAACCATAAGTGACTCTTAATCTCACAAAACAAACTGAGGGTTGATGGGGGAGGGGGGTTGGGAGAGGAGGGGTGGGGTTAAGGACAATGGGGAGGGTATGTGCTATGGTGAGTGCTGTGAAGTGTGTAAACCTGGCGATTCACAGACCTGTACCCCTGGGGTTAAAAATATATTATATGTTTATAAAAAAATAAAAAATTTCAAAAAAAAATTTCTACTTAGAAAAATCCAACACTTCAAGGATGTGGGGAAAAAAGGGACCCTCCTCCTCGCACCTCCTGCACTGGTGGTGGGAATGCAAACTGGTGCAGCCATTGCGGAAAATAATATGGAGGTTCCTCAAGAAGTTAAAAATAGAACTACCCTATGATTTAGTAATTACACTACTGGGTATATACCTCAAAATACAAAAACACGAATTCAAAAGGATACATGCACCCCAATGTTTATTCCAGCATTAGTCACAACAGCCAGATTATGGAAAGAACTAAAGCAAGCGTCCATTGATCGATGAAGGATAACGAAGATGCGGTATTCAGCCACAAAAAAGAACGACATCTTGCCATTTGCAACAACGTGGATCAAGTTAGTGAAATAAGTAAGTCAGAGAAAGACAAACACCATATGATTTCATTCATATTGTAATTTATGAAACAATACAAATGAGCAAAGGAAAAAAGAGCGAGCGAGAAAGAGACACAAACCAAGAAACAGACTCTTCAGGATAGAGAACAACCTGATGGTTACCAGAGCGGGGGTGGGTGCAGTCTGCATGAACTAGGTGACAGGGATTAAAGAGTGCACTTATGACGAGCATTGGACAATGTATAAATTGTTGAATTGCCATATTGTGCACTTGACAGTAATACGATGCTTCATGTTAACTATACTGGAAGAAAAATTTAAAACTAAAAAGAAAAAGAAAAAGCCAATAGTCTGTGTGCTATTACAGCATAGCTACAGGTGGCTGTATAGATCGCTAGATATGTCTGCTTTTTATTATCACTATTATTATGTTTTTACCTTGGTAATTGAAATCTTGCTATTGAGTAAGACTGGGTTGCTTGCTGTTGGCACTACTCTGGGATCTGTTCAATTAAAGGCCTGTTTATTTAATTCCCTGAGCGTACACCTGCAGTATCATGAAGGCACCACACTCATAACGTAGCAAGTATGATTGATATGTGGCTCACCTTTCAAAGCTCAGTGAAAGCATTTCAAATTACCAGTCCTTTGCACACCCAAGAGACTCTTTCAGTCTCAGGAAGAACAAAGTGCACCAAAGTCGTCAGAATGACTTCTACCAAGAACCCCGGTGTTGTGGAGAGGGGAGGGAAGCAAACATTAAAGGAACAAAACCAAAGCAGTGATTTGTTAGTATCTCAAAATGTTGCTGGATTTGCCATCAGTGTGGTCATGCAGTTTCATCTGCAAACACAAGCCTCTTTAAGGACAATCTTTGTGTCTGAACAGAAAGTATTTTGTCTTTTCAGGCAGGAAACCTAGGGAAGGCTTTCCCAGAGATATATTTCCACCATGTGGCCAGGACAATAAACATGAGGCTTTTGATCTGGGTGGCAATAGTGGTGGAGCCAGAGTTCTAAAAGCAGAAAAATGGGAAACAAATCTGCCAGAGGTGAGTGTGTGCCCTCAGGGTACTTTTGCATGTCTAGAGTTCACCAAGCAGAGCCAGAGAGATTTCAAATAAACATGTCTAAAGGAGTCATAAAAATCCTAACTAGCGTGATAGCTTAAATCCCAATGTCAAAACACAGAAACGCATGGCCTACATCACATGAAGCTTCTTTGGCCCTGAGTTTATAAATTAAACCTCTTTCAAAGTCCTATTTCTATAAGCATAAATTAATAAATGCCCCTCCTCCCGACTACCATCTTCATATTACAGATGACAACAAAATTATTTTTATCATTCTGCAGGTGGAATAAAATGGGAGCAAAAGGTATCCTGAAAATATATCTTTTCTCATTCTCACTAGGATACAATTGCCTGCCATTGTCCTAATATAGGTGTCCTTTTAACTTGGCTGCTTTAAAACTTCATCCTAGAAATCACTGCAATTCATTATTTTACATGCTACCTTCATTTACAAGTCAAAATGCCAAAGAGGAGCTCAGTTTATTTCAGCACTGTTGAAAAAGAGCACCGTTATTAGGAAATGTGAGTGGGTTGAAGTGGGACTCCCTATGGAGTCAGCTTGGCAGAGTCTGAGTTCCTGGCTCGACCTGATATTAAAAGGGAGTCATCAGTTTACCCACACAGCAGGGTCTTCACTTTGTACTTCTCAATCTGAGCAAGGCAGCAGTGAGTCCAAAGAGTTGAGGTTAGTTTCCATAATTAATAATCAAGTGAAAGAAATTCCTCTGACTTACTTTGAGAATTATTTTATTATTCAGAAATTGCCTGATGTTAACTGTCTGATAAATAATAAGAGCATACATAAGATGTATCTAAGAAAATTCACTTGCATTCAGTGTGATTTATTTCCAGGAGAGGCCAAAGGCATCTCTGTTCACATTAAACTAATTTTTCTCCCCTTTATGTCCATTAAGAGACATTTGAAGGGCAAAAATTTTAGGCACCTGTGCTCCTATTAGTTGATATTTTTAGAAGAAAACTCCAGTAATTACTGTGCACTCATTTAAATACATGTATTAGAATTACTATGATTTTTAATACATCCAATTTTAATAAGGACATCAACAAAACGATTTAAGATCATTGCCTTGCTTTAAAAATAAATAGATGAATGCAATTTACCTTTCCTTTTATTTCATACATGAAATCTAAGAAATACAACCATCATTTTTAATCCGAACTCAGTAAACATGTAGTATATTTTTCAATGCAGCCTCAAAATCTCTTGGTGAAGTAGCATCCATATTTATCCATATAACAGTGACAATTTTGTTAAAGGTTGGTACAAGAGGGGTGGATGGGAGGCAGAGTGTCCAACTCTATGTTTCAGCTCAGGTTGTGATCTCTGGGTCCTGAGATGAAGCCTGCACTGGGCTCCACATTCAGAGGGGAGTCGGTTTGAGACTATCTCCCTCTCCCTCTACCTCTCCCCGCTGTTCTCTTTCTCCCGCTCTAAAATCAACAAATCTTTTTTTTTTTTTTTAAGATTTTATTTATTTATTTGACAGACAGAGATCACAAGTAGGCAGAGAAGCAGGCAGAGAGGAGGGGGAAGCAGGATCCCCGCAGAGCAGAAAGCCCAATATGGGGCTCGATCCCAGGACCCTGAAGTCATGACCTGAGCTGAAGGCAGAGGCTTTAACCCACTGAGCCACCCAGGCGCCCCTAAAGCAACAAATCTTTGAAAAAACAAAAAAGGTTGCTACAAGATAAGTTGCTGCTGCATAAACAAAACTGTGCCTCTTAAGTTTCTGTTCATACATTGTGTGTAAATAGGAACTGCCGCATCTATATATATATAGATTTAAGATGTACTTTTTTAGAATATCAGACAAAGTCCTTCATGCAAGAGACCTCATCTGGATTTCCAGCTTTGGTTTTCCACTATATACATCATGAACTCCAGCTACAGAAAGCTAATTCCAAGCAAGTTTTCCCACACTCTGCTTCTTTGTATAAGTGAATTTATCTTCCAGGATTTTCCCACTCTTCTAACTGCAATGCTGAAAAGTATCTATGAAAGACCCCCTTCAAATACTATTGTGGTCTTTTCTGTCTTGTTATAATAATCATTACAAGGTATTTTAAATAATTGTTAAACATTGTTTCCAGCACAATACAGAGAGCTCTTGAAGCAAGAAAGGGCTTCATATTTATCTTTGTCTCTTTCTGTTTTATTCCCTGCCCTTCACCGTCAAGAAACACTGCATATTTTATAAGAGATGATCTGTTCATGTCAAGAACATACTGGTATATGGTGACAGTAACCTTACATGTCACTCAACTTCCTTTGGGACATCTTACAATGCTTGGTTTGCAGTCAGCCTCTTGCTAGCCATCCAATTTAACCTCTGGTATGATTCCTTACCACCTTTTAAAAATCTCACCCTCATCCTGTTGCTTTGATTGGGTATTAAGGAGGGCACATATTGCATGGATCACTGGGTGTTACACACAAACAATGAATCATGGAACACTACATCAAAACTCATGATGTACTGTATAGTGACTAACATAACATAAAAAAATTAAGGAAACCAAAAACAATAAAACAATTATATCACTCAGTGTTAAAACATATTTTCATCTAAACAAGTTAATCCAATATTTAAAAATACATTAAGTATAGAAAATGCCTTGAGGTGTTAATAGATAGCTTGGTACATTGGGAATTTACTTAAATTGCAAATAGGTTAAATGGGCAACTAATATCAAGAATTTCATATAACTGAACTTCTCTGTTTTGAAAAAAAATAAATTAGAAAACAGACCTCTTAATATTTTGATTTTTAGTTTTTACACAAGTTCATCAGCATGAAAAAGTAAGAATTTTTATTTTAGAAAATTCTCTAGTTTAATCAAGTCACAACAGAACCTATGGGCAAAGTCAAAGAATTTCTAATCCCATGTGACAGCTTCTTTCAGGAAACAACACAGTGCTCTGTAGAGTTCCTGGCACGCCTTCAGTAAAGGTCACAGAAGTTAAGTGTTCCAGCAGTGAGCCCAACTTTTAGTAGCCTTCAAAGTACTTCACTAGGGTTTATCCTGTATGTTACAACAGAGAATATCAAAGGCATCCCTTGAAAACGTTTGTGCAGTGAATTCTGACCACCTTTCCCTGTAAGTAAAGGCACTCAAACATTCTTAAATTTTAGGTTACTTTACCCTGTATGGGATAAACAAAGAGAAATGCATAAAGACCGACAAATTGTAGCTCCTTACCTCTCTTCCCTCTACCAACCACATATTCTCTCCCAGTCTAAGGAAGAAGAAACTTATTTAATTCTAAGTCTTACTCTAACTTTCTCATTTTTCTCCAAAGTTTATTTTTTAACTTAAAATTTATTGAACTATGGCAGATAATGCAGATAAATGCATTTATCACAAGTATATTGTTTGATACATTTTAATCACACACCCATATAACCAACATCGAGGCTAATAAACATTTCCAGGATCCCAAAGCCCTTGTGTCCCCTTTCTGTCACAGCACACTCCCCAGAGTACCCACTTTCCACAGTTCTATCAGCATAGAATAGTTGTGCATTAAGAAATGTTTTACTTTTTGTTAATGGAATCATATGGCATATAGTCTTTCATGTCTCACTTTTTATGCTGTTACTTCATTTGCTCTCCTTGCTTGTGAGATTCCACATATCTTCCAGGTACTTTATTATTTTTTTTTAAGATTTTATTTATTTATTTGACAGACAGAGATCACAGGTAGTCAGAGAGGCAGGCAGAGAGAGAGGAGGAAGCAGGCTTCCTGCTGAGCAGAGAGCCCGATGCGGGGCTCAATCTCAGGACCCTGAGATCAGGACCTGAGCTGGAGGCAGAGGCTTTAACCCACTGAGCCACCCAGGCGCCCCTCTTCCAGGTACTTTGGTTGATTCATTCTTATTGCTACATAGTAGTCCACTGTGTGACTATAGTACAATTATTTACCCATTTTCCAAAATCAAATATTCATGCATATATGATTCTGTACATGGATTCTCTGTTTTGGGCTAATCATCTATTTGTGTATCCTTTTCCAGTTGAATATTGCCATGATTAGACTTAAAATAAATCTTATTATAAATGTTAAAGTTTTCCACTTGTTTTCTTGCACATAATTATCTTATATGTCTTAGTTTTAAAATTTCTATATACATTTTGGAAAATATCTCTCTCTATCCACCCATCAAAAGAAGAGGCACCTGGGTGGCTCAGTGGGTTAAACCTCTGCCTCAGGCTCAGGTCATGATCTGAGGGTCTTGGGATTGAGCCCTGCATTAGGCTCTCTGCTCAGCAGGGAGCCTGCTTCTCCCTCCCTCTCTGCCTACCTCTCAGCCTACTTGTGATTTTTCTCTGTGTTAAATAAATAAATAAAATCTTAAAAAAAAAAAAAGAAAGAAAATCTTACTGACATTGTATGGGATACCTTTGAATTTATGGATTTATGAATTTATGAATTTATGGATGGATTTGAGGGCAAATCTTTATAATACTAAGTCTTCTAACCCATGATTATGTTATATCTCTCCATTTGTTTTTGTATTCTTTAACTTGCCTCAATAATATTTTATTTAGAGTCTACAGTGTAGACCTAGCACATATTTCTTCAGATATATTCCAAGGTATTGGGTGCTTTTTAGTTCATTTTTACATTGCATCATTTTAAATTTTTGAATTTTTATATGCTTCTAACATTCACTTTGGAGTATTATAATTATATACCTTAAACTTGATAAATTAATTTACTAGTACATATACTTTTCTGTAGATAACTTTGGAATTTGATGTAAAAAATATCAAGTAGTCTATGAATAATGTTAGTTTTAGTTCTTTTTCTAAAATATTATGCATTTAATTTCTTTTTTTTTAAAGTGTATCTTTGTATCTTTCTTTTTTTTTTAAAGTGTATCTTTGTATGTATCTTTGAAACATACCTAAAAGTTGCAAGAATGACATAAGAAAGTCCAGTATGCCTTTTACCCAACTCATTGTTTACATTTTACCCCAATTGCCTTTACTATTCATCTCCTCCTCCACTTTTCCTCTCCTCTTCACTCTCTAACTTGTGTGTGTGTGTGTTTGTGTGTGTGTGTGTACACATATGCATGTATACATGTATAGGGACACACATTTATGGATATATACACATATATCTATATACTAATGTATATGGTTAGAGACACCACATCCCTTTAACAACAAATACTTGACTACATGATTCCTGAGAACAAGGACATTTTCTTACATGACCATAGTAATACAATTAACATCAGGAGCTTTAATATAATTATGATAACCTTATCTAATGAGTAGAGCATATTCAAATTTTGTCAATTGTCCTGATAATGTCTTTCATACCTCATTTTTCCCATGTCTAGAATTCAATAACAAATTTATCATCCCTTGTCTTTAACTGTCACATCTTTTATTTTAAAGTTTATTGATATAAAGCTCACCCATTTCAGATGTCCAGTTTTATGAATTTTGACAAATATACACAGTTGCTTAGCAAGCACAAAAATTAAGACATATATTTCCAGCATACCAATATGCTTCTTCACACCATTTTGTATTCATTTTCTTCCCCAACTCCAGCCCCTCATTATCACTGATTTGATTCCTATCTCTATGATTTTGTCATTTCTCAAATTTCAAATCAATTGAACCATGCATTATGTAATATTTTGTGCCTGACTTCTTTAACTTAGTTCAGGGCATTTGAGATTCTTCCATATTGTTGTAAAGCATCAATATTTCATTCCTTTTTTTTTTTTCCCCTCAGAGTAGTATTCTGTTGTATAGATATGCCTCAGTTGGTTTTCTCATTCACCAAATTGAGGACATTTGGTTTGTTTCTAATTTGTGGTTATTATGAATAATGCTTTAGGTGAGTATGTGTTTTCATTTCTCTTTTCTAAACATTCAGGCATGAGATTTGTGGATCATGTGGTCAGTATATGTTTATCTTCATATGAAACTGTCAAAGATTCCTCCAAAGTACTTGGGTTTTTTGCGTTCCCACAAGTAATGTGTGAGCACTGCAGTGGCACCACAACCTTGCCTGCATTTTGCACTGTTGTTAAAATTATAACCATTGTAGAAGATGTATAGTGGTATCGCATCATGGCCTTAATTTTCATTTCCTTGTTGACTAATGGCTTTGAGCATCTTTCATGTGCTTATTTGACAATCTATGAACATGATATATATCTCTCTTTGCTTAGAGGTTCTTTTGTGGTTTATAATATGTAAACACTGAACATATTTTGGTATACTTATCCACCACCATTTCATGTTTCATGGTATTATAATGGTATTGTTTCTCTTTATAGAAAGTTCCAAATTTTCATTTGTAGTATATATGCATACAATTGATTTTGTTACACTGACTGTATCTTTTTACCTTGACAAATTCAGTTATTAGTTCTGGGAGCTCTTTTTAGATTGTTTGAATTTCTACATAGACAATTTTGTTATCTGTGAAAGAGACATTTTAATTTCTTCCTTTCCAGTTTGTATGCTTCTTTTTTTTTTTTTTTAAAGATTTTATTTATTCATTTGAGAGAGAGACAAAGAGAGCACAGCAGGGGGGAGAAGCATAGGGAGAGGGAGGAGCAGACTCTCCACTGAGCTGGGAGCCCAACATGGAGCTCGATCCCAGGACCTGGGGATCATGACCTAAGCCAAAGGCAGATGCTTAACTATCTGGGCCACCCAAGCACCCCTATTTTTCTTTTTCTTATTTATTTTTCTTTCCTTATTGCACTGGCAGAAATCCCCCATATAATGATGATTAGATCACAATATCAAACACCTTTCCTTGTTCTTGATCTTAGAAGGAAAGCATTATCTTTCATCATTAAGTACATATTAACTATGAGTTGTTTTTTTTTAATTCTCTTCATCAAGTCGAATAAAATCCCTTCAGTTAGCTGAGAATTTTCACTACTAATGGATATTGAATCCTCAAAATTATTTTCCCTGCACTTGTTAATGATATGGGTCTTCCTTTTTAGTGTATTGATTTGGTGAGACACATTGATTGAATTCTGAATATTGCAACATCCTTGCATTCCTGGGATGACTGCAACTTAGTCATGCTGTGTCTTTTTAATCTCCTTTAATCAGGAAAAGTTATTCTGAAATCCTTTTTTTTTCCTGACCTTGGCAGTTTTGACAAAGACAGGCATTGGTTTTTTGAAATCCCATCTTTTTTTATTTTTATTTTTTTATTTTTATTTATTTTTTTTTTAAAGATTTTATTTATTTATTTGACAGAGAGAGATCACAAGTAGACAGAGAGGCAGGCAGAGAGAGAGAGAGAGAGAGAGAGGGAAGCAGGCTCCCTGCTGAGCAGAGAGCCCGATGCGGGACTCGATCCCAGGACCCTGAGATCATGACCTGAGCCGAAGGCAGCGGCCTAACCCACTGAGCCACCCAGGCGCCCCCATCTTTTTTTAGATCCCAGCTCATTGTTTTGAGAAATTCCATATACTGGCTCTAATATTTCCTGATGAATAGATTCATACTATGAATTTTTGGCAGACCTACCATTGATAAAATGGTGTTACTTCTCAGTTTATCAAATTAGAATGCACATACTATTGTTTTCTTTCTTATTTTGGTGAGATTAACATCGATTACTTGATTAAGGTAAAGTTTACCATACCTCCCCACTATAAAGATACTGATTTTTATTTAATTAAAAAGTAACTTGGGTAACAGATCTTGAGAATTTATAAATTTCCTATTCATTATCAAATTTTAATTGACTTTTTATCATTCATCTTTAAGTTTCTAAATCCATTATTCCTTTTATATTAGTTACATAGTATTCTATAGTTTGGACAAACTTTCCTTTCTCCTGTATTCATTTATTATCAGAATACAATTATAGATTCAAATTATATTCAGTGGGTTACAATCCATTACCCTTATTTAGCTCCTGTATCTTTTTAATATGTGCTCTTGATTCTTTGTGCATTTCCTTAATTTGTGATGCAAAATGTTTCCTTAGGTTCATCTTACTCTTTTCTTTCCCCACTCCTAGAATCAGACATTTCCCCAAGAAGTCCTGATTCTTTTTACTGATGAATGGTATTTACAAACAAGTACTCATGGACAATAGAGGTCCTCAGATTGGCATATCCTTGATTCTAGGCTGTCCCAACTGAGATAAATGTAATGTATAATTAGCCATAGGCATACATATGCACACACATATGTACATAGAAATATGTGATACACAGACATGTTTATCTATATCTTTATACATATAAATATATACTTGAACATATAAACATATGTATATTTGTGTATCTATCTAAACAAATATGTCCTGCTCCAATCCAATAGCACAAGATGCAGTCTAGTTTCTCCTGTTTTGATGTTTTTAAATTTCTTCCTCAAGAGTGAGAAACTGCTTCCCATTATCATCAATATATTTAAATATTTTCCTCAAGCCCAGAATATATAATAATTAATTTCAAAATTGCTAACCCATCAGATTCTTAAAAGCAAATTGACTTATTAGTAAGTTTCATTTTACTAGTAACTTTTTGAGGTTTAATTTAAACAGAATGAAGTACACAAATGTTATGTGTACAATTTATTGGAGGTGGCTCATACTGGCTAATAGGAGCTGATTACTAATTTCCAGGAATTTTATGAGCCAGTTGTTAAATGCAAGTATTCTTTAAATTATTAAACTTATAATTATATATACAACATTAACCACAAAATAATAAATATTCCAATCTCTATCTTCCTAATTACTTTACTGCATATTACTATTATCTATGCTTTTGAGGTTATTTATGTCATTTATGTGCATGGTGGAAATACTATATAATGATGTTCTATCTCTTTCCAGTTTTCTGTTCAGTGATGGCATGTTGGTACCCTGAAACTGACCATGGAGAGAGCATCTACACCACAGAAATGGGCAATTGCTGAAATCAGCACTTTATTTATTGTTTTGCTGATTGTTTGAACTTAAAAAGCAATGGAGTAATGTTAATAACACAAACTAAATTTAAAATTGTGTTGTGCCTATAGCTTTTACATTGTAAATAGCACAAGAAAATGGGGAAATGATATTCTAGTATTCAAAAATTATTATCTGATTTAGGAAAGAAGATTCTCATGTCATTGAGGAATAAATGAAGCAGTAAGAACGACCACATGCAAAGATTGAGATGGTCAAAGACAGATGCATGTTGAAAACTGTCACCCTCCTCCACATCCTGGTCTCCTCCTAAACTGCCATTTTGGCTGACTTAAACAGACTTCAGGATCAACACTAGTTACAGAGGCAATTTCCAAAACTGCATAAGGTCTAACCCTTAAAAGAAAGCTCTTATTCTTTTTTTTTTTTTTTAAAGATTTTAATTTATTTATTTAACAGAGATCACAAGTAGGCAGAGAAGCAGGCGGGGTCGGGGGAAGCAGGCTCCCTGCTGAGCTGAGTGCCCGATGCGGGCACGATCCCAGGACCCTGAGATCATGACTTGAGCCAAAGGCAGAGGCTTTAATCCACTGAGCCACCCAGGCGCCCCAAGCCCTTATTCTGTTACTCATGGTAGCTCTGATTCTCTGATTAAACTCCAAATGGAATGTTGGCTTTTGATTTTCATCTATTTAATGGCACATATTTCAGATGAATTTTGGTTACCTATAGGAACTTTATGTTATTTTCTTCTTTTCTTATATAGTATCTTAGTAGGATGCTAAATGTACTCTTTTCTCTTACTTCTTTTTTTTTTTTAATAAATTAGATTTCCCAGAACTGTTGTTGAATGGTTTCCATACAGATAGAGGGTAGACTAGGATATTTGTCCAAACTTTACAATTGAAGAGATCTCTCTTCTGTTGTTACAAAATGGTCCATTTTCTTAAAAAAGAGTTCCTCTCTGTAATCATTTCTTATCTGATTTCCACAACTTAACCTGGCTGAGAACAATTTGGGGGCTTTTCTATTTTCCTTATAAACTCTGTCATAGGCTGCTGCCATCAAGAAGCAAGCCTTTGCCTTCTAAGTTGATGGCATCACAGTTAAATGTATATTTGATTGGTGTATATTTGATTTGATTGGTGATTGGTGATTGGTGATTTTGAGATCTGCATTTCCTTGTATCATGTACTCTCCATGACGTCTACCTCCATTTTACTATCATGGTCTTGTAGGCCTCAGCCCAGCTAATAGTGTCTCTCCCCATCTGTGGACTCTCTCTTTCTAGAAATAAATATTTGCTAGAGCTTTCTGAGATATGCCATTGATGGGTCTGATCATTGACCAAGACAGACATAACTGGCAACTGTTAATAAGGGAGATTGAGACATTAAACTTGGAAAATACCAGCTCTATCATAAAGCATCCTACACAGTCTAAACTAAATGTCCACTAGAACTTGTTATAATTAATTTTAAACTTTTTTTTTTACTGCAATCACTAAGTCCAATCCCATTAAAATGTGTTGGAAAGGGGCGTCTGGGTGGCTCAGTCATTAAGTGTCTGCCTTTGGCTAAAGTCATGATCCCAGGGTCCTGGGATCGAGCCCCACATTGGGCTCCCTGCTTGGCGGAAGCCTGCTTCTCCATCTCCACTCCCCCTGCTTATGTTCCTTCTCTCGCTGTGTCTCTCTCTTTGTCAAATTAATAAATAAAATATTTTTAAAAAATGTGTTGGAAGGTGGACTCATCATATGCCCCATGTTCTGGGTTTCTGTTTCCATTCTAGTGCTCCCATTGTAAAGTAACCACTTACAACAGAGCACTGTCTCTATGCACAACACCACACATACATTCTGATGTTCATTCATGTATCATGAAGGAGCTCTGGGTGAACAAAGGCCAAGTTCTAGGCAACTCCAGCAGGAGACTTGAGAACTAGGGTTTCTGAGTACTCTTTGAATCCTCCCAGAACAATTTAAGCATTTTGTTGCTTGTTCTAATCAGGAAAGGGAATGTGCAAGTGTTACCATCCTGGCTTTGTCTTCTGCATTCTGGCACCGCATATCCCTATGACTACCAACGCCGCACACCTGAATTTATAAAATTATATCGCCCCCAGGTTACCTCTTCCATGCAGCAAAGGATAATGCTTGGTATTTTTCTACTTTAGGCAAAATGGTGCGGTTTCTGTTTTAGAGTAGAAAAATTTCACATGTGGCCAAAGTTTCCACATTGGTAGATCCTGCTTCTAACAATGATAATGATAATAATACTAATAAAAATAAATTAGCTTTGCATTGAGTTTGTAAACTTTCCTGAAAATAACTGTGAAAATATGTGATTTTATTTAATTAATTGATAGCTTTCTAGCCACGCTATGATAGAATTTGCTTAAGTTTAATTTTTGGAACTATTAGACATATAAGTAGAAAATAATCTTTAAATCATATGAATAAAAACATCTTTGTGTTGTCACAACTAGTGATTCATAAAATACAAAATGAATTAAACCCTAAAGAGGGATAAAGTAATTTTCAAACATTCTAAGTCTAGTTTTCCTTGCTGCAGGTCACCATTTGAATATGTATTTAATTGTTTCCAAGTTCTAAAAGTACATATTCAGCTTACTTTGACATGTGTGTTCAAAGTAAAGTATGCTTGACTGGACCTGACAGCACTGTGTGTCAACCACACTCAAGTAAAACAATTAGTTTAAAAAATTTTTTTAAGTATTTTTGGCTGCTTATTAATGAGTGGAAAGTCAAAACCCTAACCATTTGAAATTTTTTCTGTCATATTTAAAAATGTATTACATTGGGCTTCACTGGATGAAAAGTAAGAGAGAATTCCAAATTAAGTGTCTTCTATGTCAAATATACAGTTATTTTAAAGTGATTTCAAATACAAATTAGAACATAAGAACTTTCTTTAAAGCTGACAATTCAAAATTAGCTAAGTGAAAGAGGGATGTTCTCACCAATTTGAGAAGATCCTGAAGAAATCTGGTGTTTCCTGGTGTAAACATAATTGTACCTCTCAAAGAGCTGTGTGAGTGGAGATATGGTTTGCTATTGCTCTGCGTCACGAATGTGCAGCTCCTCTGGATCCCAAGGGGATCACCCCAAAAGATTAAGAATTACGATTTTTCTTCTCCAAAAATCTGTTATACATTGACAAATTAAGAAATTAAACACTCTGATGTTTTATGAATAATTGTCCTGGCTCTCGACAAGAAGCAGAACCCTTTGGTTCTAAGCCAGTTTCAGTCCCTAGGGGCTGTGAATTTAAATAAGTTAGAATTATCCTATTTTTCAGATGCAGAAAAATATGCACAAATAGGTTGTCCTTTCTACAACAGAACATTTTCTGTAATTGTATGTGCCTACTACTGACAATGAACTAAAATAAAAATAGTTTCCCCACCAACAGAATTCAAAGAGTAAGCACAAATCATGTATAATAAAATACTTTAATACTCGATCAGAAATTTGGCAAGAATGTTCCACACAAAAGTCATTTCCCCAGGAACTTTTCTCTAGACCCCCTGATTGAACTAAATCTGTGTTCTTTATCCTTTCAACCATCCTGTTCCTCTCTCTACTTAATGGAATTTATCTCTACTGGGAAAAAAAAAAAGTAATTTCTGTAATTTAATCATCTCAAGCATTAAAATTAAAATCTCACCAAGCTAGACATGGCTGTATTGTAGCCCCTAAAACAATTTCTAGCACACAGTAGGTACTTAATAATTATTAGTTTAATAAACAATAAAGGTTTTTCTTTTAAGATTTTGTTTATTTGAGAGAGAGAGAATGAAAGAGGGAGAGCATGAGAGGAGAGAGGTCAGAGGGAGAAGCAGACTTCCCGCTAAACGGGGAGCCCGATGTGGGACTCGATCCTGTGCCTCCAGGATCATGACCTGAGCCAAAGGCAGTTGCCCAACCAACTGAGCCGCCCAACCAACTGAGCCACCCAGGCGCCCAACAATAAAGTTTTCAATAAGCAATATAGAAACTAGTAAGCAGTCATGCTAGAGGAAGATTATAGGTCAAATTATATTGTAAAACATGAAAAATCTCTTAACACTATTAAGACTTCCAAGTTTTAGTCAGGAACTATGAGGCTACTAGCCATTTTTGTTGCACTTAAATCTGTTTGCTCATTTGCTAACTAACATAGGAACCATTGAGACCCAGTCTGTCACCAATGCTATATATAGAAGCAGTTTGGAGGGGAAAACTGGAAAACAAACAGGTTTTTTTTGGGAGGGGAGGGGGACTGAAACTTACCCCACCCAGAGATTTTTTTTTTTAAGTTCTTTAAAAATATATCACAATTAAATTTTAAAATGTCCTTCCAGTACTTTAGCTCTTTTTCTATTCTTTATATTTATCTGTGGAAAACATAAGAATCTACAGATAAAATTGATGCATGATGCATGTTGGTCAGTGTGTGGGATCAGCATCCAATAGACAGGATTCAGTAGGAGAGGACCAGAAGGAAGCAGTGGTACTTCCTGCTTTTCACATTAAAAGTTAATGAGATTTAAACAATCTCTGAATTTTTTGCTAAAAATTGTAATACATATTTATTATCAAAGTGAGGGCTTACAAGTGGCTTGAAGCCCATAATGTTCTAATAAATACAGCTAGCTTCACAAAAGCACACAGGTAATGTCCAATTGGCCTTTGGAATCTACAGTATCCACAAAATGTTGGACATCATGCCAAGAAGTGGTATATTGCCATTCATAAAGACATAATACAGAAATAGATATCTTTTCTCAGGGAGGTGGGAGGGGGAAACGTATATCATCTCAAAACCACTGTGCTTCAGGGAACACCATAATCATTCCCACATGCAAGGTATGTGCACGCAAAATAAAAATGGTAAAGCACTAAGGAGCTCTGGGTGAACAAGGGCCAAGTTCTAGGCAGCTCCAGCAGGAGACTTGAGAACTAGGGTTTCTGGGTGCTCTTTGAATCCTCCCAGAACAACTGAAAGTTTGAGCTATGCATGTATCCTTTCACTTCTTCCCTACCCCAAACCAAAGCAAAACAAATTTTACTACCAAGCCTTCAATTGCTATCAGATGCTGGTAATTGTTATAATAAATTTAACTCAAGATAACTCCTTTTCTTCATTTTAATAACTTTAAAAATTAACTTTTATCTCTGCCATAATTTTTTATTATGGAGCATCCTATCATAATTTTAGTTTATTCTGTGTACCATTCCTTTCAAGTTTCTACTTTAGTCCTGCTTTCTCTAACCACTTCTCAGAAGACCGCCCAGCAGAGGTAATGAGGAGATAGCCATCACTACATTGTGTGGAACAGGGCTACTGGTTTGCTTGGGGGGTGCCTGCTTGACAGGAAATTTTTTTAAACTTACTGATTTGACACAGTTAAAACATTATTTGAAATCATTTAGATTTGGATTGCTTGTGTCTTTGGTCTTCTTTTAACACTTAAAGGCGGGCATACTAAAGGCATAAATATACAGGCACAGCTATAGGAGGAAAGTATAGCTCTTGGTAAAACAGCAGCACAAGTAGGTTCAAAATAGAAACATGATGTCTAAATATTTTCTAACTTTGTCTTTTAGACAAACATAAAGGACTTCACGTTCTACAGTAAGTTTTATGGGTTCTCACATAATTTGACCTTAAGATGCAACTAACTGTTTTGGATCTTGAGTTGCCCCTCAATACTTGTAAAGAGCGTAAGGAGTAGTGAAGTCTAAGAAACAAACTGAGGGTGTTGAAGGGGAGGGGGGTGGGGGGCTGGGTGAGCCTGGCGATGAGTATTAAGGAGGGCACGTATTGCATGGAGCAGTGGGTGTGGTGCATAAACAATGAATCTTGGAACATTGAAAAGAAATAAAATTAAATTAAAACAAAACAAACAGAAAAGAACAACAACAAAAAAAGAGTAGCATTACCTTAAATACTATAACACATTTCCAGTTTATTGCTTTGAAAGATAATTCCTACTACCACTGGCTATCCCCCATTATTTGTATTCTACAGAAATATCTTCCCGACAATAATACAAAAAACACAGTAAAAAAAATCCAGTCCAATAAATTGGAAGTTTAATCGCTCTGCAGAAGTCTTGTCATTGATATTTCAGAATACAGTTTTATTGCTATATAAACATAAGTCCACGCTTAAGGAAGATTTCTTTCTGGTTCACAGGATGTGTGTTATTTAAGCTGGTGGCTAGAGGGAGCACTTTTGTCTCAGAAACAATTATCTAAAGAAGAAATAAATCTAAGGTTAAAAAAAATCAAACTTTATTTTTAAATAAAGGCAATAATACATAAGTACAATGGGTAGCTGGCATCTGATTTCACATCTGTGTTCTTTTGTTTCTCCTTTCCAAAAAGAAAGCAGATAAAGAAAAATGGAGTCAAGTTCAACACTTTCAATGGGTAAGCAGACAAGTTCTGATGCAGTCCGTACCTCAGTTTTATTGTCTAGAAGTTGCCAGTTTATGCAAGCTTAAAGACTTGTTATTACAAGTTCATAATTTTGCTTTAAAAAGCGGGAAAGCGGAAGGAGATTAGCCCTCTCGTTTTAATCTTTTTTTTTTTTTTTTTTTTTTAAGGACGCACCACATCCAGTGTGGAGCCCAATGCTGGGCTTTAACCCCCAATCCTGAGATCAAGATCTGAAAAGAAATCAAGAGTCCAATTCTTAACACACTGAGCCAACCCGGTGCCCCAGCTCTCTCGTTTTAGAAAGACAAGGTCTCTCCTCATGTGGTTGGAGAACATCTGAAACTTTAGAACACTTTTTGCAAAACAAATCCTGCCTCTGGTCCTAGAGCAACACCCCAGAGCCACGCTGTCACCTGCTATCCTCTTTTCCTTCCACTGCTGTGTGGGGAAATCGGAGGCACATCTGAGACAGAAATTGTTACAAAAAAGGGACAAGGAAGGGAAAAGATTATCCTCTTACCAATTAGTTTGCTTACTTTTGCCTTTTCTGTCTCAGACCACCGGGTGCCTGGAATTAATATACTTAGGGCCAAATCCACTTCAACTCAGCCACAGTTCTGGCAAACTGAGTTTTTGCTGTGTGGTTTGGTGTGCCTTTGGCTTTCTCTATCTGCCGGTCAGGTAGTTAGTTCTCTCTAACCATGAAATTTGTGGGCTGGATTCCTAAGCCTTTTCCTTATTCTTTCCATTGCATAGAAATTGGAGCATTAATATTTATTTAAAAATCAGAATCCTTGAGCATTGAAAAAATTTGTGGAGCTTAGCTGCCTTACCCTGGTGGTATAGTCTTGAGAGACTGATTGCTTAGGATTTCTGCCAGAGGAGGGTTCAACTTAATTGTAAAAAGCCATCAGTATCATTGAGCCCATCCCTGGTCTGAACTTGTAACTGTGAGTCTAGAGGCCCTGACCACACACTAGGCCTTCTATAAAGCTGAGGTAGGCTCTGAGGGTGTGGTCTGTACTTTGCAGACTCCAGTGCCCGGGTTAGAAAAACAGGCGGCAGCGTTCTCAGAATGCTACAGTCATTTTATAATTTACCTCTGCCTCCAGTTAAAGGCCAGTATATTTATTCTTTTTTTTAATGCTGCACATTTCAAATATGAACCAAGACACTAACATGTACAAAAGGTACACTTTATTTGCAGCAAAAGGAGAATTTTTTTTTTTTTTTTAAACAGCTTCTGATTTTTACTTGGGGATCTCAAAGCATGGCCAGTAGTAACCTAGTGAAGCATCCACTGATTTTCACAATGTGGCTCTTGGATAACTGGAACCCATGAAGGTGTTCCAGGTGGTCTGGGACAAGCCCAAAATGCAAGTTACACAGGCAACAACACAGTTTTATAAATGTATTTTCCACTGCAGATCTGAGCCTCTGCTGGAAAGCATGAAAATGAACTTAAAAAAAAATCTAACCACAATTATGATTACAGAGCCAAGCAAAAACACCACAAAATGGTATTGAGGGCTCTGTGAGATCAAAAAAATGAATATAGTTGGGTAGGTGGTCCACAGGGCCTTATGCCCTGCCTAAGTGGTCTGCGGAAACTGCTGCAGAGCAGTGGAACCACCATCATTTTCCCAATGCCTCCTGCAGGTGAGTGTTTATCTCAGAGAAAGGGCCACATCTTCCAAAGCTTAGGGCTACACTCTTCCTAACACTTACATGGTGAGTTAAAAATTCTGAGCATATGATACTTAAAACTCTTGGAAAACTCTCTAAACTCAGACATGTATAGAAGTGAAGTGTTTTGAGTTAGGGGTGCCACGGGTATATGTAAACATCAATATAATTTGGAAACTTACATTCATTTATCATATATATAGTCATGCTAAATTAGAAACTAATTTTGAGAGGAAGCCTGGTGCACAATGGGGGTGTTCATGCAAATGTTACCTATTGGTTTTTAGCAGACATTTTTTTGCAGGATGGAAGCTATGGCATTCTATCATAACAAAGTTGGGTTCACGCCAAACTAGTTCATATTTGGATATATGTAGAGTTGGGGAGGGAGCTGCTAGAGAAATATCTGTGGGAAGCCTTCTATATTATAAGCATAATGCTACTGGCTTTATAGAAGTTATCCTGTTTATATCCTCCAATAAATCTTTAGGACAGGTATTATTATTTTCATCAAATGACTGAGAAACAGAGGTTCAGAGAGATTAAGTAACTTGTCCAAAATCACGTATCTGTAGAAGTAAGCGGCAAACCTGGACCCCTATGATAATGTATTCAAAGGCGTTTCCATTATAGTTCTCTCAAATCTGACATCCTGAGCTTTTTCATAGATTTTGATTTGTCTCTTGTCTGTCTTTTACATACATGACAGAGACTCTGCCCCACCCACAAAAATTACATAGATTTTGATAGCCAGCCTTATTTCTACTCCCTTCCCTCTTAATTGAAATTCAAGGAGCATATTTTTCCCTGCAACTGAAAGTCTGATCTGAAAGAGATCTTTTCATTTCATTAGGAATGACCTATGTATTTGGAGATTGAAGGTTAATTTGTTATCTGGGTTCCTCAAGAATTTTTGGAGTCTGTTAAAATAGACAGTCCTCTATAGGGACTCTTTTGCCTCCTACAATTCTTGCCAACCTTGCCAAGAATATGGTGCCCTGGCTGCTTTTTACAATATCAATTTCTCAGGGCTGAATTTATGCAAATGAGAGATAATAACTTTGAAAGATGAGTTAATATCTCTCTACTAAACAAAGAACAGTCTCGTTGCTTGCTATAAAAGTGGTAGATTCCTCAAGCTTGGATTTTTCTCATGCAGGATGCAGACTCACTGCATGTAAGCAACCATCTGGACCATATTTATTGTCCTCAAGGGACACGGGCAGCAGGACCTGTGGCAGGAGGAATTATGATCTAAGAAGATTCTACCCCCTGATCCCTGGGACTATGACTATCATGAGATACTATGCTTGTGGATGTGTTGTCTTGCACACACAAAAAAGAAATTTGCAGAGGTTACTAAGTAGTTTAAAACAGGGAGATTATACTGGATTATCAGTGTGAGCTCAATGTATTGATATCAGTATATACATACTCATGTATTTATTTCATTATTAGCAGAGGCAGAAGAGGCAGTCAGGGAGATACAGGGGAAGAGAGGGTCAAAGAGATTCAGAGAAAATGAAATATCTCATGTGTCATTGCCACTTTGAAAATAGTAGGTCCCACAAACCAAGGACCACAGGTAACCTGAAGAAACTGAGAATAACCCCTGGCTAAGAGCCAGCAAAGAAATAATGGCCAGAGTCATACAAGCACAAGGATATTAACTAAATTCTACCAACAGAATTCCAGGTGTGGCTAAGAACAGATTCTCCCCCAGAGCATCCAAGGAAGATCCCAGAACCACGGAGACCTTGATTTTGGCCTTGTGAGTCCTTAAGCAGGCTACCAGCCAAGTCTAGTGGACTTCACGCTACAGAACTGTGATATGATAAAGAAAAATTGTCTTAAGTTGCTGATTGTAGCAATTTCTTACATTGGTTCAATACAGCTAATGCAGAAGTTGCAGCTGCAGCTTGCAACTAGAGTAAATCAAAGACACACCAGTGTCTGGAATGAGTAGATGTTAGCGATAATGCCCTGTTGTGCTAATAGAGGCTGCATGGCCCAAATGAAGAGTATTAGTGTGAAGAAGACCTGGGTTCCAATTCAGCCTCCAACACTTAAACAGCTATGTGATCTTACATGGGTCAATTGATCTTTATGAGCTCCCTTTTAAAAATTTCATATCAGGTATTATAAAATAGCGTGAACATTAAATGAAATTATAAATATATAATGCTTGCACAGTATCTGACAGATAGTAGAGTATCTCCTCCATCACTTCCTGTACCTCGTCCATATATTTGCCAAGTTGATAGCTTAGTGAATATAGCATGAGAAATAAGTGAAATTTTGGAAGTAAAAAGATCTCTCTCATAAACATACACACACACACACACACACACACACACACACACACACACACACTAGATAGCTCTGATAGCTAATCTTATACAACCATACCTATAGACCATTAATCTATTCTCAGATAATTTTCATGGAAAGACTTTTTTGTTGCCACAACTGCATTGATGCCTTTCAGGAATTCTTACTCTTTCCACTTCATTTTCATGCTCTTAGTATGCTGCTCCCCTACTCTTGTCTTCTTGTCAATAAGAAGCTACAGCAGGCAGAGGCCCTTCCTCCTGTTCCTTTCCAAATTCTTGTGTTATCTACAAATATTCAGAGTTGCCACACAAAACCCATGACCAATAGTTGGGCAGCTTTAGGCTCACTGAGGCCTAACTGAGATCACTGCAGAAACATGTAGAGTAAGCACTCATTAGAAAATACTGACCAGATAACACTTGGGATTCATAGGCTTTTGGTTTTGTCACATTTCAGTCAACAAAGATTTGTAAAATAAGAAAGAGTCTTAGATGAGCTAAGAGTATCCATTTTATAGATGAGGAATCCTGCAAGGTAGCAATAATAAAGTATAGTATTAGTGGCTACATGGAGATCAGAACCCAATTTTTGGGGTTCCCAAAGCAATGGACTTCGTATTCTACCCCATCTCTACACATATGGATAGACAGTGTTTCTTCTTTGTGATACATGCTACACAGAGAGACAATGAGGCATACAAAAATTAGTGCCATTCTCCTCCTACTTCTCCATCTTTTTTTATATACTTCTTCTTCCCTTATCTATGCAAAATGGAAGTCACAACATATACAAACACTTTCATGGCAGCAGACTCTCAAGGATTGCCTTCTCTACCAGAATCTTGGAATTACTGACCAGCAAATATATGAGGGGGTAATAAAGAAAGGGACAAAATAAACTTGAACACTGAGGTCCTTGACAGGTCACTGTTTCTAGAACATTGCCCAGAGGCCATCTTGCTTTCCTTCTGTACTCAACTAAGGAAAAAATACAGGCTTCTACTGACAAGTTTTTCCTCTATTTGCTCAACCATCCCTGGTTGCAAAGTAATTCTTTAAGAACGTCTTATTTGAAAAACCCAGGCACTTGACCAGCACATAACTGAACATGAGTTATTTGGGAGAACTAAATTACTGTGTCATGAAAGAAATAAAAGAAACGTATTAGAAATTCTGTTGGAGGAGAACCTTTCTGAATGTTGAAATAGCCCAGGATGCAATGCATATTTCTCACATCATTAACTTACACAAAAGCATGCCATTGTCAGCTACTTTTCAAATTAAGTAGGCTGGATGACTCTAAAAAATGTTTGGGTTGACCCACTCCATGAAACAGTCAAGTTCACCTCTGAAGTTGTAAATATAAATCATGCTTGATTTGGTAATCTGCACTGATTGAAAACATTTTTGTATAAATGGTAACAGGTAGTTCAAAAAAAAAAAAAAAGAAAAGAAAAAGAAAAATGGAGAAACCCACAGCACGGAAAGTTTGCTCCTGTACTAGTTTTGCAGAAGATTTTGGAAATTAAGACCTATCAACATTCCGTACGCCTTTCTTCTACAGAAGTCTCAGTATCTTCACAGAGCTCAACTGTATTTGTTCCTCATATCATTTTGCACTCTTATCCATATGTATTCTCCCTGAGTCTTGTAGAGACTAGCACATTAGCAACAAAATAATAATAATCTAAAAAAGAGTTTGCTCAATATCATTTCCCAGAGAGCAAGACATATGCATAGTCAAGAGCACGACAGTGAGGTCTACATTTTTAAAATTTTGCTTGCTTTCTTTGAACATTACTGGAAAATAATATCCTTCAGTCTTCTTTAGTGAAATAGTTTAAAGATAATATTTTTGTTTCTTATAATTCACACCTGTATCTTTTTTTTTTCCTAGATTGATCTGGATAGGCAACTGAATTTTTTAAATATATAAACATTTCATAACTGACCTTCAGATAATTAATTATTTTCTAGGCTAAACCACTTTCATGTCGTCTATTTTTCCTTTGAGGATTAATTCTCTATTCTTTTACCACCTTTGTTTCCTCTTTTAGAGCCTCTTACAAATACTAAAATGTAACTGAGTTTATTGGATCCAATGCTTAAAATAAAAAGAATTAAGAAAGTTCTTACATTTGGCACCTTTCATAAAGGTATAATTTCTTAAGTTAAAGGAGGATAGGGGAGCTAGACCCTGTGCTTTAGCATATTGTGTATGGTGCTTTAATGGGGATAGCAGTGTGATTGGGTGATGAAGAAAAATTCAGATTTGGCTTGAAATATTCTGTATCGCAAATGAGCTAACACAAATATTTCACCAAAGACAATTTATCAACTGATTATTTCTAATTAGTTAAAGCTAATAATTTAATAAACAATGGGTAGTATATATCTTTCATGAGAGTAATAAATAGATTTGTAACTTTCTTCAAAAGTGTATATTTAGAGCCCTACTATATGCTTATAGAAAGATATATATAGTTCTCTTTTCCTTACTTTTCCACTACCCTCCCCCTCATTCCATTCTCACAATTTTGTACAAGTGGGAACAAATAATTTAATTAAACTGAATTCCACGGAACTGTATAATTAAATATATATTGGCACTTATTGTTAAATCTCAATTACTCACATAGCTGCAGCCTCGTTATTTTACTGTCATCTATTACTGGTCATTTGGCTATCCATTGTTACTTTACATCCTTAGCAGAGGACAGGATGATGATAAAAAATGAATGAAATAGCATTTACTGGCTGGTTAATATGGACCGGGTTTTTGCTTTTTTAGTATGTAATTTAAATTAATTCTCAAAACAATCCAGGAGCTAACGTTTTTTACATTTATAATAGATAAAGCAATTAAGGCTGGGAGAACATAATTAAATTGCCCAGTCATACAACTAGTAACCAAAGAAGTGACACAAGTGAGATTCAAGCAGAGATTTATCAGAATCCTAATTTAGTAATTTTAATTAAGTAATTATTAATGGCTTAAGGGAAATATATAGAAAGTCTGAAGCAAAATTTTTAGCCAACATTCTCTATCAGTTTATCAAATAAAAATATCAGAAATAATTTGATAGAAATGTGGTTAAAATATATTAGTCATTTAATAATAAAAAAAAAGTATACTTCAGCTTCTCCATGACTGTATCATTACTGGTAAACAGCAAACAATGCTCCCATTGAGGAAACTTAGGAAAGCTGGATAAGACCCCTTGCCCTCTGGGACATATACCAAAGAGCTTGGATATATAAGGAGAAGTGAGGGGGCAGGCAGAATTAGAAAGGTCAAGCTCTTGGAGAGAAGGAAACTTCAGAGAGATGAGCAGACTTTCTACCTATCTTTACCCTTGGAATATTTGCTGATAATTGGTGGTAGGAGACATGGCAATTTCAGGCAGAAAATCCTTACTAAAATAAAGAAAATCCATCAGGCTTTGGAAATCCTACAAAGCTGGGAGGGAAAAAAAGACTTAGTGTCTCTCAAGGCAGTCAGTACTTGTGGGACCAAGATCTCAGAGAGAAAAGTAGTCAAGATTTAAGTAAAAAACTCAGTGAACTTCCTCTTAACACACCAGTGAAACACTTCAGCTGAACAAAGTAAAAGGCTGAGAAGACTAACAGAAATTTAATCAATACAGAGTGAAGTTTTAAGTAGTTTCACAGTGCCAAGGAGGAGATTCAAAACAGGAGCTCAGCACCCAGGAAGGGGGTGGACTATTAGCAGACATTCTGGGCTCCTAGATAGGAGGCTTAACTGGTAGGGGCTGGAGAGGTAGATTAAGACTTATAAAGTCTAAATTGAAACAATTATAATTGGTTATCAGAGAAAATACTGAACTATCTTTGAAGATAGCCAACCTAATCCTTATCTTCTATATTGTCTCATAGAAAATATGCAGCATTCAATTGATAACTGCTGAGTAGAAAAATAAATAATCCCAAGACACAAAGGAACAAAATGACAGAAATAAACACACAAATCACTCAGTTAATGAAGTTATCAGACCTAGACCTTAGACTTAAAATAGATTAATAGTAATAATAATAAGAAGAAAATTTCTCCAGAGAGCTAGAATATTTAAAAATGGAACAAATGAGGAATATAGAACTGAAAAGTGCAATACTGATATTAAGTACCAAACAGGTAAGAGAGAGAGAGGCAAGAGAGAGATGAGTGAAAATGCATAAGGCAAAAGAGAGACCAGTGAAAAATATCTAGACTGTGCAATTAGTTACACTATTGTGCTAGGATTCACAAATAAAAATTGTATATATTTAGGTTGTACAATGTGGTATATAGATAGACATAGTGAAATGTTTACCATAATCAAACTGATTAACACATCTACCATCTCACATAGTTACTTTTTAAAAATTTTTCATGATGAGAATGTTTGAGACCTATTTTCTTAGGAAATTTCATGTATATAATACATTATTATTAAATATGTATTATGTTGTACATTAGGTTTCCAGAACGTAGTCACCTTGTAATGTAAGTTTGTACACTCTGACAAACATCTCCTCTTTCCCCCAGAACCTCATAGTCCCTGTTAATCACCACCCTACTCTGTTACTAGGAGTTTGATTTTTTTTACTTTTAGATTTACATATAAGCAAAATTATGCAGCATTTGTCTTTCTGTGCTGGCTTGTTTCACTTAGCATAATGTCCTATAGGTTTATCCACGTTACTGCAAATGGCAGGACTTCCTTTCTTTTTTTTTTAAGGCTCCATAATATTCCATTATATATTACATATATGCGTTTTTTTGGGGGAGAGGGCAAAAGCTGGTATCTGCTACTCTGTGATCTTGCTGATGCCCTTAGTTAAAGTGAATAAATTTATAGAAAATACAATTAATTGTTAATTAACAATGAACAAATTTATAGAAAATACAATACTAGCTTAAGAAGAAATAGAAAATCTGAATTGGGGGCACCTAGGTGGCTCAGTGGGTTAAAGCTTCTGCCTTTGGCTCAGGTCATGATCCCAGAGTCCTGGGATTGAGCCCCACATCGGGCTCTCTGCTCAGCAGGGAGCCTGCTTCCTTCTCTCTCTCTGCCTGCCTCTCTGCCTACTTGTCATCTCTGTCTGTCAAATAAATTAAATAAATAAATAAATAAATAAATAAAATCTAGAAAATCTGAATTGATCTATATGTATTTTTAAAATTAAGTTTGTAATTTAAAACTTCCCCATGAAGCAATAACCTTTGGTGAATTCTTACAAACACTGAAGAATACAATCAACCATACAAAAACAGAAATAGAGGAAACACTTCCTAACATGTTTATAAAGTCAACTTAAATCTAAACAAACAAAAAAAAACTGACAAGGAACACTATAAGAAATGAATACTAAAGGCTAAGCTCTTTGCTGAATAAAGATGAGAAATCATGAATTTCAGCAATGAGAGCCTAGGAAAATATAAAAACGGTAAGAAATCATGATGCTTTCAGCGTTGGTCAGTGATTATAAAGTTGCCTTAACATATGAAAAATTATCGGTAACACTCACCAGCTTCAGTATAACCTGGAGAAAAAAAACAAATAATTGCTTTATTAGTTGTAGAATAAATACTTGATAAAATTGCTCTTTCATGATAAAAATTCATAGCAAACCAGGGAATTTTAAAAGGATTTTTTACTGTAATTGAGAAATATGTTTCATAATCCCATATTAAAAATTTCCCAACAAATCTAAGCAAAAAGCTTTTACTAAATCCTGTACATTATGGCAATTAAATTAAAAAATATTCAAAAAGAGGGGCACCTGGGTGGCTCAGTGGGTTAAAGCCTCTGCCTTCGGCTCGGGTCATGATCTCAGGGTCCTGGGATCAAGCCCCACATAGGGCGCTCTGCTCTGCAGGGAGCCTGCTTCCTCTCTCTCTCTCTCTCTCTGCCTGCCTCTCTGCCTACTTGTGATCTCTGTCAAATAAATAAATAAAATCTTTAAAAAAAGAAAAAAAATATTCAAAAAGAAAAAAGAAAATCCAATATTTATGAATAACATACTTTTTTTTAAAAGATTTTATTTATTTATTAGAGAGAGAGAGAGAGAGAGAGCGAGCGAGCATGAGCACAGGCAGACAGAGTGGTGGGCAGAGGCAGAGGGAGAGGCAAGCTCCCTGCTGAGCAAGGAGCCCGATGTGGGACTCGATCCCAGGACGCTGGGATCATGACCTGAGCCAAAGGCAGCCGCTTAACCAACTGAGCCACCCAGGTGTCCCAATAACATACTTTTTAATGTAGAAAATCCAAAAAGAAATACTGAGTGTTAGAATTTATAACTAAGAAAATCCCCAGTGACTAGTATCCAAAATCTATAAAGAACTTATCAAACTCAACACCCAAAGAACAAATAATCCAATCAAGAAATGGGCAGAAGACATGAAAAGACATTTCTGCAAAGAAGACATTCAAACGGCAAAAAAAAAAAAAAAAAAGGAGAAGAAGAAGAAGAAGAAGACATTCAAATGGCTAATAGACACATGCAAAAGTATTCCACGTCCCTTGGTTTCAGGGAAATACAAATTGAAACCACAGTAAGATACCATCTCACAGCAGTCAGAATGGCTAAAATTAACAACTCAGGAAACAACAGGTGTTGGCGAGGATGCAGAGAAAGGGAAACCCTCCTACACTGTTAGTGGGAATGCAAGCTGGTGCAGCCACTCTGGAAAACAGTATGGAGATTCCTCAAAAAAAGTTGAAAACAGAGCTACCCTACAACTCTGCAATTGCACTACTGGGTATTTACCCCAAAGATACAAATGTAGTGATCCAAAGGGGCAGATGCACATCCGAAGGGACGTTGTTATAGCAGCAATGTCCACAATAGTCAAACTATGGAAAGAGCCTAGATGTTCATCAACAGATGAATGGATAAAGAAGATGTGGTATATATATATAGTGGAATACTATGCATCAAGATAAATGAAATCTTGCCATTTGCAATGAAGTGGATGGAACTAGAAGGTATGCTGAACAAAGTAAGTCAATCAGAGAAAGACAATTATCATATGCTCTCTCTGATATGAGGAATTTGAGAGGCAGGGCGGGGGCTCATGGGGGTTGGGTAGGGGAAAAAATGAAACAAGATGGGACTGGGAGGGAGACAACCTTAAGAGACTCAATCTCAGGAAACAAATGAAGGTTGCTGGGGTGTGGAGAGGTAGGGCTAGTGTGGCTGGGTTATGGGCGTTGGGTAGGGTATATGCTATGGTGAGCGATATGAAATGTGTAAGCCTGATGATTCACAGACTTGTACCCCTGGGGCAAATAATACATTATATGTTAATAAAAGAAAGAAAAAAGAAAGAAAGAAAGAAAGAAAGAAAGAAAGAAAGAAAGATCCCCCAGTGGATAAAAATATATTATATGTTTATAAAAAATAAAATAAAATAAAATAAAATAAAACCTCAAAAAAAAAAAAAAAGAAAGAAAGATCCCTAGTGAAAGATTCTACATAAAGTGAACTGTATTTTCGACTAGCAGCAAACAATTTGAAAATGAAACTTAGAAATGATACCATTTTGCTTCTAGTTCTGGAAAAAATCGAGTAGATATACTTTACCCTATTTTATCCTGCTTTAGTTTGTATGGAAACCTTGGAAAAATACATGAAACAAACACCAGAGGACTTTGAAATATGGTGAAAAAGAAGTCTGGGCTTTCTTGAGACCCTGGGTCTCAGAACTGAGTTTCCTCAGGTCATAATCTCAGGGTCATGGGATCGAGTCATAGGTTGGGCTTTGTGCTCAGTATGTAGTCTGCATGAGATTTTCTCCTTCTCCCTCTCCCTTCATCCCTGCCTCCACTTGCATTCTCTCTCTCTCTCTCTAAAATAAATAAAATCTTTTTTTTAAAAAAGGGAAGGACAATAAACAGACAACAACATTGAGATGGCACAGATATCTGAATTATTTGACAAATATTTTTAAAAACTATCAGAAAAATAATTCAATGAGAATTTATGAACATTCTTGAAACATGAAAAAGTAGAAATTTTCAAAAAAGAAAAGTTATAAAGAGCAAACAAATAAAAGTTTAAGAACTATAAACACTATAACTACAAATTTCTTTTAGAACTCACTGGGAGGAACAAGAGTGAAGGAAAAAATCAGTAAACTTGAAGATATAGCAATATAAATTATTCAGAGAAGATAAATTAAAACAAATGAATAGAACCTCAGGGATGTGCAGCATAATTTAAAAAAAATTCTTAGCTCTATGTTATGAGAATCCCAAAAGGTGAAAGGATATGGAGCTGAAAAAATATCAAATATCAAAATATCAATAAATGCCAAATTTAATGAAAGACATAAAACTCTAGATTCAAGAGAGTGAGGGGTGTCTGGGTGGCTCAGTGGGTTAATAAGCCTCTGCCTTTGGCTCAGGCCATGATCCCAGGGTCCTGGGATGGAGCTCCACATCTGGATCTCTGCTCAGCAGGGAACCTGCTTCCCCCTCTCTCTCTGCCTGCTTCTCTGCCTACTTGTGATCCTTCTCTGTCAAATAAATAAATAAAATCTTAAAAATAAAGAGAGACTGAGTGAGCCTCAAAGAGGATAAACAAATAATAATAATAGCCACTGTCAGACATTTCAAAACTTCCAAAAATTAAAACAAAGAAATAAACTTATAATCAGCTGAAGAAAAAAACCTATCATGCCCAAAATATCCAAAGAATTCATAGGAATCAATGAAAAAAGGCAACTCAAAAGATGTCTTGAGATTTAAATCAGCATGTCAACAACAGCAATAAAAGATCATATTCAGGGGCGCCTGGGTGGCTCAGTGGGTTGAGCCGCTGCCTTCGGCTCAGGTCATGATCTCAGGGTCCTGGGATCGAGCCCCGCATGGGGCTCTCTGCTCAGCAGGGAGCCTGCTTCCTCCTCTCTCTCTGCCTGCCTCTCTGCCTGCTTATGATCTCTCTCTGTCAAATAAATAAATAAAATCTTTAAAAAAAAAAAGATCATATTCAAATGACTGATAACTACATGAAAAGGTATGCATGTTTAGTAGTGATGATAAAAGTGCCAAGTTAAATATTGAAAATGCTAAATGTTGACAAGTTGGTGCAAAAAGTGGAACTTTCATACACTGTTGGTGTTTGTGTTCTTTGGTACAGTACGGAAAACTCTTTGACAGGATCTACCAAAGCGGTTCACATGCATACTTCACAACCCTGGAATTCACCCTTTGTATATATCTACCAGATAGGTACCCATCTGTCCCCAAAGAACATTAAAAAGAAAGTTCATAGTAGCACTATTCTTAATACCCCCAAAATTCAAACAACCCACATCTCTATCAAATGATAAAGGAAATTGTAGCATACTAATTGAGCAGAATACTATACGGAAATGAGAAAGAACAAATTGTTGCTACATGCAACAACTGTATAACCCAAAAACATAATGTCAACCAAAAGAAGTAGCCAGACATCAGAGTACAAACTATATTTTATTTCTATAAAGTTCAAAGCCAGATAAAAATAATGTATTTGTGAGTGTGGGCTTCTGGAGTATAGCAATACTCTCTTCAGCAGAGTGCTGGTAAGCAGCTGAGTTCACTATACTAGGATTCACTTCACTGAACACTTAAACATTATGTTATGTTCTGTAATTAGATGGTAGCTTTACAAAAAGTTTATAGTTTATGTATATGTTATTTTTGAAGTTATTTTTACTTCCCCACAAAATTATCAATCAATCTCTAACAGCAATTTAACAGTCTTAGAATTGAAGTATGGACAAATCCATGTTAGGTTATGGAAGGGAGGAATAAAATATTACATGTGATGAAAGGTAGAAAGGTTTACAAAACATTTTTTCTATTTCAACTTTAACCACTTCTTTAAGAAAAATGTCAAGGAAGATATTAATAAAAGCTGGATGAAAGATTATTAACCAGTCTTCTAGGTAAGTAAGTTTTATCACCAACACTGATGTCTTAGAATTCTCTTTTGGAGAAACTCTAGTATCACTCAGTTTTGTGTTAAAACACTTGGAATTGAGTCTTGACTGTTTCTTTAATTTTTGACAAATCATTTGTTGAGTACATGGGGACCGATTTGTCACTTTTTGATGATCTAACAAGAAATGAATTTGACATCTCTTTTTGTGAACTGGTATTTGTCATTATCCCGATTATTTTTTCTAATTAAGATTTTAAATTGCCACATATTTTGGAAATATTCCACAGGCAGAAATCTTCATCAAAATAATTTCAGTGTCTGTTAAGGAAAGAAGGGAATACTATAATTTTCAGAACATATACTGGAGCCATAACTGCTCGGGGTGAAGGCAGCATGTGCTATTTTCTCTGGACAGAGCTGGGATTTAACTGAAATACTCCCTGATGTTTTCCTATATTTCTGTATTAACATTAAATGCAGTCAAATGTTAGTCTCAAAAGTTTATATTGTTTTCACTTAGACCATTGAAATGCTTTTTAATTTTTTGCCAATACTATTAATACAGACTTTTTCCCTCGAAGTTATGTATATACATAGTTCAAACAATCAAATAGTAATAGTGAGGATATAGGAGAAAATAGAAGCCTCCTGCTCCACTGTGCATTTCCTTGGTTGCTGTTTTAAACTCTTTTAGCCAGCATTTATTTCTGTTTCTAAATCGCATAATGTGGTTATATATACATTTTTTTTCATTTTAGCTATAACTTGATTTTCCTAGCGTGGAAAATGTTCATTTGGTTCTTGACCTAACTTCAACACACTTTTCTCCAACATGGTAACATGATTTGTAAATTTTTTTCACTCAGATTCAATCTCATCGAGAAAGCCATGAGTTTGGTTCTTATGTGGTTTTCCTCTTCTCAGCGTTATCCCACACTTTGTTTCTTTCTGCTTTCTCCCATACAGATGCTGATATCATGAAGGTCTTGTGGCCTTCTGTGGGTTATCACCACCTGCATGTATCTGGGAGTTCTGGAGTTTGTAGGGAAACCTTCTTATCCAGTTTTGTTGTAAATGTACATGGATTTGGGGGGTTGCAATTTAGTTGCTCTGTTTTTATGTGGTGATTTGGAAAGATAAAAAATCTCTTTTGGCATCTCCACTATCATGCTCTCTGTCCACTATCCCTAGATTTACATATAAAGCTAAGATAATAATACATGTTCCTAATTAATAAACATATAACAATTAACTTAGATCACAAATAATAGTAAATACAGTTATTGCAAGAAACATAGGATAAATCACTGACATGGGACTTTATAGAACAAAAAAGGAACTTTTCCCAATGAAGACTTATGTGATCATCACAGCCAAGGTAAAAATTTTTTTATCATAATTTATCTTCTGGAATTTACCACATGATGACTCAGATAATTGTCACATATAGACATAATTTATCTTCTCTTCTCAGTTGTATGCTCATGAATGTTAGTGGTTATATGCTCTTGTATGCTTATCATACTGACACCCTAGCACTAAGCAAAAGTGGCACTAATGCTGACTAGTAAATGATCAATGAATTAACAAATAAATGAACACATGAGTTGATTAAAAATGATTTTTCTTTGATTAATAGTAAATTCTCACACATCTATGAGCAGGTAGGTTACCTATATGTCTTGGAGTTACCTTGTGTGAAAATCCAAATGCACATTAGTGAAATATTTGCTCTCTTGATATATGACCTCCTACTTTCTCTGAGTACAGAGATTCCCAAACAACTGGATAGGTGTTATATTACAGGGAAGAATTAAGAGAGGAGAGAACTTACTCTATTTTCTTCCTGGAGACATTACAGAACAGGACTGAGTTTGAAATTAGATTGTGGAAGCAGGCTCCTTTCCAGTTCCTCCTGTGTCAGATCTTCACAAAGCAGCTTTATTATTCTGTTCAAAGCCAGTTATCCCTCCATCAAATACACACATAATAACACATGTGTCTAAAATGTTACCTTTAGGGGCGCCTGGGTGGCTCAATGGGTTAAAGCATCTGCCTTCGGCTCAGGTCATGATCCCTGGGTCCTGGGATCGAGCCCCACATCGGGCTCTCTGCTCCGCAGGGAGCCTGCTTCCCTTCCTCTCTCTCTGCCTGCCTCTCTGCCTACTTGTGATCTCTGTCTGTCAAATAAATAAATAAAATCTTTAAAAAAAAATAAAATAAAATGTTACATTTACTGGATGAGAAAAATTAATTTTCTATTATGTGATGTTTTAATCATTCTTCCTTGAGATCAAAGGATTACTGCTGGTACCATCCTTAATTTTTAAAATTTGATTAGTTTATTATTCTTTCATACTCATAGGACAAACAAGTTAAAAAAAAAAGAAAAGGGTTGGGCTCCTAGGGAAAGGTAGAAGATGTCTGCTGGAGGGGGGATATGGTTCTAAATGAACCACATATCATGACTGAAGAATTTCAAGGAATCTGGAATCAAAGAATATGGCAACCAGAGAGGGCCTTAGAACTCATCTGTTAGAAAACATTATTTACAACTTATATTTTGAGGCCTAGAAAGATTAAGTAATTACATCAAAATTTCACATGGAGGCAGAACTGAACTAGAATCTGGACCTACCGTTCAATGTTTTTTCTCCTTCATTTTCTGAATTTGTCCCATAGCAAATATGCTTTGATTAAATTTCTGGTCTAAATTATTCATGCCTGAAAGGCTTGACAGAGAATATTCCAGAAAAACTTCTATAGCAGTCAGATAACAAAAAGTGTGAGAAAGTCCACTGAGTTTGAGAAGAGTGCTCAGTGCCATCTATGCTTCCCACTTGGTTCCAAACTATAAAACTCAACTTCTCCCTGAAATGTTCTAATGTTGAACAGAAAATTCTATTAATTATAGTTCTCAAATGGCATCACTTACAATTATCTTTATCATGCTTAGTCCCAAAATACAGTAAGTAATTCTATCATCCCCCAGTCCAGGCATAGACCTAGACAGCAGTAGTTGGTAACAATTCACATGTATTTTTTCTTGATTTTTATCACTTCATCTAACATGTTTTATATATGTAGCATAAACCTCATGGAGTTTGAAATCTAAAAAGACAGATTCTCTCAGCTTTAAAAACAATTATCATTCCACTCACAAAGATCATGTTTATTTGGCATACTTGTGACCACTAAAAAAAAAATATATGCATTTTAAAGGAGAACACTTACTTTTTAAATCTTGACTAATGTTTAGAATTTACAACACAGCTAAAATTTTATTCTCCATTTTAAGGTAAGTTATTCAACTGGATAATTTATGCTATTAAAATATTGCACAGATGATCTATGGTTCATCATGGTTTTATTTGCTTTTCTTAACACAATCTTAAATGTTTCTTTAACTCATTTCTATTTTAGAATCAACCATATTATTGCTACAGCCCAGAATGAAAAACAATAAATATCTTGATAAAGATTAATACTCTTGATATAGATTAATACTGAAAGAGTTTACATCATTTTCCTTTTCTCTTTTTCTTAATGTTTTAATTTTTCTCATTCAAACACGATTCTTCTAAAATTCAAAAGTACAAATAAACACTACAACTTACGCTATTCTCACTTTCCAAATTTCCAGTCTACAAATAACCACAATGAATATTTTTGTAGGTATATTTAAACATCATAATCATAAGCAAACATATGTGTGACATTTCCCTACAAATGGGGTCCTACTATATACATGAATCTCTAACTTGATAATCTACTTACCTCTACTTTGAGGACATATTTATTGCAGTGACCTCATTTTGTATTTCAATAGCAAGGATACTTTAAACTCTAATTTAATGGCAGCTAAATGTAAGCTGTTGAAGATACTTGTAGTAGAAGAACATGGTATTGAATGCGAGCAATTAGAAAGTTTCAATTTAGTTGACCATTCTTTCCATATTGGAAAACTGACTGGATTTGGAATAATGATGTTAAAAAAGATCACTTTACATCATAAACACTAATCCCAAGCTATCTCTTTCTCAAATCTAAATTGATGTATTTCATGTTGAATTTGTGTTCCCTTTTGAAAATTTTCCTGTGGTTCTTTAGATAATATCAACTTCATCACTAAAATCTGAAACTTGGTCGATGGCTTACTACATCCAGAAATGGAGCGCAAAAAAACATGAGAGATGGTGCCATTGATGAAAGAAGACCCAGGGAAGGATACTTTCATCTTTTAGAGTTGTGGGAAATATTTGAAATCTTATTAGTACACTTGTCAGGAAAGAAAAGGAGGTAAAAGAAAATCAGATCAGTGCCATTAGTCATTAGTCGATGGACCAACTGGTGAACTGGTGTACTGCTTTTAAGCACTCTTTTTGCTTTTATTGTGAGGTGAGTTTGCCAATGGCCAGAGGATCTGGCAACTACTTAGTGGCTGGCATGATGAAATTGCTGGGCTCCTTTATGGAGATTATTCAATTCTGAAAACTGATACAGAAACTGTGAAGAGTTTCATAGCCAGGAACTCCCCACTCTCAATTGAAAAGCAACTCCATATTTTTTTTTAACATAACTAATCTTATTATACCCCTTTTGTAAATACTTGTTTTCATGTCATTCAGCTAAATCAAAGCTCACCAGGTTAAATTGGAAAATTAAGGGAAAACATATTTTCTCATCATATAGATGTCCTCAAATTGCCCAATCTCATTTAGAATATTTTTAGTGTATGTAAAAATGTACTCTGGCCATTATTTTTAAAAGATAGAACATTCCAGAAATCCCCTGGTAGAGATCATGTTATTAACCAATTGGTGCAATGTATACAAGAGACATGGGATTATTTGTATAAAAACTTACAGCCGAAGAATTTATGGCAGTAATATAAACTCATGAATGTCCTGTTCTGCCGGGGGGAATTCTCTGCAGTAGCTAGATGACTGATGATGTGGCAGAGTGCGATAACAAGTACAGCTGCTCCTATAAAAAAGAAATCATAACAAGCTAAAGAATAAATCCTCCATAAGAAAGCTCTTAAAAGTGACAATCCAGTTTACTTGTTTTCCTGTAATGGGATTCTATCATCTACTTTTCCCACTCAATGTACAATTCAAGCGTATGATATTTTTCGTCCTCAGTCTTCAAATGCTGCCAATAAGATAATTTTATAAATGTGGCATTTTAAGCTAATTTTACAAAGTAATGATATAGACTGAAGAAAACTGCACCAAACATGCCGGTCTGTGACACATATATTCAAGGAAAGCTTTTTCAGATAAAACCACAAAAATGTATCATTAGTAATAGAAGGATCCATGTTTCCTGAGTTTGCTATAAAATGTGAAGACTCCATATCAGTCTGGGGGATCCCAGGGTATGAAATATTTTGAACCTTTAAAGTTATGAGTGAAAATTCTCTTCATGCATATATCTTATGAACAAAAAAATAGGGAATATATATATATATATATATATATATATATATATGTATATATGTATACATATATATGTAATATATACTTAATAAAGTATACAATATTTTATTTGATAAAATATGTATTTTATTAAATAAAATATATAATATTTTAATAGATTATATATTTATATTTAATATATATTTATCTATAATATATAACATATATTTATATATTTAATATTTAATGAAATATATATTTACATATATATAAATTCTGACTTTTTGAAAATCTTGGGCTGGTTATAAAAAAAAAAGTATTCCCTGTAAGATCTGAGTACCAGTATTTGACTTCCCACCATTAACAGTGCAAATCCAATCTCTTCAAGTTTACTCTATTTAAGATTAATTTAAAGTTTAATTCTGAAGGAGACTTATACAAATATTCTCTTTATAACTGCCAAAATATGTTTGGCTGGGGTAAGAATTAAAATGTTACTATTAATTTTACGTGGCCTCAATTATGATGCAATAATGATTAAGACTTGAACAGAGCAATGTGATGCTGCCTAAACCAAGGGAACAAACTGCAGGGGTTACAGCAGTAGAGGCTGCAGTACTCAGTAAAGCTGCCAACTTCCAAACAGAGGGTGGAGGTAAACTTTCTACATACCAGCAACAGATGCTCTAGTGGAGGCAGGATTGAGAATGGCTGTATCCATTCATTTATCCAGTTAAAAAAAATCTCTTCACTTGCATACATTGTAATAGTTGTTATAAATGACCTTACAGTGCACAAAATTTCCTCCTTTATCCTCAAACATGTTAAAAGGAGATATATTACTATATGTTAACAATAATCTTCAAGTTTGGATAATTTCTCAGCATCCTCACTAAACTAAAATGCTGTCCTAGTCAAAGTAATTGGATTTTACTATGCTACACATTAGTTTGACACCTACATATATGTGTGATTTTTTTAAGCTCAATATATATGATATGAAGGGTAACCACATATTCCAATTCCTACTTTCTAATTGTTATCTTAACATAATTATTACAAGTATCCCTTTCACTCTCAAACACCTTTGGATGATTAAATCATATGGTTATCCTGGCATGAATACATACTTGGATATTTTTGGCTCCTTTATATTTATCTGACTTTTCATTTCAGAATGCAAGCAACTTGCTTATAAGGCTGTAGTCTTTGATATATATGAAAATACTCACAGAAAGCAAGAGTCATCTGAGCCATGGTAGTATGTGTTAACAATTCCATGTTAATTATCACATATTGCTGCTTCTAGTAAAAAAAATAAATAAAATAAATAAAAACCTAACTATAAATATGCTGTAAAATCAGGTAAGGGAGTCAGGACATCTCAGATATGGGTGTACAAGCTGCCAGGTTATCTCTCTCTCTCTCTCTCTCTCTCTCTCTCACACACACACACACACACACACACACACACACACACACTCGAACACATGGTAATGGGAATAGAAAGTGCTCTCTTTTGTTTTTCCTTTTTAAGACTTATTTATTTATTTGAGAGAGAGAGAGCATGCACAAGTCTTGGTGGGGGGGTGGGAGGACTAGGCAGAGGGAGAGGGAGAGAAAGAATCCCAAGCTGACACCCTGATGAGCACAGAGTCTGAAGGTGGCTGGATGTCAGGACTCTGAGATCATGACCTGAGCAGAAGTCAAAAGTTGGATGCTTAACCTACTAAGCCACCCAGGCACCCCCAAACTGTTCCCTTTTCTAAGCATCAACTCCAACAAGATCATTTTGGTAAAAAATTTCTCAGGAAGTGTTTCATTCAGATGAATTATACAGATTCAGTCTCAGACCAATGGACCTTAGAGAATCATCTCTTCCTATAATATTTACCAAAAAAAAAAAAAAAAAAGGAATTGAGGGGCGCCAGGGTTACTCAGTCAGCTGAATGCCTACCTCTTGGTTTCGGCTCAGGTGGTGATCTCATGGGTCATGGGATCAAGCCCTTCAACAGGCTCCACGCTCACTGGGGAGTCTGCTTGAGATTCTTCCCCTCTGCCCCTTCACCTGCTCATGTGTGTACTCTCTCTCTCTCTCTCTCTCTCTAAAACAAATAAATAAATCTTTAAAAGAAAGAAAAGACAATTGAATGATTTTCCTTAGGCACTAGTCAAAGCTTCTGAACACAGAAGGTTCGTGGTACATTTCCCATAAACAGTAAGTGCTAAATATGTGGTGAATGAATGAATGAGGTATGAATAACATTTTTATCTTATATTTCCATTTTAAACCTAGAATTTTTCCCAACAAAAATAACTGTAAAATATGCGTTAGTTCTATATTTCTTTGTTTTAATGTAAATGAAATAAACTTCATTTGGACTTCCTGTATATTAATCTTAAAATGATGATACTTGACAGAATGTTTGTGAATGAGTTACAGAACACAAGGAGGAAAGTAAGGAGCTAGATTACAATGATCAACAACTTAGAGCTAAATATCACCCTAGATACAACAATTACTGAAAATTAAAGAAAATAGGTACAAAGGCTAGTCTATTTTTGCTGATGATTTTTCTATTTAAATTAATAAAGTACTGCCTTCTATCCTCAAAATTTGCTTGTAACTAGTCCTTTAGAATCAGTTAAGAAGTTAACCAATTTCTGAAGAGGTTGTGTTAATATAAGTGACATGTCACCACATTTATTTAAGATGTCTAAAAGAGGTATAAAGAAACCCCTTAATTTACTAAGAGAATTCATACTAAGTATACGTACTAGTATGTATATATATATTTTTTTCTTTTACTGACAAGTAATAAATATAAATTGTAAGCATACTAATGCCATCTTAAAATTGAATCTCTAAGTTCCTAATGCTGTACCAGCTAATAGAACATCATCTCTTATAGTCAAATCTTACAAATAGGCTAACTGCAAATAGCTGGGTATGAATTACCTGATACGTATTCTTTATATTTGAGTGGGAGTAAAAGTAAAATTGTCCCCATTCTCTACTGTTTTTCATTTCGTGGATTTAGGGATATTATATGTTTTAGATAAATGATCATGTTTGAATTAAAACTGGGCGGCCCCTTTCCAATAAACTGGGTTCTATTATGGGATGGGGATTTAAATTCTTATTTGGTTAGTGAAGTCTGCCTTGAGATTTTTCACTTTTGCTGTAGTTATTTTTTGGTTTGGAGTGTTGGTTTATTTCATGCTTAATTTTTCTGTATTTACCAGCTGAAAGGCCTGATTCATAATGAAGTGTCGGCAAGCAGTATGCACATACCAAGGGTTTTACTAGGTGGCTGCCAAGGTCTGCGTGCAAAATGGTCAAAGATAAAATGAGCCTTTTGAAGAATATTTGTTGGCATGGAAATGGAGGTTGATGAGGAAATGTGTTTCCATAATGATAATATTAATGCTTTGCATTTATATAGCTCCTTTTCATAGAATGCTCAGAGCGCTTAACCTCTGCCTCCATTTCCTGATATTGTCATATATTTTGAGTGGTTTTTACAAAACTAAGTTAGATAAAAGAGAAATGCTCCAAATTTACTATTTTTCAGACATCAGTAAGAGAGAACCACAGCCAGTCTCGGTCTAGGGAGCTATAAGGCATGGCATATAAATTGGTATATGGATTCAAACTTCTTCCATTTACAGACATAACTCTTAAACCTATATTCAAATTAGAAATACTAGCCTAAGTATCATTGTGCTGGGTCAGTAAGGATAAGAAACCTCCTAAAAGTGCCCAGATGCCTGAAGAACAGAAAGATATAGGCTGGTTACACAGTTTAGACCTCACAAATAGGAGTCTCAGTTTCCTTATCTAGTCCCTGGTAATTTTTCTTTGTCCCAACCCCAAAAGAAGTCTTCTTATAATGTTTCACACATGTGTACATCAAGACTATATGAATAGTTTCAAGGAACAAAACTCATACTGCAGCCAAATTCCCCAGAAACCGTGAACCCATAAAGAGCAATTGCTTGCAGCCAAAAGAAAATCCATCTAGCCTCAAAATTAACTATTGTTCAGTTGTTCGGTTTTTTTTTTTTTCAATGTACCACAGAATAAATATTTCATGAAATGAAAACTGTAGATTTTTTTCTACTTAGTGCTTGAAAAGGCCAATCAAAACCTTGAGAGGGAAGAAAAATCATATTGACATTTTTTTTAAAGACACTTTAAAAAAAAATGATGCACAAAGAATTCCCATTAGGAAAACAGTTAATAATACCTCTTGGAACCTCTGAGTAAAAGGCAATGCTCTTGCAAACTCATCACCTTAGATGGAAAAGGTTAAAGTAATTTCACAGGAGCACACTACGAAGTCATGGTAAGATGAGGGGGAAAGAGGCATCTTAGCTCCCACGCCTGCTTTCCAACAGAGTCATATTCTCTCCCAAGGGTATAGGAAAAAGCACCTGACCATTATCTGTTTTCCCAAACAGCTTTATTACACGATTATGCACTTTTTGCATGACTGGAATGAAAGATATTTCCTACCAAGGACAACTCTGCTTATAATTAACCTTGGGACTTATTTTTTCAACTCTAGAGATAAAGTTAATACGATGGTAAAAATCTTGTGCCAAAGGATCACAGGAGTATAAAAGTTGAAGTGAGTTCCCAGCCTAGCCAATCTAAATGTAAGAAGTCATTCCTTACCTTCTCTTGGGGCAAGGAAGTATACTAGTGCCATGACCCAAAGGTCTTCTATTTTATTTGAATTTCCCTAGATAATTCTCTACTTGATCCATGTTCACAATGCAGATGGAAGTACTGGGAATAGAAGGCTTATGTTTATTAGCAGTAGGTCTATAAAAGGTGAAGTGCGCTTTTTTGGAGTATTGTAGTTCACATTTGCAACAGTTAAGTAGGAAATGATGATTCTCTTTAATGAGACATTATATTTCTTTTAAATTCTTTCTCTAAAATTCACCTTCTTATGCAAATTTAGTCACATAGATTCTGTTTTTATATTACTAAACTACACAGCGGACTGAAATTTAAAACAGAACAATAAAATGGAACCTTAAATTTAAGGAATGTCTGAAACTACTATTGGTGCAAGCCTAAGCTTATAAAATAGCAGAAAGTCATGGACAGAACGATCTACAGGGAGCAACACCGACTAAAAAGTTAAGTACAGTGATCTTCTCCTATCTATCGCAGGCGTCAGAACACTGGGGGCCTTGAGACAAATATGGCCCTCCTGCCTCCTATATTTGTAAATAAAGTGTTACTGGAACAAAGTCACATTCATTTGTTTACATATTGTCCATGGGTGCCCTCGTCCTTACAACAAGAGTGTTGAGTAGTCACAACAGAGACACCATGGTGCACAAAGCTGTAAAATTTCACTATTTGACCCTTTACAGAAAAGTTTGTCCACCTGATCTATAGACCAGTTGTTTGCAACAAGACCAACCCCAGACCAACCCCCTGATGATCTACTGAGCAAACTCTGCTCCAGGCTGTATATGGGCACAGATATGTTTTGCTTATTTTTGAGTTTTATAGAGATGGAATTATGAGATTTATGTTATTTTTGTCTCCTTTCAGGTAAAATTGTGATTATGAGAATTATTCATGTTCTTTTGTGTAGATTTTTCAATTGTATTTCACTGAGTAAACAAACATGATATATGTATCTATATATGTATAGATATATACTTTGGGAACATTACTCAACATGTCTTTTGATGTACATTTCTATATATTTCTGGCAAATGTGTATCTAGTGATTAAATCACTGGGTCATAGAATATGCAAATTTCAGCTTTAGCAAGTATTGCCAAAGTTTCATTTACATTCCCACAAACAATGTATGAGTTCCACTTACTCCATGTCCTTGAAGATCCTTTATAATATTAAAAAAATGGGGAGCAACCCTGGAAGGTGTATTATAACATGACATTTTAGTTTAAATTTGCATATCCCAGGTATATAATGAGATCGAGCAACTGTGTATGTCTGTCATTGGGATACTTTTTTGTGAAATGACTCTGCAAATCATTTGCATAGTTTTAAAAGTGGATTATCTGTATTTCTCTTATTGATTTGCAGAAATCATTTTATATTCTGGATATGAATTCTTTATTGGACACACATATATATAGTGAATATCATCTCTACTGTCCTCATAATCTAACTGGTAATTTTTGATAAATAAGAGATCTAATTTTTATGTAGTTCAACTCATCAAATTTTTCTGGTTAGTGCACTTGATGTCCATATAAGCTAAATTGGGGTACCCCAAGACCACAGAGATATTGTTCTTCAATATCTTCTTTTCATTTTAGTTATTTTACTTTCCATTATTGGTCCTGCTTCATCTAAATTTGATCGTTGTATATCTCATGACATTGGAAGAAAGGTTCAATTTTAAAATTCCATATGGGCATCTAATTGACCCAACCCATTTATAAAATTATTCTTTTCATATTGCATTATAGGTGCAACTTAGAAATAAGTCAGAGGATTCTCTATGTATAAATATTTATTTGGTCTATTTGGTCATCCTTATACTAATACCACATTGTTTAATTTTACTAACTTTATAACAAATCATTACATCAATTATTGAAATGCCACCAGTTTCCCAAGATTATCTTTTGTTATTCTTGCTCTTTTGCATTTCCATACAAAATTTGAAATCAGATGGTCTGTTTCCATGAAATATCGTATTGATGTTTGACTGAATATGCATTGATTCTATCAATCATTTTGGTGAGAGTCAACATATTTAGAATTCCCAGACAGTGCAAATGAACACTCCTTCCCTTTATTAAGTCTTTTAAAATTCCTTTCAATAGTATAGCTTTCCATATGGAGGTTTCATACATCTCTTCTTGTATTTACTAGGAATTTTATAGTTTTTATTCTAAGTAGTATCACTTATAAAATCTTATTTTCAAGTATATTGTTAGTAAAATAATCATAATTTCTTATTTACACCTACCTTGCAGGAAGTGACCGTGCAAAGTGCAATTATTAATTCTGTTATCTGTATCTTATCTGTATTTTCTCAATTTTCTACAACTATAATCTTTATCCTCCTTTAAAATTTTTCTTTTACTTCTTTTCTTGCCATATTTTACTTGCAGAGATCTCTAGTATATATATTGGATAGATATAATTTTAATAAATAGCTTTGCCTCTTTTCTAATATCAGAGTTGAAACTTAATAATTCAATATAAAGTAAAATATTTGTTACATGTTTCTGTGGCTACCCCTTAACTCTCATTATAAATCTGGTTTTTTAAGAGTTTTTTTGAAATCATAAATGGGTATTGAATTATATCGAATGCTGCTTCTGATCTTTTTAAGTGGGGGTTATATTGTTTTTTTTTCCTTTTACTGTTAATATGATTTGTTACATTAAGTAATTAATTTTTAAATATGTTAGATCAACCTTACAATTTTACAGTAAATCCCAATTGGTTGTGATTTCCTTTTATATAAAACTGAATTATATTTATTAATATTTTGCAATATTTTAATCAGGAAGTTTGTATGTTCTAGAGAGATTCACACTCCAATTTTGTATGAGTATATGTGTGAGTGTGTGTGTGGGGGGGGTGTATACTGCCAATGTCAGATTTTTTTGTCAATGTTTTGCCACCTTCAGTGAAACACATTGGAAAATTTCTCCTTTTTAATCTCTAGGAAAGAAATAAAACTTGAATTACAGATTCAATATTTTAAACTATTCATATTTTTTACTTCTGATGTCAGTATCGGTAAGGTGTGTTTTTCAAGTTATCAATTTTATTTTAATTTTCAAGTTTATTGATGTAAAGTTGTTCATAATAGCCTCTTACTCCCTTCTTAGTAGCTGAAGGTGCCAAAAATGATGTCTCATTTTTTATTCCTGATATCAGTCATTTGTGCCTTCTTTTTTTCTTGATTACTTTTGCTAAAGGTGTGTCTATTTTATTATTCTTTTATTTTATTTCTTTTCAGTGTTCCAGAATTCACTGTTTATGCACCACATCCAGTGCTCCATGAATACCTGCCCTCCCTAATACTGACCACCAGACTCACCCAACCCCCACTCCTCTCCCCTCCAAAACCCTCAGCTGGGAACCGCCATTCTAATCACAAATTTAGCTAAACCCCACATATTTGATATATTTTCATTATCAAACAGTTCAAATTGTTTTCTAATTTCCAATGCAGTTTTATTTCACTTTTGTGTTGCTAATATATATTATTTAATTTTTAAACACTGAAGAATTTTCTAGTTACATTTTTGTAGTGGCTTTCTAGTTTAGTTCTACTACAGTCAGAGAATATATTGTGTTTAAATTCTACCCTTTGAATTTTGTTTAGACTTGTTTTATAGGTTAGTAATTGATTCACATACACTTTTTTAAAATGCTTTTTTGACAATCATTGAATGCAATGTCATATATATTTCAACTAGGGAGAATTTGTTAACCATGTTGTTAAAACTGTCTTACTAAAATTGTAAAGTAATTGTAAAGTAAAATTGTCTTACTAAAATTGATAGCTTTACTGCTCTCTAAAAGCCTCATTTTACTGGTTTCTAAAAACAATGTGTTAAATTTTCCAACTATAATTTTGAATTTGTCTCTTTCTCCTTTTGTCTCTGTTCATTTTTAAAAATACATTTTTAGGTGCATGTTAACATAGACTTGTTGTATCTTCCTCTTGCAGTCTCATTTATTATATTGCAAGAATGCTCTTTAACTCTGATACTGTTTCTGCCCTTAAACTCTGTTTCACCTGTTATCAGAAGAGCTATACCAACTTTCTCTTGTTTATTTATTGTATCACACATATTTTTATATCTATATATTTATAGTGTGGTTCTTAAAAGAAGCATGTATGTTCTTTATTCCCAACAGAAAAATATTTAATTGAAGTGTTTAGTCCATTTATATTTAATATAATCACTGGTGTACATGAGCTTAAACATACATTTCAATATTTACTTACAATTTGCCCCATTACTTGTTTTTTTCCTTTTTGTCTCCTTTCCTGCCTTTTTTTAAGAATAAGTAATATTTGTATTCTTCCAATTTTCCCTTTATTAGGTTTTTAGAAATACATTATTTCATTTTTTTATTTGTAGTTATTGTAGAGATTTGAACACACATCTTGGAATTGTTAAAGTCTCTCTTAATTTTTACTTTAAAAATTTTCCAGAACAAAATAAAAAACATAACATTTCAATGCCTTCTTTCTTTGTGTTGTTATTGTTATGTATTTTAAATCCACACATACTTAAACTTCAGAAAATGTTATTGCTGTTGTTTTTTTTTAAACAATACAAAAAGCTACTTCTATTTACGCATGTATTTAACAGTTCCAGAAATTTTTATTGCCTCCTGCATTACCAATCTTCCATCTGGAATCAGTACATGTCACCACTAAAAATAATGCCACTTGTCAAAATGGTCATGTTATCTATCATGCACCAAAATTCAATGATTTTCCAGTTTCTATATAATAAAGTTCAGATGCCTTAACCTGACATTCATGATTCTCTACTTAACTAATTTTCAATCCTATCAACTTCTCTATCTAAACTCTATCTTCTGAGCTCACTGAAATTATCTTTATTATAAAAATATATGTACATGATACAATGACACATGATGATTCATAAAATGTGCTTTAAAAAAATATTTGTTTGTTTTTCCAGTGAACTTTTAAAGTTTCTTTCTTGGTGTTCACCTTTGATGAAAACCTAGGTGGGTCTTAAAGTCATGTAGTCACTTCTATACAGCAAAACAGTATCAACTGAGCAGTACGAATATCAGAACAATGTATTAATCTACACTCAATTTCCATGCAAAGCAAGACTTCTTTGTGTTCTCCCAGTTAAGGCTTCCTGCTACCTAGTTGTACACAACAGAAGGGGTGGGGATGGGGACTGTATTCGGCTTCTTGTTCCCTTTTTGTTCATTCTAACCCCCCAACCCCCCACTCCTACCTGCTATTTCAGACCCATTCTGGGCTGGGACTGAGGCATGACATGAAGGATATTTGAAGCAGATCTCTTATTGCACGCTTTCATGGGTTCTAAAAAGACTCTTATTACTGGCGATCTTATCAGCAGGCTTCTTGACCATTTTACCTACAATGATTCTCAAACTTTCAGAACTCACTCAGCCACCTTCAGCTTCCCCTCTAGGTGGCCCTATTGGACAAGCTCTAAGATGGCCTATAATTGCGCAGTGCATCTGGTCCTCAGGAAGCACTCAGGGACTCTTCACCTGTGCAAACTCTCTAAAGCATAGTGTGATCATAATACAGCAAGCACATTCCTCACACTTCTAGCAGGTAACTGGGTGGCTTTCTCTGCCTTAGGTTATTTTGGCTGGAATCAGGTAGCTTCAGGAGACCCAGGATGCTCCCTGAGTGATAACACTAAAAGTCCTCTCTTTCGTCTTGACACAAAATGGGGAATTTCCTTTCACTTTAAAAATTTAGAGAGTAGTATTAAAAAAATGGACAGTTCTCTCTAAAGAAACCTTTTCACCAATCTCCCTACTCTTCAAGTGTCTTAATATATATGATGTTTTCAAGGCATGCAACAGTTTTTGATTATTAGACAGTTTTTAACCTATCTTCAGAATCAGTCTTGATTATATACCTAGTGCCTAAACTGAAACTTCCAATTTAATATCTGATTACATACATTTGGCACTTCCCTCATTACCAATTCTCTTCCCAACCCTCTCCTTTCTCAATCCACATTCTATACATACTTCCATGTTGTAATTACCGTGTTTGTTTGAATAAAGCAACAACATTTAGGAAAGAATCGTCAAAAATGCAAAATACCTGCGGTTTACAAATATCTAATTGCTAAAGAATGTATTTCACTATTTTTCTAGAAACACCACAAGCATGGGAGGTACTTTGGTTCCAAAATGTAAATGGTATAAATTGGGTAGATGCAAACCTTGCTTGGACAAAGTTCAGAACATTCACAGCTAACCCAGTCCATATGCATATAATACTTTGTCACTAGTGCAAGCTCTCTGAAGATTTTTAGAAATGGGTTTCTAAAGTGAAAGTGCTAAATAAAAGTTATTTCCCTTCCATTCTCTAAATTCTCTTCTTTTTGTCCTCTCTCCTGATTTCAACGATGACTATGGTAATTTCATTTATGACTTTGAAATCATTCAGGAGAAAGCAATTTGGAAAAAAAAAATTGTCATTTCCTCTAAATGCAGCTCATTGTCTTCTTCCGAGATCATCATAGGCTACTTTATTAACCACCTCCTCTGAGCTTGCCTCACCATCTGTTGGGCACATCCCATTTTTTAGGAAGCATTAGTTTCCTTTTCATTTGCCTCGTCTTCATTACTGAGTTTTAAATTCATGTGGCACAAGAAGTGATCTTATATTCACTTCTTGTATTTACCAGTGTTCCACAAAGCCTCTTTTGAAAGCATGAACTTGTTGAAGATTTATTTATTGTCTCTTCTGGTGGAGATTTAAAACTTTCAAGATTGTTAGGGCAAGGTTTTGGTGCTTCTCTGCACCAGTAAGCAGACAGTGCCCGCTCTAGTAATTATGAGAATTGTGAGAACCAGGAGGTGATATAAATGGTAAGCAATTGATGAGGTTACTTAAGATCTACTGGAATAGATGAGCTTCATTAATTTGGAAAGACAAAGTGAGTCCACAGGAACTTCTAATACGAGGACCAACATTCAATATCATACCTCATAGGTTAGGCTATGTATAAGATCAGTTGAAGGCAAGTAAGAATGAAGACTGATCATTAATATGACTGTGGTTGTCATAATTAGAGTAAAAATATTATTCTCATTGTTTCAGGTTACATTCATTAGAAAGCAGATTCTGCGACAGAAATTAGAGTACAGAGGGGTTATTAAGGAGAAGTCTGGGATCAACACTTAGACAAAGAAAGATGAAAGATTGAGACAAGAGAGCCATTAGCTGAAATGCAGTCTCAGTAAAAGCCACAGAGAAGAACTCAAAGGCTGAAATGACCTTCAGGGTTGTCCTTTGTTAGGATGAAAAGGCTGGGCCTCCATGTTGACCAACTGCTGGGTACAGACAATGATGGGAAGGAGGCATGGTCTTTGGAGAGGTGGTTCTCTTACAGCTAAGTAACCTGAAAGGGGGCTCAGCTGAGGGCTATCTGCCAGCAGACAGACTTCCAGGATTTGGGGTAATAGGCCCCTAATTCTTGAAAGAAGATCTGGGCAGCCATAACCCCTATGAATGTTGACTCTATATTCAATTTTACGTTAATGCCTATAAGTATTGTGATTAATTGATCATAAAAATAATGAATCTGAGGGTGCCTGGGTGGCTCAGTCATTAAGTGTCTGCCTTTAGCTCTGGTCATGATCCTAGGGTCCTGGGATTGAGTCTCACATGGGGCTCCTTCCTCAGCGGGGAGCCTGCTTCTCCCTCTCCTACTCCCCCTGCTTGTGTTCTCACTCATGCTCTCACTCTCTCTCTGTCCAAAACAAAACAAAACAAAACAAAAAAAAACCCTTAAAATAACGAATCTGAGATTGAACAAAACCCTTAAAGGTTTTTATTCATGACCTCAAAAAGAAACAAAGCAATTACCAAGTACTAGAACAGAGTTAGGTACTGAAGTTCAAAAGGGAATAGGATAGTTCTTGCTCTTGAGGACCTAGGGCATGAAATTTCTAAAATAATAAATATATCTTATGTTTGGGAAGATTGTAATATTTTCATCAAAGTACAAATGCACATGTCTACTTGCTGACCTTAGAAAAACCATCATATACATAGATGGACCAACTATAGCTGTGGGGCAAATCTGGCCACATATTTTTATAAATAACATTTTATTGGAACACAGTCATGCCCATTTATTTATGTGTTGTCTAGGGCTTATTTTGTGCTACAAGGGCAAGTAACACCATTGCAATAGAGACCATATGGCTTGCAAAGTCTAAAATATTTACTGTCTGGTCTTTCACAGAAAATGTTTACTAGTCCCTGCTCTAGTAACACTCTGAGATTCATAGGTATACAATATTAAGACTGATCTTTAATATACAAGTAATAGTGATCTTGGTTTCTTTAATTTTACTTTTTGGAGAAGTATGTGGTCCACACATTGGAGAATATTTTCTACTTAATTCTTAATCACCACTTTCTGTATAACACTCGCACTCTAAAAAGTTTTTCCTTTGGATACCTTTCATCTATTTCTTTTCACCATCATCATCACCATCATCATCATGTAAGCTAAAAGAATGAATATGTGTTTAATATAATTCTACATAAATTCAGTGTAGTCAATATGGTATAACATATTAATTAATGGTTAGATGCCACCCTCAATGAAAATATTCTGTGGTACTCTATGATGCTTTCTACTCTTTTAAACATTTTTTATCAGAGATTTGGATGAAAATGATAAGCATATTTATCCAACTTGTGTATGACCCAAAACTGTGGAATGATAGTTACTATACTGAATGACAGAAACAGTGTTCAAGAGGATTGCAAAAAGTTAGAAAGATGAGCCAAAACTAACAAAGTGAAATTTAACAGGGCTAAATAAAGTTCTGTATCTGGCTTTAAAAAAACTGAAACACAATTGTACAAATATAAGATGGAGAACACATGGCTAAACTGGAGTGAAAGGTGAGCAAGTTTCAGGGTTATGGTTAACTGAAAGCTTAATTATGAACCAACACTTTGATGTGGATTTGAAAAATGTTCACGTAATCTTCGTATGGGCTTTAATATCATTATGTACTCTATCCAGATGAAGGTTGTTAATTGCATTGCATACTGCATTGGTCATAAGCCATCTGGAATGATGCGTTCAATTTAGGGAGCCCCTTTTAATAGGGACCTTGACAAATGCAGGGAATGTTTGTCATTTTTTCCCCCACCATAGACATCAGATACCTGCTTGCTCAAACCTTTGAAGCTAGGTTGCAGGGATAAAGCTAGCCTCTAATCAGAAGCACCTGCAGTTGAGTTTAGTTTGGGAACCAGAAATGCAAAGCAGAGGGAATACTGAGGACACACTCTGGCAAGGATAAAAGCAGGGGCTGTAGATTTAATTTCCTGAGGCACTGCAGTTAAGTCATGCACCAGGAGATGTCAGCAGGAACAGTCATGGTATCTGTAGAGAAGTTAAGTCTTCCCGAGATCAGTTCTGTGTCTAATTTCAGACTTTGCTCTTGTCTCTATATCTCATTCCTCACATTATGAGGAATGTTGGTCCAGATCATCTCTATGGGCCTTCTCAAGTCTAAATTGCTCTATTCTGTATTTTCTAGCAGTTACTCTTCACAGACACACAGATGTATGAGTGTGTACATGGGAAGGCTATAGTGCCTGGAACAAAGAAAAGTGAAGTAAGGAAGGAAAGTAGGTAGAATCTACCTACTGCTCAATGATTAATATTGAGTCCTTATTTTACAATAAGAAATTAAGGTTTTTAATTACCTTACTATCACAGGAAAAAAAAATGCAGCACATGCCATAGGGAGATGGCATGACTGAGCATTAAAAAGCAAGTATATAATTAGAAACAGTGGTGTTTATACTATTTGTATGGTGGAATGTGATATGCTTGGCAAAAGTGCCTACAGGATGTAGTAGAAAAGATGTCACTTTTTTTTTACATTTTATTTAAGCATATTATTCGTGTTTTGTTTGTTACTCTGGTTTATTACCTGCATTCCTCTACCTAGTATTCTTCCTGTTTGTAGACACTGGTTTCTTAGTGGCAGAGTGGTCTTATGTAAAAAGAGCATGGGCTCCAGAAATAGACCCTCAACTCTATGGTCAACTAATTTTCGACAAAGCAGGAAAAAATGTTCAATGGAAAAAAAGACAGCCTCTTCAACAAATGGTGTTGGGAAAATTGGACAGCCACATGCAGAAAAATGAAATTGGACCATTTCCTTACACCACACACAAAAATAGATTCAAAATGGATGAAGGACCTCAATGTGAGAAAGAAATCCATCAAAATCCTTGAGGAGAACACAGGCAACAACCTCTTCGACCTCAGCCGCAGCAACATCTTCCTAGGAACATCGCCAAAGGCAAGGGAAGCAAGGGCAAAAATGAACTATTGGGACTTCATCAAGATCAAAAGCTTTTGCACAGCAAAGGAAACAGTTAACAAAATCAAAAGATAACTGACAGAATGGGAGAAGATATTTGCAAAGGACATACCAGATAAAGGGCTAGTATCCAAAAATCTATAAAGAACTTAGCAAACTCAACACCCAAAGAACAAATAATCCAATCAAGAAATGGGCAGAGTACATGAACAGACATTTCTGCAAAGAAGACATCCAGATGGCCAACAGACACATGAAAAAGTGCTCCACATCACTCGGCATCAGGGAAATACAAATCAAAACCACAATGAGATACCACCTTACACCAGTCAGAATGGCTAAAATTAACAAGTCAGGAAATGACAGATGCTGGCGAGGATGCGGAGAAAGGGGAACCCTCCTACCCTGTTGGTGGGAATGCAAGCTAGTGCAACCACTCTGGAAAACAGCATGGACATTCCTCAGAAAGTTGAAAATAGAACTACCCTATGACCCAGCAATTGCACTACTGGGTATTTACCCTAAAGATACAAACGTAGTGATCTGAAGGGGCACGTGCACCCAAATGTTTATAGTAGCAATGTCCACAATAGCCAAACTATGGAAAGAACCTAGATGTCCATCAACAGATGAATGGATAAAGAAGATGTGGTATATATACACAATGGAATACTATGCAGCCATCAAAAGAAATGAAATCTTGCCATTTGCGACGACATGGATGGAGCTAGAGAGTATTGTGCTTAGCGAAATAAGTCCATCGGAGAAAGACAACTATCATATGATCTCCCTAATATGAGGAAGTGGAGAGGCAACATGGTGGGGTTTGGGGGACAGGAAAAGAATAAATGAAACAAGATGGGATCGGGAGGGAGACAAACCATAAGAGATTCTTAATGTCACAAAACAAACTGAGGGGGGCCGGGGGGAAAGGGGTAGGGAGAGGGTGGTGGGGTTATGGACATTGGGGAGGGTATGTGCTATGGTGAGTGCTGTGAAGTGTGTAAACCTGGCGATTCACAGACCTGTAGTCCTGGGGCTAATAATACATTATATGTTTATAAAAAAATAAAAAAATTTATTAAAAAAAAAAGAGCATGGGCTCTGGAGTCAGACTACACCTAAAGTCAAGCCCTCAGGCTTCATCACTAAATCTGCGATTTTCACCTTGGGAAACTGACTCTAGCATTCTGGGCTTATATATATTTTTTTTTAAAGATTTTATTTATTTATTTTTCAGAGAGAGTGAGCACAGACAGACAGAGTGGCAGGCAGAGGCAGAGGGAGAAGCAGGCTCCCTGCCGAGCAAGGAGCCCGATGTGGGACTGGATCCCAGGACGCTGGGATCATGACCTGAGCCGAAGGCAGCCACTTAACCAACTGAGCCACCCAGGCGTCCCTGGGCTTATATTTTCTGATCTGTAAAAGGACAAAGAATGTATCTCATGATGATACTCAAGTGTATGTTAGTTGCAGCAAAGAAAGGTACACCTTTAGTGTTAGTTCTCACACCCACCTTCATATTTTGTCATGGTCTTCATTTTTTTGTTTGCCCCAAAATACAGTAAAATCAATCAAATTTGGATAAGTAAGCTTATCTTTTCAAATCTACATTCCCACTCAATTACCTCATCCCCAAGGCCCACCCTGCCACACCCCATTGGATCCAGAAAATGATTCTTCTACTTCCGGTAGTATCTGTGATAACAGTCAAACCTGGACTTAGAGAGAAGCCAGTTCCTTCTATAAACATACCTTCATAAACTTTATCACATTAAGAGAGGCTCAAAGTTCAAATGTTTTTGGACATAGTAAGGGTGTGAAGAAAGAACAGAATAGTGGTTAAATCTTCACTGCATATCAATTGCTTTAGGTTAATTCAATCACAAGGACTTTCTAGGATTGCCATTAACATATCACAATCTTTTTTTGAACAGTTCCTATGAAAATAATTACTGATAGAAAGTAAAAAAAAAAATTTTAACATTTAAGTAAGCAATATGTCCCTTAGATAATCTCAAGGCATATTTTCACAGAATTGAATTGTTACTATTTAAAAGACCATGAGAGATAATATTTCTAGAAATAAGATTAATACATGTATGTATGTATTATATATTTGACTTAAATTGAGAAAAATTTCTAAAACTTCTAAGAATAGAATCAAGTGAGAACTGACACTATATTTGTTAATGGAAAGATAATATTTTAAAGATATCACTGTTCTTGAAATTATTTTATAAATATGATACTCAGTAATATCTTGTTAATCAATTGTAACAAATATTCCACCTTAGTGTGAAATGTTAATAATAGGAGCAATCACATTTTAATGTGAATACTATTATCAAGTTCATCTGGAAAAAAGTGCTAAAGGAGTCAAGAAAATGTTTAAAAAATAATGAAGGAGTCTAACTCCACAAGCTTTTAAGGTAGAATATAAAATGATTCTTTATCAAAAAAGTACAAAAATTTAATAAATATGAAATAGTCAATCTAACTCATAATTACATAAACACAAATGTAAATAAGAGTGTGCCATTTACAACAACATGGATGGACCTAGAGGGTATTATGCTAAGTGAAATAAATCAGACTGAGAGACAATTATGATCTCACTCATATGTGGAATCTAAAAAACAAAACAAATAAAATAAAAAATCAGACCGATAAATTACAAAGAAAAGAACTGGTGGTTGACAGGGCGGGGGGCGGGGATGGACAAAATGGGTGAAGGAGAGTGAGAGATACAGGCTTCCAGTTATGAAATGAATAAGGCACAGCATAAGGAATAAAGCCACCGATACTGTCATAGCATTGTATGGCAACAGACACTAGCTATAGCAATAGTGAACATGGTATAACATATGAAGACATTGAATCACTATGTTGTACACTTGAAACTAATGTAATATTGTGTTACCTATACTCAAATTTTAAAAATTTTAAAAATAACCTTCCATGATTACTTATTTAAAATTAATTATTATAGAAAACTTAAAATAAGATACTGATTTTCACCTATTGGATAGGTAAAAATGGATGTGGGAAAGTAGATGTCATAAATTGTTACAAAATGTAGAGAGGAATTTGGTAACACTAATTGAAATTTAAAATGCATATGCCCTTTGACCAAACAATTCCACAGCCAGGAATTTTTGCTGTGGATACACTTACAAAAGTATGACAAGACATTTGGACAAGGATTCTTATAGAGCATTGCTCGTAATGGGGAAAGAAGAAAAAGAAAATGACAACACTGAAAAAAAATATTCAACATAGGACAAATATTACTCAATTTTTAAAAAATTATGCGATATCATTCTATGTGCTGATATAAAAGATTCCCAAGTGCTATTATCAATAAAATTACTGTCAGGTTGTATTTAAAAAGGGATAGATACACACATATAAATATACATGAAAACATGCACATGTGCTTAAGTTATTGAAGAGATAATGATCTACAAGGAGATACAAGAAATTTCAATGATTAAAAGTAGAGGACTATACGTCTGATGAACATATTTACATTTTTAAATTTTTTATAATGAATACATCCATTACCCTGTGCATATATTACTATTTTGTATTAATAGATTTTACTTTCAGAGCAGTTTTAAGTTTACAGGGAAACTGACTCATACAGAGAGTTCCCATATCCTACTCTTTTCTCTCCCCACTCCACATACACAGTTGCTCCTATTATCAACATTTCGCATTAACGTGGTACATTAGTTGCCACTGATGAGTGAATACTGATACACTATTAACTGAAGTCCATAGTTAAAGTAAGATTCACTTTTGTGTTGTACAGTTTTATGGGTTTTGACAAATATGTAATGTTATGTGATCCATCATGTGCAGTATACTGAATAGTTTTATTCCCCTAAAAATGCCCTGAGCACCACCTATTTATTCCTTCTTCTCTTTCCCTGAATCCCCCAACCAATCTTTTTGCTATCTATACAGTTTGCCTTTTCTGGAACATATAGTTGGAGTCATACAGTTTATAGCTTTTGCAGATTGGCTTCTTTCCCTTAGCAATATGCATTTAAGGTTCCCTTAGCAATATGCATTTAAGGTTCCTCCATGTCTTCTCATAGCTTGATGGCTCATTCCTTTTTATTACTGAATTGTATGGATGTATTCATTGCTCCATGTTATGGATGTACATTCAATAGATGCACATTTGTTTATCCACCCACCCATTAAAGAATATATTGTTTGTTTTTCTGGCACTTATAAATAAAGCTGCTGTACCCTATCATGTGCAAGCTGTTGTGTGAACATAAGTTTTCATCTCATTTGAGTAAAAACCTAGGAGCACAATTGCTGTCTTGTACGGTAAGCTTGTGTTTAGCTTTGTAAGAAACTGCCAGATTGTCTTCCAAAGTGTCTATACTATTTTGCATTCCCATAAGCAACAAATCAGAATTCCTGTTGTTCTACATCATCGCTAGAATTTGATGATGAATGTGAGCTGGAACTTAGCCATTCTTCAAAAATGTACTCTGGTATATCACTGTTTTGATTTGCAATTCCCTAGTGACATATGATGTTGAAATTCTTTTATTACACCCATATGATGTTGAACTTAATAGACCCACTTACCATTTATATATCTGCTTTGGTAAAGTGTCTATTTAGATTTTTTGTCCATTTTGTAATTGGATTAATTGTTTTCTTATTGAGTTTTAAGAGCTCTTTGTATATTTGGGGTATAATTTATTAGATGTGTATTTTGCAAATATTTTCTCCTAGTTTGTTTGTCCTTCTATTCTCTTAACATTGCTTCTCAGAAAACAAGACTTCTTAATTTTAAAGAAACTCACTTTATCAATTTTTGCTTTCATGTCTATGTTTGTGATATTGTACCTAAAAAGTCCTTGATAAACAGAAGATCATCTAGTTTTTCTCCAATGTTATATTTTAAAAGTTGTATAGTATTGCATTTAGGTCCATGATCCTCTTCAACTCAATTTTTAGGAAAAATGTAACATCTGTGTCTAGATTCAATTTTTTGCACGTTTATATTCATTTTTTTGGATGTCCAATTGTACCCCACCCATTTACTGGAAAACACTATCCCACCTCTACTGATTGCTCTCTATTCTATTGTTCTATTTATCTATTTGTCTTTTTTTTTCTGTACTACACTCTCTGGATTACTGTAGCTTTACAGTTAATCTTGAAGTCTGTTGGTGTGAGTTTTCCAGTTTATTGTTGTTCAGTGTTCTGTTGGGTATTCTGGCTCTTTGCATCCATATAAACTTTAGAATCAATTTGTGATCATCCAAAAATAAGTTGCTGGAATTTTGATTAGGATTTTATTGAATTTATAAAATTGGTAAGAACTAGTATCTTAATAATATTGAATTTATCTATCAATAAACATAGAATATCTTTATTAAATATCAGTTATTTAAGTCTTCGTTCATTCTTCATTAGAGCTTTGTAGTTTTTCTCATATTGCTCTTGTACATATTTTACTAGATTTATACTAAGTATTTCAGGTCTTATGGTACTGATGTAAGTGATTTTGTGTTAAGTTCAAATTCTAACTGCTAATTTATTGCTATTTAAGAAAGCAATTAATTTTTGAATATTAAGATTATATTAGTTAATCTTGCATCCTGCTACCTTCCAGGAGGTTTTATATCTATTTGGGAATTTGTACAGAGATAATTATATCATCAGTGAACAAAGACAGCTTTGCTTCTTCTCTCTCAAATTGCATGTATTTTATTTTTTTTTCTTACTGCATTAGCTTGGACTTCTTGTCTGATACTGAATAAGAGTGATAAGAGGGGGATAGTTTTTCTTGTTCTGATCTAAGAAGGAAAAAAATCTACTTTCTCACCCGTTGAGTATAGTGTTTGTTCTTTTCCTAATTTCCTGAGAATTTTTAATATGACTGCATTTTGGATTTCATCAAATGCTTTTTCTTCACCTATTGATTTGATTACATATTTTTCTTCTTTAGCCTGTTGATGTGATGAATTATATGAACTGATTTTTTAATGTAGAACCAACCTTGAATACCTGGAATTGATTCCACTAGGTCATGGTATATAATTATTTTTATAAATTTTCGGATTTTCTTTCCTAATATTTTGTTGAGAATTTTTATATACATGCTTATTAAAGATCTGGGTCTGTCATTTTCCTCCTTCGTATTATATTTGCCTGGTTTTGGTATGAGAGTGATGCTGTCCTTATAGAATGAGTTAGAAAGTATTTCCTTGGGGCACCTGGGCAGCTCAGTCAGTTAAGCATCTGCCTTCAGCTCAGGTCATGACCCCAGGGTCCTGAGATCCAGTCCTGCAATGGGCTCCCTGCTAGGTGGGGAGCCTTTTTCTCCCCTGCCTTCCCCTCCCCCTGCCTGTGCTCTCTCTCTCTCTCTCTGACAAATAAAGAAATAAAATCTTAAAAAAAAAAAGTATTTGCTCCATTTCGATTTTCTGGAAGAGATTGTAAAGAATTAGTATATTTCTTGTTTGAACGTTTTACAAAATTCAGTGGTGAAGCCATTTGGACTTGGACCTTTCTGTTTTAGAAGATTGTTAACTATTGATCAAAATTATTTATTTGATGCAGGCTTGTTCAGACTGTAGATATATAATAGATAGATATATAATTTCAGTTTTATTAGATTATGTTTTTGAAGGTATTAATCTATTAGACATTTTGTTTCTTCTCTCTTTTTTTTCCTGATTAACCTGGCTAAAGGCTTATCAATTTTATGGCTATATTCAAAGAATCATTTTTTGGTTTTTTATTTTCTCTATTAATTTCCTACTTTCAATTTCATTGATTTCTGCTCTAATTTTTATTATTTATTTTCTTATTATTTTGCATTTACTTTGCTTTCTTTCCCTACTTCTCTAAGATAGAAACTTAGATTTCTGATTTTAGATTTATCCTCTTTTCTAATAAATGCATTCAATGCTATGAATATCCCTCTAATATATTGCATTTGCTTTATCTCACAAATCTTGACACATGTATTCTCATTTTCACTTACTTTGGAATATTTCATAGTTTTCTCTTAAGGATTTTTCTTTGTTCCATGTGTTATTTATTGATTTTTATTTTCATTTTTATTTTTAGACAGAGAAAGAGAGCAAGAACACAAGCAGGAGGGACAGAGGGAGAGGGAGAGAGAATGTCAGGCAGACTCCGTGCTGAGAAATGTGAGAGCATGGGGTTTGGTGTCAGGACCCTGAGATCACGAACTGAACCGAAACCAGGAGTTGTACGCTTAACCAACTGAGCCACCCAGGCATGCCTATCCATGTATTATTTAGAAGGGCATTTTTAAATGTGGAACTATTTGGGGACTTTCTACCTTTCTGTTATTAATTTCTAGTTTAATTCTATTGTGGATTGAGAGCATACATTGTATAATTTCTGTACTTCAAGTTTGTTAAGATGTGTTTTATGGAGGCACCTGGGTGGCTCAGTGGGTTAAAGCCTCTGCCTTTGGCTCGGGTTATGGTCCCAGGGTCCTGGGATCGGGCCCCCACATTGGGCTCTCTGCTTGGTGGGAGGCCTGCTTCTCTTCCTCTCTCTCTCTGCCTGTCTCTCTGCCTACTTGTGATCTCTGTCTGTCAAATAAATAAATAAAATCTTCAAGAAAAAAAGGGGGGTGGTCTTTTATGGCCCAGACTATGATCAATCTTGGTGACTGTTCCATGTGAGCTTGTGAAGAATGTGTCTCCTGTTGTTGAGTGAAGTGTTCCATAAATGTCAATTAGATACAGTTGAGTGATGGTCCTTTTCAGTTCAACTTTATTCTTACTGATTTTCTGTTGCCAAGATCTAACAGTTTTTGCCTCATGTATTTTGACACTCTCTCTTGCTGGAATACATACATTCAGCATTGTTATGACTTTTTGGAGAATTTACTTCTTTATCGTTATGTAATTCCCTCCTTATTCCTGATAATTTACCTTGTTCTGAAGTCTTCTTTGTGTGAGATGAATATAGCTGTATCAACTTTCTTTTGGTATTAGGATGATATATCTTCTCCATCCCTTCATTTTTAATATATTTTTGTCCATACCTTATATAGATGATATGATATGCAATAACAAATATTTAGAATAAGCTCTTCAGTTTTTCAGGTGGTTAATTTTATTTGTCAATTTTAAGGCTAAGGGATGCCTAGATAGCCTTTAAAATATTATTTGGGGGTTTGTCTGTGAGAGTGTTCCAGAAGAGATTACCAATTAAATTAGCAAACTGAATAAAAGAGATGTTTTTCCTCCATGTGGCTCAACATCATCCAAGTCCAACATATTGAGGGCCCAAACAGAACAAGGATGAATGTGGTCTCTCTTTATTTGAGCTCAGACATCCACCTTCTCCTGAACTTGGACTGAACTACACCACCAGTTTTCAAGAGTCTCCAGCTTATAGCAGCAGATTATGGGATGACTTGCCCTCCACAATTGTGTAAGCCAATTTCTATCATAAATCTCCTCTTATATGTATCCTAGTGGTTCTGTTTCTCTGGAGAACCCTGACTAACACAGTCTTAATCATATTGTAAATAATACTAACAATGTAAAAAGGAGCCTAGAAATTATAAAATATATTATCTCCAGAAAAATATTGGCTAAACAGAACATTTTTTATTTTTCCCCTGGATGAAAAGCAGCATTTGTTTTCATAAAGTAGTTCTTGAAAAGAGTTCATCTGAATATACCCTGCAAATGCTTTTATTATGCTTCTCAAATCACAACTACAGCAAGAAGGAAATTATCCACATTATTCTTGATGTCAAAAAAGATACTTTAAAGCATAAACTGTTTTTTTCATTCATGTGTTAACATTATTGTCTGCAATTTCAGCACTCATTCCAGAAGATTACTACTTAATAAAAGGCTAATTTTTAAGCATATTTTAAAAGGCAGGGAGCAAATTTGGCCTTTTAGGTCTAGAAACTGTTTCTTGACTAGACCTTACCAAAATGGGTCCAACCAGCAAACATATAAATATAAATATAATTATTTAATTAACATTTTTGAAAATAAAAAATGTACATTTTAAAAAATTATCAAATTCATTACCTCTTCTCCTTAATTAAGAAGGAAACTAAAACCCATTTTAAAGATGTGAAAACTGAGGTTCAGAGACACTTAGTGGAAGCTGACACTGGGCACTTGTAAGTCCATTCTAAATAACTAGATATTTGAGAAAAACCATAATTATTATAGGGCCAAATGGTAGCATAGACATGCATATGTATATCCAATTTTTTTACTCACGGTGTCAATCAAATATTTATTTTAAGCATGCAATTTAAGTACTAAACTATAGCATGATATATTTTGTTGGTTTGTCATTCATTCAAGCATGCACGCATTGTTTGAAATGTTGTGCTGATGCAATTTCGACACTGGCTAGACATCAGTCAGACTCCCTTCTAGGGCAACTAGTTTACATCCACACCCCGACCACTTTCCTCACGGAGTTACACTCAAGGATCGCTATGCACTTTTCTAACTCAAGGGCTGGATACCAGACAACTTGGGGGCAAATTAGCCAATCTATAGGAGACTGGGAAATCCAGTTAACTTCATCCTCCTTGTCATACAAAGGCTGCTCTCAACAGCTCTAGCTTGCTGCTCACCTGTCCCAGGGTATGACCTGTTATGTGACTCTGCCTGTCAGTTTAATCTCTTTGGGAGCTATAAGTAACAAAGATCTACCTTTCATCCATTTGCATGTCACTCTGTTGTGTCTTGCCATCAAAAGAATCTTTATTTATTTTAAGGATTTTATTTCTTTATTTGAGAGAGAGAGAGAGCATGAGAGAGGTGGGAAGGGAGAAGGCAGATGCTTAACCAACTGAGCCATGCAGGTGCCTCCAAAAGAATCTTTAAATCTCATAAAATAGGGAGATATAATGGTGAGCAAGGACCCACTCCTTGATCTAAGTCACTTTCATATTTATTAGGAGAACAGACAAATAAGCTATCATCTGTAACCTGGGAGATTCTTCATTTCTAAGACATGACTGGAGCCATTATTAGAACTTAGATGACAGGTATGCGAGTCAGGGGGGATATATTTCAGGAAGAGTTAAAAACACTGAAAAGACCAGGAGATAAGAGAAAGTTCCACACGTTCAGAGAACATAAAGTGAGTAACTGGAAGGGGTACCTAGAAAAGGGTAGGAAGGGATGACATTAGTTGAGCTGGGACACACCCTATTTGCAAAGAACTTGGACTCCATCTTAAAGCCAATGGAAAAGTACTAGACAATGTTAGGTAGACAACTGGCCATGATCAGAATGCTATTTTAGATCATCTTGATTTTAGTATGAAAAATGAATCAGGAATTTTAAGGCAGAATGCAAACTATACATAGGGGATGCTGGTCAGTAAACCAGAACTACTGGCCACGGAGGATGGTGGCATGAGTCCAAGTAATGGGAGTGAGGTAAGAGAAGGGTACAGGCACACTGAACTGTGGAAGACAGCAGGGAGGCTTCGCACTACACACACACACACACACACACACACACACACACAGTTTGTTTCCTGATTAAAGGTGTTCAGAAACTTTATTTTTAAACGTCTAATATGGCTTTAATATATCCCGTTATCTTTTAGCAGGTATTGGCTCCAGTTCAGAGTTTTATGAAAATTATCTTATTGAAACTCTTCAGCCTAAACCAAACCTTAATCAAAAACATAGTTCCCTCTGATTCTTCCAATGCTAATTTAAACAGTAGTAAAAAAAAAAAAAAATGCTGCCTTAAATTAGCTTTAATCTTCATTTATATCATATCATTTAAATTGAGTTAACTTATTAAATATAATTGATTACAGATTAAGCTTTCCAGGGAATAAATACATACTCCTATGTAAAATGAAGAGAGGGAAAATCAAAGCACTTGATGCAAGTAAATCCTAAACAGTCTACTAGAACAGAAGGAAGAAGAGTTTTTCTTGTCTCCTATATTTCATCTATTATTGGGCCCCATCTTTGTGTTTAAGTCACCAAAAAATGACCATGTTTCCCCCTGAAAAAATAGTAGATGGACATCCCACTCACAAACCAAGAGCTCACCCAAATACTGTTATTTTTTTTTTTAATTCTAAGTAGTTGTAAATTTATCAGCTGAAAAAAAAAAATAAGCAGCATGTTTTACAAGTTTTGCTTATTCTCTTTAAGCATCAGATTGAGGAATTATGGATATATTTCTTGGAATATGGTACAACTTTAATAGGCTGAGAGTTTATTTTGGTAAAATTGCCCTTCATTTTGATTTCTTCATTTATTTCTAAAAACCACATGCCTAAACATTACATAGAAAGAAGCAGACACACTATTCCTCACTATATTTTGCCATTCTAAGAGCCTCAGATGGCCTTAGAGATAATATTATAATCCAGTATACACAAACTATTCAAGCAATTGCAGGCTTGGTCATCAAGCAGAAAACAGAATCCATACATAGAATCATCTTAATCTCCTCCAGTACTCCTTGAGAAATCCGAGATACAAAGTGAGTCACACATAGAAAAATCATAATGCGTTTCGGGAGAGGAAGATAGAAGTCTCCCAGTGCTAGAAGTCTCCCAGTGCTAGAGTTACATGCTAAAAGAAGAAACCTACTGAGTGCAAGCTTAGCACTGAAAGCATGCTTGGTCAACTGAGACCAAGCCATGTGCCTATTTTTATGTATAGGATATCAAACAGCAGCCTAGGACCATGGTTTGATTTATCTGATTTACTACTCAATACTCTGAAAAACGGAAGGACTAGAGCAACAGAAGGAAAATATTTTTAAGTTAGCCGTCACATTTTGTACGTTCATCTATCATATGGTGAAAATAGAATTTATGCTTCAAAGATTACTGTGAATGTGCATTTCTGTATCCGAATCAAGAGATTATTTTTTCTTACTTTTTACTATGAGGTAATTATAGATTCATATGACATTATAAGAAATAATAGAGATCCTGCACACCTATTACCTAGTTTCACTCCATAATAATGCCTTGCAAAAGCACAGTATAAAATCACAACCAGGATATCAATATTGATACAATCGGCTGCCATATTTTTAACTATTTGGTGAACTTGACCCAGACTTCACCAAGTGTCTCCCACTCCCCTCACACTGTTCCACACACAATATTCCCATGTTGGTTTTGGATGCCTGGGTAAGTCATTTGCCACTTGCTGTGATGAAGAATGAAGGAGAAATATCAAGTACTTGCAGGGAGTGGGGCATTAGGGGCAAGAGTTTGAGCTCGTTAAGCTGGGGTTCCTGCAGGACACCCCGTTTGAGATGTCCAGCAGGTATCTAGCTTGACAACTCTGCAACGCAAGTCTCAACACTGCCATGCCTAGCTGAAAGCAAGCATTATAATTAGGTCAAAGAAGCCAAGAAACACTTGGCCACCTTTAGAAAAAAACACCATCAACAATAGCCAGCGTATGTCCTCTAGAATGCCCCTCCAGGAAAGCTACTTCCTCTAGTCCTTGGAGCTTCTATTTACACCTCTCCTTGGCCTCTGTAGTGAAATGTCAAGAATATGGAGATTTATTTGGTGTTGTCTGGGGATAAAGATTATTTGAAAGATGCTAACAAATTCAAGTGGTGGCAGAGTATAGTTTCTATAATATAAAATTTCAAACAGCTAGTTACTGTTCCTCCATCCCTTTGATGGGGCCCAAACTAAACAGTTCCACATTCATTACAAAAGACCTCTGTCAAGTACCTTATTATGCATCATTTAAAGAGAGGAGAAGAACACAAATCCAGGAATCCTTTGGAATTTCAGACTGTATAAATAGCCCTTCGGTGAATGACAGCTTAAGCCGTGCTATGCAAAAAGCATGGCAGAGACAATAAATTATTCGAACTGAGTTGGTTTTTCCATATTATTCTAACCCTTGAGCATCATAGGGACAATTTCCCTTTGCTATATTTCTATACTAAAGTCCAAGGGTAATATTTAGAGTGATTTCCCATGAGCTCTTGTGATGATCTGCATTATTAAAAACGATTATTTCCAACCAGCGGCCATTTCTGCCAGCAGCGAGGCAGGCAGGAAGCACCGTGTGAGCTTCTGGCTCTGGGAACATGGCTGTAGATCCCCAGACAGAGTGCCAGCAACTTTTTTCACCTGACTGGAGGTTTTGGAAATAGTTTTGCTTTGTGTCTGCAATCCAGTTTAACAAAATAGTTTCTGCACTTAGTTAAACTGGAATAATGGAGAAGATGAGGCCTTTGAGAATGGTTGTTTCATTGACTAAGGATTCCTGGCGAATTTTAAACAATGCAGAATTTCATTCTTTCTTGGTTTCTCTGACTAAAATAATATAACTGAATAAGGTAACTGGTGATACAACAGCAGGTAGACCCATGGCTTGGATATGGCATAATAGTATGCAACTGAGATTTACATAGACATTAAGGAAATTAATGTACCTGACTCAACACTCGTTAATACCAGTCAGTGGCTGCACCTTTGTTGTGCCTCTGACCCTCTTCATACTTGTCTGAGGCTCTTTCTAAGAACATTTCTTACCTGAATCTGGTGCCTATGCTGTGGGTGTACATGGTAGGAAACTTCTAAAGCTGAGAGAAGTTTCCTCCAGAAATCCATTAAAAACATTGGCCTCAGAATAATAATAACATCATGATGTCAACTGTTCCTTCCATTTTTTTGGATATATTTCAGCCAATGCCAATCTTGACCTGAAACACAACTCCTTTCACTGTCTTGCATAAGAAATGCAAGCATATTTAGTATATTATTTTTGAATTTTTATGGGATTGTGGCTTGGGGTGGGTAGGTAACATCCCACAGCCCATTGGCATTTCATTTAAAAAAAGAGACATTTCTCTTTGCCAAGTCTTTCTTTCCTGTAGTCAACCACAAGGTCACACAGCTCTAACCATTCCTCCCACAGGGTGTTCAGCACCATTTCTTTTCCTTTCCCTCTTTGAAGTGTTCCTTCACCAACCCTAGATGCTAGTCCCAGTCTAGCTTCTTCCCCACCATAGGCCTTTCAAAATATCTTCTCAGCACAGCTCAGCTTGCCCTACAAAGAAATTCCCACATTAGCTGTTCAGAAAGCACTATTTTCTCCATATCATTAGGTTCAGAATAATGACAATAATCTCAGAAGAAAAGGAAGGAGACTGGAGCATACCTCCCACTATCATCTCAGAATTCTTCAAAGCAGAAAGTAATACCACTCACACACACACAGAGGGTACTATGAACAAGGAAGGGGGCAGGAGTCAGGGCCAGCTGAGGTCAAAATAGTTACTGACTCCACAAGAGAGAGCACAGGTCTGGTCCTTTGATTTGTTACCTTCTGCTGCATATTATTATGGCGTATTTTAAAAAGCCAGGGAGTGTAGCTGTTTAGAAAAATTATGCAGGAGGTGCCTTTTACCTTTCCTAATTACTGACATTTCAAAATACACATCTCACCTCCCTAAATTATCACCTCTTTACCCACACAGATATACCCATTACTGTAAGGATTTACCCAGTTTTAGGACTTATAGGCAAACCTCTTTCGCTTCCTTCAGAAAGGAAGCATAGGGTACCTTTAGAAAAAGCAAAATTCATGAATACTGAATGCTGCCTATGCTAATTTGAGAAAAAACCCTCAACGAGAGTCCAAACTTCAATAGGTTAGAGTAGAAAAATAACTATATCTGCAACTATTACTTGATAGATTATTTCAACTGGCAGTGGGCTCACAATATTTTTCTCCTGCTTTTTCTCTTCTTTTACTATTTCCTCCTTCCAAATGTTCCCCATCCCTTCCATCCTCATCACCAGTAACATTAACTTCCACCATCCACGGTCAAGAGAATTTCATCTCTAATTTCCACCTATTCACGGCACACCCAGAAACTACTGACGAAGTTCAGAGCTGATTCTTCTTTCACATCTCTTCCCCTTCACTGGGGCTGAAAAATGCCCTTGACTGAATGGTGACTACTCAACGTGAGGCTGCCACGTGGGCTTTCAGGGGCTGTTAGCAAGCAGTTCCTTTTCTTTTAAGAGATACACTGAGAATGAGATGGGAGTGAAGAGGCATTGTTATTAAACCTTTTTTGCATCTGGGCAAGGAAGAACAGGAAGTGCAGTAGGCGTGGTTTGCTTAAGGATGGCAGGGAGCAAGAGAGGACACGGTGAGAGAAAGTTGGATAGTTATCAAAGGATGATGGCTTAGAAGTTCCTCCTCTGCCTTTCTGTTTCTACCAATGGTCAGCTTCTCCTTGGAATTAACTCTCTGCAACACTGACATCAGTACAGAAGTTCAGTTAAGAAGGCTCTCTGTGCAAAGACATTGCTATCTCAGAAAATCATGGTGAAGAATAGAGTAGCTGAATGGAATCGAATGGGAAGAAAAGGATGGCAAGAAACAGATAAGGAGGGAGCTATACACAAGACTTCTAAAGCTCTAGTTTTATTTGGGCATACAACCAAGGTTTCTTAAAATTTAAATTAAAAACTTCATGGAATTTTGAATAGAATAGAATAAGTTATCTTAGAGACAGCCAAATCTAACTATTCTCTTTTACATAAAGAAACTGGAGTCCACAGACATGAAAAAATTTGTCCAGGGTCATATACGTAATAATAGAGATTAATTTGGACCTTGAACCCAAGTCATGTGAAATACAGACCACTGGGCTTTTGCAAAATGCTTAGTGCCAGATACCAACATGAATACTTTCATATTCTTCAGCCATACATGTAGGGAATTGTGTACAAGGCATTTGTCAGTCAATGGACAGTATTTATTAGGATAAGTAACTACTCAAAAATGATCCTGAGACTTACACGAAAATAAAAATAAGAATAGAGTAAGTCACAAGTCACGTTACTTGGACATTTTTTCAAGTTGATCCGTTTCATATATGCAAAAGAGAAGAGAAGAAAGAACACCAAAATCAAACAAGTCAGTATCCTGACACTTAAATGATGGAAATAACCATTTTAAAAAAAGAAAATAATTGCTTTATCTGATTTTCTCATGCTTTTAATAATGTTCTTTACTATCTCAGTCTCTAGCAAGCTCAAGCACCACATTATTTTTTTGATCCTTAATTAAGAGCTAAGAGACCTTGGGTAAGTTACTTAACTTGTGAAGATCAGATGAGGTAGTTTATGCAAAAGTGCTTACTTTTGCACAAATAAGTGGGTATAATCAGCACAGTGTTAGCCATTTTATTATCATAAACATTTTTTCTTAATGAAAAGAATAAAAAAGGAAGGATCGCCTATATCAGGGAAAATGTAAGATTTGGCTACAAGCATCAGTTCACTGGGAGTAACAGCTGGTCTCTTTATAGGACTTGGGATACAGATTACATAAAATATATATATAGGAAAAGGAAAAGGGTAAAAACTTTCAAAGTTCACCAGTTGTAGCCCACAGCGTTTCACTCAAGCTCATTAGGAAGTTTACATTTATAATGTAATCTCTTTGAAACAGATTTGATTTTTTTAGTAAGGATCTTGTAAATTAGAACTTTCCCAGAGGGCTAACCTAATACAAGTTGTTCCAGAAGTGGAATTCCTTCTGATCAAATATCTCAGAGCAGAAGAAAAATGGTTCACTAAGACTGAAGTATACTGGCTTATATAATTAGCAGTGAATATCAGAATACCAGGGGCAGCATTAGCAATTAATAATACCCTTGCCTTCAGAACTGCATTTAGCCAAAGAAATACATTTAACTTACATAAAAGAACTGTGCAAATTAGCAGTACACTGTCTCAGCCCAGCTGCTGTAAAGTATTACCATATGGCTTTATAGTACACCTTTATTTTACCTTGGAGATTAAAAGCCCTTTTTAAAAAATACTATTTCCTAAGGTTGTTCTGTGCTACACAAAAAATACAAGTACCTCTATACATTTTGGGGAAACTGGCTAATGTATGAAGGTTATAAACCTATACGCTTACCTTTTCCTGCTACCTCACCTAGCCAAGATTCTAATGAATGAAGTCATACTTACATCAAGCAAAGTAATTGAGAAGTGAATTAAATTCTCCTTCCAAACAACTAATGCAGGGATACTCACTGTGGAAAGGACCAACATAGCAAGGAGAGAAAGCAGATGCAGGGGTTTTTCCTTAGTTCCACATGATATGAAAATGAGGCCCTTGGGTAAGAGAAATGGAGGGTCACAGGAAACAGTGACCAGGACATTACCTGGCACCAAGTTGACACCTGATTGATGATGGATAAATCAATGAATACATTTAAAAATGGGGTTAGGGTAAAATTGTATTTATTTGCTATTATTCATAAGGAACATCCAAACCCACAGGAGCAGATTCTATTCAGGCAGACTGATGATGAAATTTTGCCATATTGGGAATAAAGACTTGGAAGAATCCTGCCACTAAAGGGAGGGGAACAGATCTGAGTTCAATCAGGCAAATGAATAAGACAGTAGTTTTTCTGAGCACCCTCTATAAGTGGAAAACTTTTTTTCCAACCTATCAAGACAGTTTAAGTAATAGTAAAAAAAATCAATTAAAGCTGTCTTTCTTTTTTTTTTACAAAAGACATATGCAAACCTAGAATATTTTATTTTACGGCATAAATAAATATGCATTCTGGAGACAAATCACTCAAGTGGGACAAAGTCCTTTCTACTGCATAACATGGGTCTTCAGACTTTTTCTGTAAAAGGATATAGTAAATAGTTCTGGTTTTGAGGGCCACATTTGTCCTCTATCAGTGCTCCTGCTGTGGTTCCTCCTCCCCTTCCTCCACAGTCCTCACACATTCCTCCTCCTCCTCCTTCTCCTGTTTTCTCTTTTTCTTCTTCCTCCTTTTCCTTTTCCTTCTTGTGCTTTTTCTCCTCTTCCTCCTCCTCCTCCTCCTCCTCCACCCTCTTCTGCTTCTTCGTTTTCTCCTTCTCCTTCCTTTCCCAACCCTTTAAAATGTAAAAATCATTCTTAGTTCATGGTCTATACAAATACAGGCCATGGCCATTTCCAATCTCAGCAATAGTTTGCCAACCTCTAGTGCATAGGTTCAGTATTGGTGCTCTGCTTTCTTCTTTGCACGAATCACATCCGTGATGGATCAAGTGTGACTTTCAAGCTCTGTTTCTCTTAACTTTAAACTTCAATGTTAAATACATCATCTGAAAAAGATGCAAAGCAATATGAATGCAGAATTTTAATACATTTTTGCAATTGTTTTTCTGATTCTATCATAGTTTCCTCTCTCAAACCCTATACTGGCACCTGGAAACCTATGTCTTAACAAGCCTTCAGATGGCTCTAATGCATGCTCAAGTTTGAGAACCACTGGTTTAGAATGTAACATCTTGTCCTCTTGGAGATTACAATATAATAGTTGTTGTAAGCATTTTTTCAGTTAATCCCTATGGAAGCACTCAGAGTTTTGCCAGACACAAACTTAGTCATCATTAAATACTTGGTATTATTATTAATATTCCCACAAGTAGTGGTAATACTAATATCATAACTATGAAGTGGGGTACTACTCTAGAATTGCTTTCATTAGACATAAATAACTTCTATATGTATTTTTATAAACATAGCATAGCATTAGTCAGAAAGAGATGACTCTGAAAGCAAAACTGAACAAGTGGTTTTAGAAATTTCAGAGAAGACAAGGGTCATTTGAGGATAGAACAGATAACCCTGTTTGCCTCTGTTAAGACCTGACCTCAAGAGGAGATTGCGTGTTCTATCTATGTAAGAGACAACGGTTACTCAGCAGCATGCCGTTGTTGCTATGTACAAATGCCAGCCCGCTAGTGGCAGATTTTACAATTTTTTTTTTTTTCAAATGAAGTCAGAAATCCGGAACTTCACATAAAATGTCCTGCCTTTTAAGTATTGGAAACCTGATTCAAATTGTGGGTCCAACCAAATATGTCTGCAGGTAACACTTAGGTCTAGGGTTATCTGTCTGCAACTTCTGATGCTATTCATTCCTCTTCATTTTATATGCACACAAATGAGGGCCCAGGAAGCTCAGAAAGTTACACGGGTTGCCAGCATTCGACAAGGGATAGGAACTATGGTTTATGAGTCTTTTTTTCATCACCCCAATGCTTTCTATAGCCCTCTTCCCATTCGAAAACACATCATCCTGAATCTCGGGTTGGACTGACGAAAAGGGGAACAGAGATAAAAGTATCTGAAATGAGAAGTTGCAGTACATGGTAGGATTTAATAAATGCTCACTGAATTAAATTCCATCATGAATTAGAGACTTTAAAAAGCCTCGTATTTCAACTATTCGGGTTCCCAGGAAAGTGTCATGTGTCATTTTTTCTTTTAATATGCCAGCTTGGTCTGATTCTTAAAAAGGGGTTTTAATGTTGTTACGAAAAAGTCAGATTGCTTCTTACTGTCTCCAAATGTTTTCTCCCTCTTTATTTCCTTTCTTTGTCCCTGGTAGCTCAGGTCTTATAAAACTGTAAGAACTCTGATTGGTAAATACCACGCTTGCCTGCAAACGAGAAAAGGCCACTTCGTTTGTGTGGAGAGAGTTGAAAGCCCAGCAGATCTGCATGAGGCCAGATTCCATATGAGGCTCCTCATGCTGCACCAAACACGGCATTTCCAGGCCCCAAGTGAAGTTAAAGTTAGCCATACTATACACCATCATTCCAACTTGTTTAGGTTTTTTCTTTTGATTCATGCCTTTGCTGCATTTTGTACATCCTCCTGACCATTCTTAGCAGCTGTAACAACACTCGTGGTATTACCAGTAATTTGCAACTTATCAAACATGATTGAACCTTGTTCTTTTGTGTAAACGAAACAGAACTCTTTGGTTGGCTTTCTTTATACTTTGGACATAGTGTAAAGGAAACGGAGACTATATTTGCATGCCAGACAATGAAACATAACTCACAGTGTATACATGCCTTTGACATTGTAATTACTAGCTGTTGTTTAGATTCCATGTATGGTCACTGGCTTTGGCTGTGTTGAAATCAGCTGTATCAACATTTAATCAAAGTCTTATAGATTTTGGTTGTATATTTTTCTAACGTCAAAATAGAAATGCTGAGACTAAAAAATAGGTTGGAAGGAATGGAAATGTGTGTGCAATACATTGCAAAAATAATGAACATTCACGGCATAATAAATGAAGTTCATTCTAAATTTGTCAGTAATGAAATCAAACATCACATGGAGCCCATTTAAAATTAGGATTATTTCTCTAGTATTTCAGCAACTTCTAATTAATTTTGCTTCAGTTTACATTCAAAATAGCTCCCTTTGCAACATATTCCATTGAAGTATTTTTTGATTTAACATGAAATATTAAAAAGAAAACAATGTAGGATTTTTCTCCTGAAAAAAAATGTAATATGTAACTCTTGGAAATCATATGTAGAATATACAACCAACACTATGTCATTTAACACCATATAATATGATGGCATTCAGTAACATAATGACCAGTATTACTTTGTTTCTGAAGAGTGGATAGATTTCTGTAGATTTATACATGGGACTTCTAAAGTTTCATGTGCAAGATTGGGCAGGGGCAGTTGTGGGTGTGTGACAGTAGTTGTGGGGGAGGATGGGAGAGCAATGGTCTATGATGCCAAATTCAGGCCTTTTGCTCTATGTAACTTAAGAAAACTCCCAGGATAATGGTCTTTTCTCCCCTTTACTTATATCCTTTTTTAATTTTATAAGGATTCCCATAAAATTTAAAGCTATAAAACCATATGCCCATAAGAAAATTGTGATTCATACATTATGTGATGCTATACCGAGAAATTACCTTTCACACTTAGATAATGAAAAGGCTCTTACAATGCTGTATAAAGCAACTGTGGTATAAAAGAATGCATATTTGATGTTTATTCATTTGACAAGTATCATGTACCTGTAATATCTAAAGCACTGAAATAGTCTCTATAGGATATATAAAGACAACTAAGTCTGAAATCTCTCTCTCGTGAGTTTATAATCCCACAATAAATAGTAATTATACAACACAGAAAGCAAGCGAGCCAGAACAGGACAATACTGTGTGTGAGTTCAGAGGGGGAGAGGAACCTTCTCCAAATAAAACGATGAGGGAAGTTTTCATGGAAGATGAATAGATATATTTGGGACATATAAGGTTAAGACTAACATTCATATTCTCTCAAAAAGCCAAGGCAGCAAAGATGAGTTTCAGGAGACTGCGTCCGTGAGACTAGATATGTGATCTAAAACCAGAAACATAATTTACGAGTAGATGAATACATGGGAAATTAGAGAAGAAAATTAGAGGTACAAAAGAAAAATTAAGAGGCTGTTGCAATGATTTTAGATAGAAATTAAGAGAAAATAGGCAGGGCCTATTGATGTCTGCATAAAGGAATACATCTAGGAGACAAAAGAAGCTAGAAAAATTTAGATAATTAAAATTTCAGACTTGAACAACTTGGGGTGGACCATTATTAGAAATAACAAAACTGGATTGGTAGGACAGAAACAAATTTAGATGGAGGCATGCAAAATTTACAAATAGGAGTCAGCTAGCTGTCATGATCAATTGGAACCTTGACAAAAACAAACAAAACCAGCAGCAGAGATGCAGATTCACAAAAGGGCTATCCATTGGTTGAAGAGTGGTAAGGAGTCAAGGATAAAATCTTTATTGAACCAGGCAGACCTAGAGAAAGACACACAAGACTCTTGTGCAAAAGGTCAAGAGAAAAGATTTCTGAGAGGAGATAAGTTTCAACAACATCAAAAATTTTTAACAATATGAGAAAAGAATATGGACTAAAAATGAATTTAGTAATTAAGGTATTAGAAAGATTTTGTAAGGTCTTTTACAAAAATTTCATTTTTTAGATTCCTCGACAGACATCAGTGAAAGAATGAGTCATGAAAAAAAAAGAAATAGTAGGTACATACTATGGTGAGTGCTGTGAAGTGTGTAAACCTGGCGATTCACAGACCTGTACCCCTGGGGCTAATAATACATTATATGTTAATTAAAAAATTAAAAAAAAATTTTTAAAGAAATAGTAAATAGATGATAGATGACAGACATTTTAAAGATAATTCTAGACTGAAAATGCAACAAATATTTTTTCTATTCTCATTAATATACCTAAAATACCTCCTTTTACTGAAGAGAATTTTAAGAATAAGTAACAATTATAAACTAAAATCTGCTTCGAACAGAACTATGTAGGAATCTCTAATAATGAATAAATCAATGCTTCTAAAAGTGACATTAAATATAAAGCACAACTAAAATCTATTACTAATTATCACCAGCTACACAGTAAACTGGTCCGTCCACAAGTCACCTCTTGCATTTAAGCTATTCTCTAACCTCAAAATCAGTAAATGGATTTTAAAGGTAGCCCTGAAGACTTAGCAAACTAAACTCAAGTATGAGGCAAATGTACTTTAATTGGAAAAACATTAAAAAAGATATGTTTGTGTCATAAAAGACTCAAAGGGAATAGGAAACATTTTCTTTAATGTAAAGTATCATAGACTTTAGATTAAAAAGAGGGATTCTTTATAAAGACAAATGGCCCAGAGGAACACCTGATGGAATAAAATCATTCAGGACATTAAAAAAAAAAAATGGACCAATGGACACTATCAAAGTCTCACATTTGGAGAAAGGGCCTATTTATTCCCTTGTCACAAGATGGGAGAAAAGCATGATCGCACATGGAAGTAAAAAATAAATAGAGAATTCACATAATTATATATGCATATAAAAAGGTGAGATTTAGAGTTCAGTATAAATACATTCTATGTAAAAACAAAGAATCCATGGCACAGTTTTAAAAAATTATGCTATAACATCAATTTTTAAAAAATCAAATCCCTTAGTAATATTTAAAAATATCAACTAGCACAATTCTATATTCAGTATGAAGTATAGCCAGCTTCTGTATTTTGGAATACATACAAATAGTGTTTATCATTTGATGCTTAGCCAAAAACCACTATCTGGGGCTACTGTGGATTGGTTCTTTGTGCTGGCAAAGTTTCTCAAAGCAAGAGAGCAATTTAACAGGAAGTCTGACTTATTATTTAGTCTTAATTTTTAGATTAGACTTTTTTAAGGGCAAAGTTTACAGTAGTTTCTAGTTACAGAGACAAATCTAAATATATAATAATTATAAACATAAAATACATTTACACATTAATCTTACTAACAAGATGTTAAATGCCGAGATTTTATAAAGGCAGATTTAGCAAAAAATTTACAACTGTTCCATGGTTTGAATGGGACTTCATCTGTCAATAGGTAGAGATTAGAGTCAGAATAAGGCAAAACGGAATGGGTACAAACTCCTCTGGGAGAGAATTTAAAAGATGACTTTTTCACTTTCATGGATATTGAAAAAGTTATCTTTTTTTTCTGAAATTGGGAAATGAGTTTTCAAATCTACAATGCTCCCTTGTAATAACTAACATCTTTCTAATGAGGACCTCTCTATGGAATAAAAGCTTCTCTTTTTGTTTATTTTAATCAGAACACGTCTGTGTTTTGAGATAATGACAGGAGTTTCTCTAGCTAAAGCAACTCAGAGAGAGAGCTGCACTGGTGACTGTTACTTCAAGACATAAGAAGACATTTTGTGGGGAAAGCACTATAACAACACAGTGTTTCTGAATGATGCCAAAAGTCAGCATTACGTTCTTTTAACCTAGTAGAGCAAAGGAGGGGAAAAAAAGAATGTCAAGTGACAGGTAATATCACCCTGAAGGAGAGATGTTAACTTGGGGGGAGATAAAATTGGGTTGAAATTGCTTTAGCCAGAAAAACTCTTCTCATCCGGAAGTCATAAGTTTTGAGTCTGTAGTCCTATGCTTTAACACAATAAACACAATGCAAAAAAATCCCTGATCTCATCAAGTTTATATTTCATTGGATAGACAGAGACAATAATCAAAATAACCAGGTAAAAATTGTCTGTTTGGGAGTCATAAATGCTACGGAGAATATTAAATCAGGGAAGTAGAATGAGGGAGGAAGTCCTAAGAGGAAAAGAATTAAAACCTGAGGAGATGAATGAAGGAGCCATGTGAATATCACAGGAGTACTCCAGGCAAACAAAACTAAAAATACAAAGGCTCCATGGCATAAATATGATTGGCAGGTTCATGAAAAAACAAAGAGGTGAAAGCTGTTGAGTTGAGTGAGCAAGAGGAGAAGAGTATGGGTTAAAGTCTTAGAGATGGTGCATAGCTCCCTATAGCCCACAGGAAACATACTGGCTTCTACTCTAAGTGAAATGGAAAGTCACTGAAGGATGTATAGACATCACGACACTTAAAATAATCCAGGTGAGAGAGGGTGGTAGAATGGACAAGGATGGTGGCTATGAAGTGAAGAAATGTGGTTGGATTCCAGATGTATCTTAAAGCAAGTGTTGACAGGATGTTTTGATGGATTGGATATGGGGTGTGAAAGAAAGAAGAATCAGGAATCATTCCAAGCTCTTCAGTTTGAGCAACTGTAAAAATGAAATTACCATTCACTGAGATGACTAAGACAGAAGTATAAGATTTAGGGTGAAGGAGAAAGTCAGCATTTTAGTTGTGGGCATGGTAAGTTTGAGATGCCCACTGAATATCTAAATGGAGATGGTATGTGGACAGTTGGATTTAAAACTCCAGAGTTAGGGGCGCCTGGGTGGCTCAGTGGGTTAAGCCTCTGCCTTCGGCTCAGGTCATGATCCCAGGGTCCTGGGATCGAGCCCTGCATCAGGCTCTCTGCTCAGCAGGGAACCTGCTTCCCTTCCTCTCCCTGCCTGCCTCTCTGCCTACTTGTGATCTCTGTCAAATAAATAAAATCTTAAAATAAATAAATAAATAAATAAATAAAAACTCCAGAGTTATAGAGAAGTTTGGGCTGGAGATATAAATCCTGAAGCCATCATCATAAATGTGATATCGCAAACCATGATTCATGAAGGGATTGAGTATAGATAAAGAAAGGAAGAGGACCCATATTTAGAGGTCAAGTAAATGAAAAGAAAATAGCAAAAGGACTTGGGGGGTGGGAATGGCTAGAGTAATAGAAGGAAGATAAGAAGAGTGTGGATTTTAGACACCAAGGGATGACTACGTTACAAAATAAGTGAGTGCTCAGCTGTTACATGGCCCACAGCCACTGACAAATTCAGCATTGAGAATGGCCACTGAATTCTGTATTGGGAAGGTCATGGTGGCCTTAACAAGAACAATTTCAGGGTAAGCATGGGGATAAACTCTTAAGGCAGACTCAACAAAGAATGGAAGGAGAAATCTGGAGACTAAGTACAGACATCTCTTTCAAAGACATTTGTTGTCAAGGGAAGAAAGAAATGGATGCTTATGAAGAGGCAAATGGAGTCAAGAAAATTTAGTCTTTTATTTAAAGATGAAAGAAATAAGAACATGTTTGTGTAATGAGGGGGAAAATCAGGTACAGTGGCCAAACTTGACAATGCAGGAGCAAGAAAAAAGTGCTGCCATGATGTCGTGAAGTAGGTGATAAAGGTAAGGATGTGGTGTGCACAAGTGAAGAGACTGGTCTTTGTGAAAAGGACAAACAATTCATCCGGTGTAACAAAAACAAAACCAGAGTTTGGAGGCTGAGGTGAGGTAAGAGAGAACATAGTGACAAGAACAAAACAAGTCCTCTTCTGATAGATTTTATTTTTTTAGTAGACAATAAGCGGTCATCACTTAAGACTGAGAATGGAATATGAGGTGTTGAGAGTTTGGTGAAAAGGCATGGACAGTCATCCAGGACTGTAGGAATGCAAATGAATTAAAGAATTAATTCCTGTGATTCATTAAGGATCTAGTTGAGTTTAGTGATCATAAAATTATTGTGTGACAATTGCTTTTTTTTTTTTTTCCAGCCGTACTCAGTTACTTGGGTGCATACATAGAATTAACAGATTGTTGAGTCAAACACAACTTTCAATGTTCAAGTAGTTGAAAATATTGACTGTACTTTTATTCTTTGGTTGTGCCCTCATTAAAAAGTGGTCCATGCATGGATGTTCTTGTTGAACATCAATTTTATCTTGATGAAATGTTCTTAGTGATTACTGCTGTTCTATACCCTAAGTTCTTTAGTCTACACATAGATTTGCGCGTAAGTAAATTGATTCAAATTGTTTCATAACATAGGAAGTCTTTAAAGCAGGGGTTGGCAATTTTTCTCTGTAAAGGGCTAGATAGTAGTTATGTCAGGCTTTGTAAACCGTGTGGTCTTTGTCACAATTAGCAAGCCTTATGGTTTCTGTAAAAGTTACTCAACTCTGTTGTTGTCATCTAAAGCAGCCATAGACAACATACAAATGAATGTGTATGGCTAGGTTCTAATAAAGTTTTATTTTAAAGAACAGGTGGCAGGCAAAAATCACAGGTCTTAAGTTGCCAAGCTCTGTTTAAAACTACACCTTGTTTAAATACTATGTGAAGGCAGTTGGGCATGTATTAAATAGCTGTTAATGAAATATTTAGATAAATATAAAATTTGTGAAAGCATCTACAAGTGTGCCTGGTATGAACTAGCCTATTTAGAATATACTCTTTCAGTGGAACATACAGTCAGAATCAAGTGGTAGTGAACAGCTCAGCAGCATCAGTACCACATGGGAACTTGTTAAATGCAGAATCTTGGGCTTACTTCTTGAACTACTGAATCAGAGTCTGCATTTTTTAAGAAGCCCTAGGGCACGTGGGTGGCTCAGTCAGTTAAGTGTTGGACTCTTGATTTCAGCTCAGGTTATGATCTCAGGTTATGATCATGAGATCAAGCCCCTTGTCAGGCTCCATGCTCAGTGTGGAGTCTGCTTGAGATTCTCTCTCTACCTCTACCTCTCCCTCTGCTCCTACTCCCGCTTTCATTCTCTCTCTTTAAAGTAAATAAATAAAATTTCCAAAAAAAAGTAAAAGGAGCCCTCTATGTTTTATGTACACATTGAACTTTGAGAAACTTTAGTTTAGAAGTTACTAGAAGGATTTTCAATGTGTGAAATTAAATAACTTATAACAAATATAAGGAGAACAAAAACAAATAACATGAAGCAAAAAAGAGAAAAATTAGAAGAGAAATAGAGAAAAGGAAAAATATTTCCCCATGAAATGTCCAGCAAATGATAAATGGATAAATAAAATGTATTATATCCATACAATGGAATATTAATCGGCCATGGATGAATGCTGAAAATATTATGCCTAGTGAAAGAAGCCGATCACAAAAGGCCACCTATTTTATGATTCCATTTATACGAAGTATTCAGTCTAGGCAAATCCATAGGGACAGAAAGTAGATTAATGGTTGCCAGAGGCTAGGAAGAGGGGAGAATGGGGAGTAACTGCTAATGGTCACAGGACTTCTTTCTGGGGTGATGAACCTGTACTGGTGTTAGATAGTGGTGATGGCTGGACAACTCTGTAAATACCTTAAAAACCACTGATTTGTACACTTTAAAGTGGTGACTTGGAATTATTTTCAAATTTTAAAAATCCAAAAAATTAGAAAACAAAGGGAGGATAATGAAAGGCTTCCACCCACAGCAATTTTGTGGTGACTGGATTTAAGAAGTTCAAGAGTTTTGGTAAGAAGAAATGAGCAGGCACTGCAGCTTATACAGAACTAAATAAAATAAATATTGATAGTCAGAATGAGCTTTTACTTAGACTTGATGTGGGTTTGATTGTAAGGACAAAAGAATTGCCGAGAAATTTTACCCAAGTAATCCGCCTCAGGTTACACTGTCAGGAAGGTTAGTTACCAATTGCTATGGAAAGAGAGAGAAAGGGTGGGGTGAGGTGAGGTGGAGGGGAGGGTGGTAGGGAGGGAGGGAGGGACAGAGAGAGAGAGAGAGAGAGAGAGAAAGAGAGAGAGAAGTAAAAGAGGGAGAGATTTTCCAAGTTTGGTACGTTATACTGGATGTAACTTGAGTACCTTCCTGTATTAACTAACACCCTAGAACTGTACCACCAACCCCACAACACCACACCCCATAACCACAGGCAGCCTTCAGGTTTTTCCTCCCTGTCTTCAAAACAGTCTTGGGACCAACCACATAATCTGAATTGGAAGATTTGGGTTGTTTGTATGTGTTCCAAAAGGAATCCCAACTGTTTGAGTGTTTCACATAGTTAGGAGTCAGTAATAACGCAAACCGGGTGATGACTGAGTGAGTCACACTGGGGAAAACACAGACTGAGGCTGAATCTAACTACAATTTGCAGATGTGCTTTCATACCCACACACAAGAATCTCCATGTATTTCCAGCCTCATGTATAACTTAGTACCCGTTCACTTAGATTCAAAATTTGCAAAGCCCAAAGTTTCCGAGTTGCAAACTGATTCTCAAATATTGCTGAAAATTTAAGTAGCAAAGTGTTTACAGTTTGAAAAATGTAAGCAGGACAGTAATTCATTAGATGCTGATTCTAGCAAGCTGTGATTGTGAGCCCTCTGAGGATCATTTTTCTCCTTAAGTCAATAGCACCAAACTCTTCTATTTATGTGAAATCTCATCTACTTCTTATTCCTGCACTCATAGTAAAATTGTATCAGTAGTATAAACTAATCATTTTCACAAACAAAACCTAACGTCTTAAAGAATTCCATTTCAGATTAACTCATTTTTTGCTACAGTGAACAAAGAATGAGTAATAATGATTTAGAAGTAAATTGATGATATTCTGTTAGGGAAATTTTGATTAAGTCTCTTTCAGTCTAAATGGGTTTATCATGGTTCTACAGTTTTAGAAGGAAACGTTGCACTATGTCTTCATATAACCCTTCTCTAGGACTAGTTCTCACACCAAGGAAACAGAAAGAAAGTGATGTTATCATCTCCATGAAAGAGAGGAAGAGTAAATATTAAAGCTTAGAATATGAATCTCATGCAGGATGGCAAATAGATTTCACTGTTTGAGCCAATTTAAGAGATTAATGGTGGCTGCCTGGAGCTGAGAGTTAAGGAAGATTCTGAGGTTGTACCCAAGATCTTTAGTTCAGGACATATGTGTGCTATGGGCCTCAGAAGTGGGGAGTACATAGAATCCCTACATGGTATCATATGCTCTGGCTGCAATTTCAGACCTTAATACCTAACCCTGCCCTACCTCGGTGAGGCCTCCAGAATTACCTCCTTGGAAAGCCATACTCAGGGTGACAACGTAGCCCTCAGTTTAAATGATCTTATGAGAAGTGAGAGAATTTTCAAGAAACCTAGCAATCATCAAAATGGAAATCTATTGATCAAAAACAATCAAATGATCAATAAAGGAAAGTCTAAACATTACATGTCTGAAAGATGGGTGAATCATCCAGAGAGCACTTTCCAGGGAAGTTTGTGTGTTTAGCTTAGATACACATGGCAAGGCATCTAAATACAAGTCCTTAGAACAAAAAGCAACCATGCCCCCCATCTTGATGTACATGTTCTTTCTCTCATCTGCTGACTTTAAGATTCTCAAGATCACTTTCTTGCTTTTGCTGTTCATTTTCTTATAAAGTTGTCTATTTCTGTTCAGGTTTTTTTTTTTTAATCATCTTTTCCAGCAAATCAAAATATTCGACATGGAAAAATAATTAATCAAAACTATGTTTTGAGATACATAATATATAGACATACATTCTTGGTTGTCGGAATAGTGTTATATAGCTGTGGTCACTAAATAACTTAAAAAATACATTTTTTTTGTTTTACTTGTACAGCATTTGCAATTTTAGTCATTAAATGAGCTTTGCAGGTGTGCAAATACCCTGTTAATCCTGCTGTTTTCTGAAAGACTGCTAGCCACATCAACCAATACTTTGGAAGACCGGCAAAATGGGGAAGCTTTTTCAAAGCCCAACAATAAATTAGTAAGACGACTTATATAACAAGTGGAACTTTGTTAAGTTAAAAAATAAGACCACCTGAAGTTTTATTTTTTTAAGCCATTAAGGATTGGACTTTTAAATGCAAAACCAGATATGACCATTCTCGTCTGTCATTTGCTTTTCTTTCCATGTAAACATTATTTTCTTGATACAATGAGAAATAAAAAAGGTCCTAACCTGTATTTCTCATCACTAAAAATAACATTTAGAGTGCTTTGGTGAGTTTTAGTCTGGGGTATCTCCTTTAAGGGGTATTTTCTCTCTTGTGCCCAAGAGAGAGAGATCATCTTTACTTCTTTAGGATGTTATGTAGCTTTTAGGAAATGCTAATAAAACGGTTTAGAAGATAAGCAGTAACCCGTAAAAAACACACCTACCTTTTCAGTGTTCTTTAAATGACCTTTCCACACCATATTCTTAGTGATCACACACAGCTTTGCAGTAACTTTGCTCTTTTCCATTTCTACAAAAGTAATCTGATATGTAATTCCCATTGTTGAGTCAGCCTGAGCTGTGAACTTCTACAATGTGTCAGTAACAGAAGTCAGGCTTTATATTACCTTGTTGCAGCCAAGAATTCAGGTTATATTTTGGACCCAAATTCTGTAAATTATGTTGGGGAATAATTCACTCGAGTCCACATAAGGAAGTTAGGAATGCCTCTTATACTTGGATGTCATGGAAATGACTTGAAAAAAATACCAAGTTCCTAAGTATGATCGCCACCCCAGTGGTGCTGGGACTTCAATTGTTTTAAAATAATCCTTACATATTATTTCTTATGAATTTACAGTAATTGACTCACTATGAATTTGGTAACCCTCTGTATAAACAATTCTCAAAAGAGAGTATGAACTTAGCACTAAGAAGCCTATATAGGCATCTTAAACATCCTTTGATGATCAGCTTAAGAGAATAGTGTTTATTTTTTTGCTACATGTGAAAGTTCATTCTCAGTATCAAGTTTATTTTGTCCGCTAACTTTGTTAACCTTTCCAATTTCTTCAGTATTTGGTGTCCTTTCACAAAGAGCTGTTAGCATAGAACAGTTGCATCAGGGTTAAAGGTCAGAGCCATTACCGTGTTAACCTTAAGCATATATGCTGTTCCTTGAGCTTACAATGTGTTTTTGATTACTTCTTAAAAATAAAAAATGCCAACAAGAGTATATAGCAAATTAAAAGGCATCTATGAAACCTGTATCTACTAGACTTTTCATAAAATACTTTAAGTATTTCAATTTGTAAAGTCACTAAGAAGGCCAGATCAATGCCATGTTTCATTTTTTAAAAAATCATTATTGTTGAATTTATTTTAAAATAGTCAAACTTGTGATAAAATTTCGGCAATTTGAACTCTTCCAGAAAACAGTATATTTCTTCTGATCTTTTAATATTTATATGACAGCCTGGGTGTCATATAAATGACATATAAATGTTTAATGAGTGAAACAATATCCATTTTTACTGAAATCACGCTATCATAATGGATAACTAACTGAGAGATATTTTCCTGTAAAGATTTACTGCTAATCCCTTAGTTGAAATTCATTTTACTTGAGAGACATTGAACCCATCACTTAGAAACAGTATTTGCAGACTTCACCAGGGTAACAGCTCTAATCCTTAAGGTAATCATCTTTCACCCCCTCTCCAGGTCTTTCTCCTTTCAAGTTCTCACTGGTCTTTTTAGAAAAACAGAAACTAGAAGACAGCTATTATTCTCCTCCATGGGATAGTCTACTCCATTCAGGCAAGTAATATCGTTTTCTGTTTACCCTCATCTAAAACAAGTGCAAAGGGTCACCGTCTTCATGCTGATGTTTTCCCAGAGGGAGGAAAAAAAAAAAAAAAAGGACTAATTTCAGGACACAGCCAGAACCAAGTATAAGAACCTGAGAAGTAAACTTCATTTGCCTTTTTTATTTTTGCATTTGATACCCAAGAGGAAAAAGAGGAGGGGGAAAACTGAGGAGAAAGAGGATGGAAAAGGCCATATTCCTTTGTGAGAATTCATATCTTGAATTAGTCTGAATATCTTCTTTCACTTCTGTTACTAGTCACTGACAACATTCCAAAGGGTACCATGTTTAGCAATAAGGTAAAAGAAATTTACTTCACCAGTATTTTCATTTAATTCTATGATTTTCCAATATAACTTCAGGTCAAAGGCACACGAGTACATAAAGAATGGATTACATGCTTTCACATAACATAGCAGAGAATAGGACTACATACAGATTTTGTATGCTTGCTTGTGTCAAAGGAATATTTGTTGAGTAAATGAAGGGGATTTCAGAATTCTAGAGCAGCAATGAGTTCTTTAGTAGGACCCTGAAACTATTTGTTCCTTTATTATTTTTTTCAAATCACCTACCCACATTCATCATTGGCATTGGCTGAAGAAATTCAAGGCATTCACAGGCATGACCACAACATATGATTAGCTAAAATTATGAAGCTTGCAGTTTAGTAATGAATAGCAGCCTTTCTCCAAATAAGTAGACAATGTCTGTTATCAAGAAGTCTCCTAGATAATATCAAGGTAAAATTTTTATTCTAAATATCTGTTTGGTTCTAGAAGTTATTTAAATCACCTCTTTCAAGAATACAACTTTAATCTATATAAATTTAGAAGAAAAATTCTCCTACCACCAGGAAACTTACTTTCAAACCAATTTGATGTGATGCAGTAAGAATTAATCTACATTTTAGATTGACCATATGTTTCTATTACCATTCCAATTACCATTGCTTTTTTTCTATGCACTTTTATTTTAATCTACTCATGGTTCTAAGCTAGAAACATCCAAATCCCCGACTTTCTCCTCTGCCAGTCAACTACCAAATTCTTTCAAGTCTGTCTTCTAAAATTTTCTGCTGTCCATGTTGTCCATCCCCATTGCTACTGCCTTTGTTGAAATTCTCATGGAATGCTAGATCACCCAGTGGGTGATAAAATCATATTCTTAGGTTGTCAGTAAAGTAAACACAATATAAAATATGAGAAAAGCTTATGTTCAGTAAATGTACCCAGATTTTTTTAAAAGTAGAATCTCTGGAAAGAAGTTATAATTACGATATTTAAGCTTTAGGCATTATTTTAATTTCAGGATATGCTTTATGTATTAGTTTAAATTACATAAAGGGTGCCCCCAGAATCTTTTCAATCTTTAGATCCTTAAAATATTCTGATCAGAGCTTACTAACACCAGGGCAAACTGTCCAGAAACAACAATTCTGTCACTCACTTGCTTAAACATCTTGATGGTTCTGGAACACTCGTAAGAGGCAGTTCATGTTCCCTAATTTCACAAACAAGGCCCTCAATGATAAAGCCAGAGCTTGTCTTTTCATCTCATTTCTATATACTCACCCTTTACTCTTTTACCATGCCAAACAATATGTTCTTTAGGCACTTTCTTTTGAATCTTGCAATAGAATCCCATACATTACTCCTCTCCTTAAAGGCAATCATAAAAACTGACTGTGCAGTCTTAAGTGTTCATTAAATTTAGATCATTTTCTTTTGGACAAATACTGAAACCTTTTTTGACTACTCTCTTTTGACATTTTATACATTCAGGTTCCAAACTATTCCACTTTTAATATACTCTAAAGATGATATTTCAAATGGCAACAATCTACCTCAGATACTTTGTTTTTCCAAAGGGAGGATGTGGTTTCTTCAACCTGTCCTTCAGACACTCCTATTATTATGCAAATAGATAAACGAATTATAAAAATCCACTTATTGACTCACATGTTGGTTCACCATATAAAATCAGCAAAAATGTCACCACAAATTCTACATACCACAGCCAAATGGAGAAACTTCATGTACCACCATACCATTAAGTAGCCTCAGAGATTCCTACCCACTGTTTTAATGCTGAGTTCCACAATGAGGTCATGTGAACAAAGACTTCAGATTCCCAGAGTGTGGTTCTCTCTTGAAGGAAAGGGAACTTTTACTCTCTTGAGTTTCCAAAGGCCACATGCACAAACCTTAGGAACAGGGCCAGACCAAGATCCATGGGCAACCAAGACAAGCTAATAATTTGGCATCCCTTTAAACCTATATTCTTCAAAGTTTGGCTGCCTCACTATTTATTTAGAAAAGAGGTTGGGAATTCAGTAAGAAAAAGATAGAAAAGGAGTATTCACTCAGCTTCTTTTTTTCTTGTCATAAAAAGTCAGGACAAAAACAAAACCAGGGCTTGTGATAGTTAATTTTAATATGTTAGTTTGACTGGGTCACAAAATGCCCACATATTTGGTCCAACATTATTCTGGGTGTTTCTGTGAAAAGTTTTTGGATGAGATTAATATTTAAATTGGTAGACTGAGTGATGTAGATTTTCCTCCCTTATATGAGTGACACTCATGCAACCAAGGCCTGAATAGAATAAAAAAGCTGACCCTCTCTGTGTAAGAAAGAATTCTTCCTGCCTGATGTCCTTCAAACTGGGACACTAACTTTTTTTCTTCCTTCAGACTTTACCTGAAATTTCTTTCCTCCTGGGTATCATGCCTGCCAGCCTGCAGACTAGAGCTACATCAATTCTCCTGGGTCTCCAGCTTGCCCACTTACCCTGCAGATCTTAGGACTTGCCAGTCGTTATGTGTGTATAAAACACATTCACAGACAGACACACACACAGACACACACACACACACACATCAGAAGAAAGAGAACAAATATGGGACCTAATCTCTAACCCCAGCTCAGCAAAAATCACCCTGTAGCTCCTAACCTCACCTTAGAAATAGTTTGGCAAATATACATTGTTACTCAACACAGATGATTGAATCTTTGCTTCCAATTCTTCACCAACCCCTAAGTCAGAATAATACATCCACATCCTTAGCCCTGAGACTCTCCATTTCCTCCATGAAAGGTAAAGGATATTTCCTCATACCATAGACATTGGGTTGATTATGCGACTTGCTTCAGTAAATTAGATGCGGAAGAAAATAACTCAAATTTCCAGACCAAGACTCAAGGACGCATCATGCACTTGCTCTCCTGTGCAGCACTGATCAATGGCCCTTCAGTGGGGTCTCAGAATGGGTACATACTGCGCAGACCTAAATCCTCACCTTAGAGCCACACCCAGATGAAGTCCCTTGTATACTCATTGAACATCAACCAGCGGACCAACAAATATAGGAATAAATGCTTATTGTTGCTAGCCACTATGGTTGGGGTAGTTTATGATACATCATTTACAGTAGCTGATCATTACACTCAAATCTTTCCATTAGGCTGAAGTTTCACTTCCAACTCTGAGTTGCATTTTAAAGTTTTCCTTTAACAACACACAATACTTCAAAAAAATATACATTGTTTTATTATTATGCAAATGTGTAAGAAAATTACAAAAATCCACTTACTGACCCACATGTTGGTTTACCATATAAAATCAGCAAAAATATTACTACAACTTCTGTGTACTGCAGCCAAATGGAGAAACGTTATGTACCACCACCATACTGTTAAGTAGCCTCTAAGATCCCTCTACCCACTGTTGTAAAAATCATTTTAGATTTCTGATATGGTTTAAGGACTTTAGTAATGTTTTAGTGCTTCTGGTAGATTAACATCTTGGGAAGCCTAACTTTAATTTTGATTATGCTTAAAACATAGGTAGCACATATCTCCAAGGCAGGACAAGAACAGGCAAGATGCCCACCTAGAACACATCTTCATTTTTTGAACTGTCCCAGAGAACTTTTTGGACTTGCTACAACAGTATCCCTTGACTGAAGCTCACTTTCTCCCACAAAAGGAGCAGGGGAAGGACAATTATCTGGAGAGCCTAAAGAAAAATGAAATTAAATTTAAAAATATAATTTCAAAGGGTAAAAATCACTTTCCACATATATGTCTCCAGTACTTAGGTAAAAATGAAGCATTTGAAAAGTTATAGTTATTAAGGAAAGAAAATGATTATGAGAAACATGATCAACCAGTATTTATGGAACACCTAGGTACTTTATATATATTTAGAATCTATTTCTTTGGTCTTTAACCACTTCCTTCTTTACTCACAGACTATGTGGCAACTACTTCCTGACTTCAAGGATAGGACATGAGCTTAGTCAGTCCTTAGACAAACAGAAGACTCCTGGATATGGCTATAGAAACTAGTTGGTGAATGGAATAATCAGAAGCTTACTAGTCTCAGTCCCAGGACACTGCTGATTGGGTGAGGCTGAAGCTACTGGAGAACTGGACATGCTACTTCTCTCAAGACTTAAAATCTGATTTGATCCTGGGTTTTCGGCACAAAAAAAGAAAGAAAGAAAAAAAAAAAGACAAGACAAGACAAGAAAAAGACTTAAAACCTGAAAGTATACAGGCTTAAGAGCTACTGTTCAGCCTGACTGACACCAACAAAATGGTAGCAGAGCTAGAGGCGGATCCCTGACTCAAATAATATGAATTCTGACTTAAACAATGTGCAAATCTTTACACATAGATTACTGACATAGCCCACTTTTGGCTAGGTCAATCTTTTATTCACAGGTTAAAGAATTCCAACTGAAATAATGCAAATAAATATTTCCTGTTTTTGAAAAGCTTACTGTATTCAATCAAAATTATGATAATAATTTAAAAGTTGATCTGCATTGCTGACCGTAGTGGTAATTACCAGATACTGACTCAGTGGGACAGACATTAATTTCATGCGGTTGACAAACATTTTATGGAGCCTCTATCATATGCCAGGAACTGTGACAGAAATCAAGGATATAGGAGCAAATAAAATAGGGGAAAATGCCCTTCTCCCATGAGGTTTTTGTTTTATTTTAATGGTGGAAAATAAGTGATAGACAAAAAAAAAAAAAAAGATGATAGAGTATTTTAGAAAATATTTTAGCTATAAAGAAAAATATGGCAACTAGGGAGAATAAGCAGGTGGTAATAGAGGTTGGGGAGAGCAATGTTGCTCTTTAAATAGAGTAGTTACTGGGAGGGTGATATATGGCCAGAGGCTTGAAGAAGGCAAGAAGCAAGTCATGTGGACATGAAGAAAGTCATTCTAGCTGTAGAGAACACAAATACAAAAGAAGATCTGAGTCTAAAATTAGCTTATCCTGATAGAGGAATAGCTAAGAAGCCAGTGTGGCTGGAGCAAAATGAGTGAGGGCAGGAGAAATAGGACTTATGATCATAAAGTATTTAATAGGAGTCCATACTGGGGCCATTTTAAAGACAAAATCAAAATCAGCATGTTTTTTATTTATTTTTAAAAAGTCAGTATGTTTAGATCTCATATATTCAAAAAACTACAGAATACTCATGAAAGTAATTGAACAAGGCACAAAGAAATGGAAAACTACTCCATGCTCATGAATTGGAAAAACAAATATCGTTAAAATGTCTATAATACCGAAAGCAATCAACACATTCAAAGCAATCCCTATCAAAATAACACCAGCATTTTTTTTACAGATCTAGAACAAACAATTCCAAAATTTGTATGGAACAAGAAAAGGGCCTGAATAGCCAAAATAGTGTTGAAAAAGAAAACCAAAGCAGGTGGCATCACAATTCTGGATTTCAAGCTGTATTACAAAGTTGGAATCATCAAGACAGCATGGTACTGGCACAAAAACAGGCACATAGATCAATGGAACAGAATAGGGAATCCAGAAATGGACCCACAACCATACGGTCAACTAATCTTTGACAAAGCAGGAAAGAATATCCAATGGGGCGAAAAGTCTCTCTAACAAGTGGTGTTGGGAAAACTGGACAGTGACACGCAGAACAATGAAATTGGACCACTTTCCACACCATACACAAAAATAATTTCAAAACAGATGAAAGACCTAAATATAAGACAAGAAACCATCAAAATCCTAGAGAAGAACAGAGGCAGCAAACTCCTTGACCTCAGCAACAGCAACCTCTTATTATACACAACTCTGAAGGACAGGCAAATAAAAGCAAAAATGAATATAAGAAATGGGTAGAAGACATGAATAGACGTTTTCCCAAAGAAGACCTGCAGATGGCTAACAGACATATGAAAAGATGCTCAAACACTCATCATTGGGGAAATGCAAATCAAAACCACAGTGAGATACCACCTCATACTTGTCAGAATGGCTAAAATTAACAACTCAGGAAACAACAGGTGTTGGCAAGGATATGGAGAAAGGAAAAACACTTTTGTATTGTTGGCAGGAATGCAAACTGGTGCAGCCACTCTGGAAAACAGTATGGAGGTTCCTCAAAAAGTTAAAAGTAGAGCTACCCTATGACCCAGGAATTGTACTACTACGTATTTATCCAAAGGACACAAAAATGCTGATTTGAAGCAGCACATGCACCCCATGTTTAGAGCTGCGCTATCAACAATAAACAAATTCAAATTCTAAAAAGAGTCCAAATGTCCATGAACTGATGAATGGATAAAGAAGATGATATATATATATATATATATATATACATATATATATATGTATATATATGTATATATATATATATATATATATACACACACACATACACACATGCATACATAAATATACAATCTAAAAGAATGAAATCTTGCCAATTGCAGCAATGTGGATGGAACTAGAAAGTATTATGCTAAGGGAAATAAGTCAGTCAGAGAAAGACAAATATCCTATAATTTCACTCATATGTAGAATTTAAGACACAAAACAGATGAACATAGGGGAAGGGAAGGAAAAATAAAATAAGATAAAAACAGAGAGGGAGGGAAACCATAAGAGATTCCTAACTGTAGAGAAGAAACTGATGGTTGCTGGAGAGGAGGTGGGTGGGGGGAAAGGATAAATGGGTGATGGGTATTAAGGACGGCACTTGTTGGGATGAGCACTGGGTGTTAGAGGCAAGTGATAAATCACTAAATTCTACTCCTGAAACCAATACCACACTATATATTAACTAACTTGAATTTAGATTTAAAAAAATCTTCAAATATATTGCCAAAATTCTATTAAAAGGAAATTTGACTCAGATGAAGACTTCTGGTTTGAAAATAGAGAAGAAAGGCCAAAATTTCCTTCTTCATCCCAAAAATATTCTGAAACTGACAAGGACAAAATAAAACACAAACAATATTTATTAACTCACTTAATTCTGAGAGTAATCTTCTACGGTAGTATATGATTCTATTTTATAGATGAAGAAACTGAGGAATACAGAATCTAGAGAAATTTCTCCAAATCATCAGAGATAGTAAGTATATCTTGAAACATGCTTTTAACCATATTTGAATGAAACAGATGCATTTTAAGGGATGTATCATTTATCTAAATTTGTTCCAAAAGGGAAAGAAACTATGAGTGGGCTAATTTAATCATTGAAAGAAATAGAAAACTTGCCAAACATCTACCTTCTCTGCTCCCTGAAAAAAGACCCAAGCCAATACTCTCACAGTCAAACTCTACTGAACAATTATGGCATAGAAAATCCAATGATGATATGTACACTTTCATAAAACATAAAAGAAAAGACACATCTAGTTATATTAAGTTAAGCAGAAATTACACAAATAACAAAATCTGAAAGAAAGCAAAAAGGTAAACAAAATCACAATCTCACCAAGGAATATTGCTGCAAAAATTAGTAATATAGTATAGCCAAACATGATACTAAAAGAACACTGCAAGATATGAAAGATGCTTATTTCAGGAAAGCTCCTCATCAGTTAACTTTGAATTAGAAAGATTATATTGGGTAATCTTTGTGACTTGACTGAATCTGTAAGCAAGGCTGAGATTTCTCTGAGAGAAAAAAGAAACCCCACCAGTGGAGAAGACCTTCTGCTTGTGTCTGTGGAGTTTCAACCTGCTCATGATCTTCTCTTCCTGACTGGCTGCCCTACAAATTTTGGGCTTGCTTAGTCAGGCTCCACAATCAGATAAGCAAATGTCTTGTGATAAATCTTTTTATGCACACACATATTATATATCTTATGTATACATACATAGGATATATATGTGAGAGATTTGAGATAGGGATTATCTATTTTCTTTCTTTCTGTCTTTCTCTCTCCTATGTCCTATTGGTTTGCCTCTCTTGTTGAACCCTGGCTGATACAGAAGGGTAACTGTGTGCTTAGGATGACAGACCCAGAAGAGAAACTTCTTGTTGTGTCCATCTTACATCTTTACAACTGAAAAAACGTGACTTTATTACTAATTCAGTGAATAACCAAGTACAGTTAGAAAATATGCCCTAAACACAAAGCATTAGGACCTGGCCATTAATTGATACAAGTATTCTAGCTCCTGTAAAAGAACTTAGAAATTAATTCCAGTATTTTTCAAGCTCCTGATGTATATTTGCATACATATGGTTTTATTCCTAATTCTATTTCAGTACCTGCATTTTTTAAACAACCTGTGTTGAAAAATTGTCATCTATCTTGACACATAAAATTAGCATCGGCTTATCCTATCACTCTACCCTTACATGCTAGCATGAATTTGCCCTTCATCTGTCTACTTCTCTTTCTCTCCCAAAGCTTACCCAGCTGCCAACAGCAGTATAGAATGGTAGAGAACCCTGTCCTCAGTGTAGGGACATCTGGGTTTCAATCTGGTCATAACATTTATTAATTTTGTGATCTGCGATATTTTCCGAACCGCGTAAGTTTCAGAATAATCTTTGGTATTAACAGTGACAGTAATAGTCGCTCTGTCCACAGCAAGTAACACAATAAGCTTGAAAGCATTTATAAACTACAGAGTTCTGGGTAAATTCAAATGATTGTTTTCAGTATTGTTCATTCTTTTAGGCTTGAGTCTGTACTTGGACTGAGCTTGTAAGTAAGAACAGAGAAAGGAGAGAAAAGGGTGAGCTGTTTGATGAGTGTGTGTTCTGCAGAGGCTGCTTTCCACCTCATTTAATGGAGCAGTTCTGGAGGGGAGGTTGACACTGCTGGAGTCCCAGAATCAGTAAGGAGAGAAGATGAACTGCAAAAACAGACTAACTTAAAAGTTGATACTCTGAGAGAATGAAAACCTTCCCTTGTTTATTTACATGTCACAAACATAAATACATATTCAAAAGACTGAAATCCTTAAGTTTAAAGAACTATTAAAATTAAAGTGAGTTAAAACCAAGTTCCACATTAGAACCATTCAATTCAGGTTTTTGAAAAAATCTCGTCAGGTTGTTCTGTTTTATATACCCAACTTTAGAAAAGGATTGCTACTTTCTTGAGATTTTATTTGATAAGGAAAGATAAATCAGACTACATTATATTATGAAATTACATTAATGAAATTACATTAAAATAGCCATTTGACTGGTTGAAAAGAAAACACTGAACACTTTGTGCAAAATGATTCTGTCACAGCCCTCTAGATTTTCTCAGAAGTAAGATCACTTTAAAAACAGATTTACTATAGATTCATCCTAAATTGGCGAAAAATGGAATGCTATTATAAGGTATACCTTTTTTTTTCTCTTGTGACTGTGAGATGGTCCTATATAGTTTCTGCTGAATGTAAATTTTCTCTGGATAACCTTACTATAAAACCAAAATATCTATTTACAAAAAAAGTAACTTTCTTTTTGAGGCCATATATGAAACTGTTATTATAATTGTTTTAATAAGACATGCATTTTAGATTCAGATTAAACTAAGCCATTTGAGTGCCTACCACACGCCATATGTTTTTATATTATTTCATCAATCTTCATAACCATCTTTTGTTATAAATCTAATTGTCTTAATGAGTTTACAGGCACACACAGAGTGGGTGTAATTACTTAAAGCTAACCCTATCTCTTCTGATCTGTCCAGAACCTTTCAATATAATTAGAAGGATCAGTTTTTCTCTTCATACCTTCAAACCATGAGACCAAAGTGCCTCTAGTGTCTTAGTCATTTGTCACAAATAGAAGACAGAAGAGTCTTCTTTAAGTGAATTCTTATATATATCACTCCATGCTCGAAACCTTCTAACTAACTGTTCCCAATTAGTTTCAAAACCAAGTTAATACTTTGAATCGGGAAGCTAACAGATAATTACTTGATTATTTGATTACTACAATTTGACACGGTATTTATTTTCCAAATAGTCACATCACTCAGAATTCTGTCCCGTAACTACAAAGCCTCTTTTTTGGTTCTGAAATCTGTTTCAACTTCAAGTCTTCCCTAAAGCTATTCCAGACTAAGGACAAACGCCCCCTTCTGCACGTGAACCCACTCACTCATGTACACACACATACCTATAACTGATCATTATATATATCTGCTTGTTGATAACGATGGTATTGTATGTAATGATCACACTCCAGCCATCCTTTGGATGTGAAATAGTGTAAACTGGGAGGCCCTTGTTAAGTTTCAGTTGCCATCTTCTTTATTTTCTTCTGATCATAAGCACCTTGAGGGCAGTGTTGCCATTTCAGTTCACCACCTGGCTTGTTATGGCTCTTCTAATATGGCAGGTGTTCAATAAATCACATTGAATAAGGATCTGTGGTTGACTGATTAACTTCTTGGCAAGTGAAATATATTTAATATTCCCCTTGAGTTCACAAATGGTTTATGCACTTCACAAAGCACCACACTCAGAATCACTCTAGCCTTGCAAGAACCTGACCAACAACTTTTAAATAAAGCAGTAAGAACCCTAAAACAGAGACTGTCTCCTATCCACATGGAGTGTTTTCATTTTTATGACCCTATTGTTGCACACATATCAGATTGGAATATGGTTTACACACTGGAACCTTCCAATCTCCAACCCGGCCGTCTTGCCCTGGTCTTTGTGTGCTCTGTTTTCTTTGTGAATCACAGATTAGAACGGCAGCCTTTCTGACCTGCAATAAAACTCACACATTCCCTTAAACATATGCTACTATACAATGAATTTCATTGAAGGAAAAAATAGATGTGAATTCTACCTGACTGATTCGTTTCAGCTTTGGGGTGCTGTGGTTAGAAAGATCAAATAATGCCAGTTATATCACGTAGTGCCAGGAACTTCGGGTCCCTATAAATTCTGATCCTGGAAATCACTTGACAGAATTAGAAAGAATATTTTTCTTTGTCAAAACTTCAGACTTTTTTTTTTTTTTCTAACCTCAGGACTTTCTACTCAACTTGCTGTTATTTCTCAGACAAAGTAAAATCAGAAGTCACATTTAGAGAAAGGAAGCAGTACAAGGTAAATGGCTGGAAATAAAGCTCGCTACTGAAAAATGCCTTTAATAGTTTCCACTAGAATATCACACTTCAGTTAATGTGTTCTTCGCTCTCTCTTTTTAGGAATAGGCTTTGGAAAATGCACATTACCCATACCCATACCAACACACAGTGACGGCTAATTTGAATATATTAATACTTACTAAAATTACTCAATAAGAGGACTTTTAAAATCAACTTTCATACATATATCTTTGTCATTTTTAAAGGCTTTTAAAAAAAAGGTTTATCTATTGCTGAAAATACTATTACAAAACTCTTCCCTCACTACACTGAGAAGATATATATATGTGTGTGTGTATGTGTAAACATACACATATATATATGTGTATTTATATATATATAAATATACATACACACAGACACACACACATATTAATTCTGTCTGCCTTTTTCTTTTTTTTTTTTTTTAAGATTTTTTATTTATTTATTTATTTGTCAGAGAGAGAGAGAGAGAGAGAGAGTGAGCACAGGCAGCCAAAGTGGCAGGCAGAGGCAGAGGGAGAAGCAGGCTCCCCACAGAACAAGGAGCCTGATGTGGGACTCGATCCCAGGACGCTGGGATCATGACCTGAGCCGAAGGCAGCGGCTTAACCAACTGAGCCACCCAGGCGTCCCTGTCTGCCTTCTTCTACACAGAAACCCAGAGAGGGCAGGTTCTTATTTTTAAAAATATATTTCATATATACTTTAGTCTCATCAATTTTCTTAATCACACATTTCTACAGGTTACGTAATTCTCATTTGTTTCCATTATAAACACATGCAATGCACTTCTAAACTTCTTGACTTTATGACAGTAAAGTTATCTCATCATGAATTATGGTATTGGTTTTAATATACTTTTAAAAATATATTAAAAACTGGGGCACCTCGGTGGCTCAGTCAGTTAAGCATCTGCCTTCAACTCGGGTCATGATCCCAGAATCCCAGGATCAAGCCTCACCTTGGGCTCCCTGCTCAGTGGAATGCTTGCTTCTGCCTCTGTCCCTCTCACCTGCTCATACTCTCTCTCAAATAATTAAATAAAATCTTTAAAAAATATATTTTAAAAACTAATATACTTTGGGTTTTTTAGAACAGTTTTAGGTTTACAGGAAAACAATTGTCATATATTACCCCTCCCCAGTTTCTCCTATTACTATCCTGCACTGGTGTGGCACATTTTTAAATATCCTTTTAACAAACGCTTTTGGTAAAGTGAATACTAAGGCCCAGGCTATGCTTAAGAGAAACTAAAAGCACACTACTTTTAAATGGACATTTCACCTTTGTATTATAGATACACAGAAGTAGTACATATTATAACTACTTTTTTTTTTTTGCAAAAGATATAAATAGAACATATTGAATCCTTCCCATTTTCATGATCTCTCATAAAATTGTAAGCCTACTTTGAAGCTTTCTTTAAAACCACATGCACACAACAGTTTGCTTATTTTCTGAGGCCTGCCTGGGCACTTTGTTTCACAATGTGCTAATTGCTCTGACTTTGGCCCAGGCTCTTTGCTGGGCCGCTTGCCTCTGCCTGGTGCATCTGTGTTTACATATCTTGTGGATCACTCAGAGCCTTGCTGAAGGCCCTTTCAGCCTCTTTCAGGACTAGGCCTCAAGAAGTCTAACCAAAGTCCAAGTCACCCAGATTGGTTACTCAGAAAACCTTACCCTGGTCAGAATCTGCCTTCCACTGACATTTTGATGCAAAATCACAGGCAACATATTCCCTCAACTGAGGATACGTGGTTTGTAAGAGTGTGAATTCAGAAGGTTGTTGATAAATGACTCTAGAAGACCTTCACGATTAATTTCTGTCAGGACACAGTAAAATAGTAGAGAGTGTCTAACATTGTTCCAAAAACAACACTTTCTGCCACAGAGTAGAATTCTCTGCAGTGCCAGGTGGAAATTAATCTTTCTCCATTGGTTATTGAGTGCTGTCCCAAATTATTCAGCTGGAGTTAAACAGAGGTATTGTTCTTATTTAAGAGGATAAAACCCAAATTCATAGACCAGTATATAATGTCAGCAACGCAGGTCTGAGATGGAGGCGAGGACAAAATGGTAAAGATTAGAAGCCAGATCCACAAATAAAATTATTTAAAAAGGAGTTGGTGTCCATGCCTGTTCTAATGGATCAAAGATATATATCCCAGCGTGGGATTCTTTTAAGTAAAGTGAGAACTGACTTGTCTATTAAGTATATTTAGAAATGACACTTGTTATTCACAGACCTAACCTAGAGTGCATACAAATTCATAAAATGCATTTCCAGTACCATGAGAAAGAGCCATAATTAAGAAAAGTAATATAATTCTAAATATAAAAGTCATCTACTTAGGGTGCCTGGGTGGCTCAGTTGGTTAAGCAACTGCCTTCGGCTCAGGTCATGATCCTGGAGTCCTAGGATCGAGTTCCACATCGGGCTCCCTTCTCACCAGAGAGTCTGCTTCTCCTTCTGACCCTCCCCCCTCTCATGCTCTCTCTCAGATGAATAAATAAACTCTTAAAAAAAAGTCATCTACTTTGTGTATTGATATGTTTTTAATCCTTCAATAGTTTTTGTTTGTTTGTTTGCTTGTTTTTGTTTTTTTCTGTTTTTAGGAAGGGAGAGAAAGAAAGGGAATAGGGTCAGGGAGAGGAAGAGAGAGAATCTTAAGCAGGCTCTGACCCTAATGCAGAGCTCAATGCAGGGCTCAATCCCACCCACCCTGAGATCAAAACCTAAGTTGAAATCTAGGATGTTCAACCAACTGAGCCACTCAGGGACCCCAATCCTTCAGTAGGTTTTATAAAGATCAGCGGGCTTTAAAGCTGATTTTAATTTTGTTAATAATTATGCTAATGTAGGGGTACCTGGGTGGCTCAGTTGGTTAAGCCTCTGACTCTTGATTTCAGCTCAGGTCATGATCTCAGGGTCCTGGGATCAAGACCCGCCTTGGGCTCTATGTTCAGCAGAGTCTGCTTGGGATTCTTTCTCTTCTCTCCTTCTGTACCTCCCTTTGGCTCACACACGTGCTCTCTTGCTCTCTCTCAAATAAATAAATATCTGAAAAAAATTATACTAACGTAGACTGATAAATTGGTTTTCTGCTTATCATGATATGACAGTGATATTAAATATGTCTTCCTAATTGCCTTTTGTTTGGGAATCACTTCAGTTACTGCTGTTCTCCATCACTGCTTACTAGCATCAACATCCATATCACATATTTCCTCTTCCAAACATTGCTCAAAGAGCTAACCTAACCTATGCAGAGTATAAAAGGATTAAAGGAACATATAAATTATAGTCTTAAAAGTTGCTTGCTATTAGTAAGTATTTCCACCCAAAATCTGTGTCACACAATATAAATAGCTTACATTATGTCTCCATGGTAGAACTGGATTCTGTTGAATGTTGATGCTATTTCTTCAGTGGCTTTTGACCACATTCAAGGCTCAGAACACGGTTAGACTAATAGGGTATCAAAAGAGCCCATTGTCCTTGAGGATGGCCCTGTGTAGTATAATCCAAGACAAAAAGAAAACAGGATCATGGACATCCTTGATGTGTTCCATTATGATACCTCATTTCTTCTTCTGACCAAAAGGCTAAAGCCGAGCATATGGATCTCACAACCCATTGCTCTTCTTACTTGCTGTGAGATGCAACCTGGATTCTTGGCAGAGCCACTTCCATTATAGCACCTGCCACCACTGAGCTCCTAGAACAGCCCCTAATCCCCAGCTTTCCCTGGCTTTCCTGAAGCTGCAGAACTGTTTTCTCTCATATCAGGGTTCACGTATTCTCCCTCTCATCGGAATCCTACCCATCCAACAGTATGTCCAGGCTTCTGTTTAACTGGATCAGACTAAAAGCATTTATTTTATATCTGAAAGCACCCTAGGTATTAGGAGACCAGAATTCACTGCATGTTGATTTTGACTAAAAGAATGCTTGCTACAGGGAGAAAAAGTGAAAACAAGGAAAAGAAGTAAATGCTTCATAACATACAAGACTTAATGACTATACAAGGAGTTTTTCTGTTTTGTTTTTACTCAAGGGACAATCCTAATCTTTAGCTTTCCTGGTCACCCTCTTTGGAGAATTCTAATAATTCTAATAATAGGTTACAAACTGCTCTCCCAAAAAAAGCAATAAAAAGACAAATGATAAACTTATAGCGTATATTATAAGCAGCTTAGCATGACAATAAATGAAGTAACAACTAATTTAACTAATGTGATTTATTTGAAACCTAGATGTAGGATATGTGTACAAATTTTAAAAACCATTGTTTATCTCATGCTGTATTTCATTTTGATTTCTTTGAAGTGAAACTTTAACCTACTTGAACAGTTTTCATTGTAAAATGTATAAATGCATATTCACTTTTCCATGCATAAGGTTCAAAATCTCTTGTGCAAAAGGTTCAAATTCTCTTGCCCAAACTTGTGATCATTTTATCAGAACTCAGTAGCATTCTAAAAGAGAAATAAAAGCATCAAATGAAGCATTTACAGATTTTATGCATGGGGAAGGCTCTGAACAAATTCGTATTAACTGTTGGACAAGGCGTTTTGTTTTGTTTTGTTTTTTGTTTTGTTTTGTTTGGCAAGACTTAGGTCATCTGTTAAAATAAGGTCATCTTGATACTTCCAAAATACAACTGCCTAGTAGAGGGAAGTTCATATGTAGAATGAATTGTATTTTAACTTTGATTTTTTTTCTTGGTTCCTCAAATTCTCTAACTCTGATTCCTACTCATGCTGAAGATAGGAGAAATTCTTCTCTACCAGTAGATAGATATTTACTACCCAAAGGGATAAAGTTAAAATGATGACTAGAAAGTATACAGATAAAGCATTCAGTTTACTTCCTCCTTAACTTCCCCATCCAGAGCTTCTTTTCTGAGTAAATCTCTTTGGCCATAAAAATCAATGAATCTGGAATACAACAGATAGGTTGCCAGGATTCCAAAGAATTGATTAAGAAAGTTGTTCATTATACTATGAGAAAGTATCTTCAGCTAAAGTCATGAATTGGCTTCAGTAAGGAGACTGTAAAGGAATTAAAACTAATTCTAAGCTGTTTGTTTTATACTTTTTACCTCCATTTTACATTAATTAATTAACTTTCCTCTTATTTTCATACAGTGGTTACGTAACTCACCTGCTCTTATTTCTGGTGAAAGTTAACCAAATATTTTTTCCCAAAAGAGATACATGTGTTTGGTAGAATATAAATTATAGAATTGATAAAGATATTTTACCCTGAAGATATTTTCTTATTCCTCTTTTTCCTATATTTACAAGGGGTGGGGGGAAGATATGTCTATCCTATGTTTAAAATTCTCCCTGAGCTCTGAAAATCTTCCAGCTGTATCTTGAAAAACAGGAGACTTTGGCTTTTGACTCACTTTCCTGTATTATGGATAAGAGCCTGGCTGTTTTCATAAACAGTGGCCAGCTGTTCAACTTTTAATACTCTACAGCAATCTTCCACTTTTCACAGAGGAAACACATCTTGATTGCATCTTCTGCCTCAGTTAAGAAACTCATTAAAGATTTTGAATGTAAATGCTTCCTTAACCAAGGCACTCAAAAAATGTACTTAGCTGCTGGTCTGAACCTAGAAGTTGCTTATTCAGTTACAACGACCTCCTCTTATTTATTAAGCAGATTGTTCAAGGATGTTTTGGAATCCATTAGAGTAAGAAACTAATAAAGAGGGACGCCTGGGTGGCTCAGTTGGTTAAGCAGCTGCCTTCGGCTCAGGTCATGATCCCGGCATCCTGGGATCGAGTCCCACATCGGGCTCCTTGCTCATCGGGGAGCCTGCTTCTCCCTCTGCCTCTGCCTGCCATTCTGTCTGCCTGTGCTTGCTCTCTCTCCCTCTCTCTCTCTCTCTGACAAATAAATAAATAAAATCTTAAAAAAAAAAAAAAAGAAACTAATAAAGAGGACAGCTGAAGGACAAGTAAATGCTGGGCACTTATAAGAACTATGGGCCTAACCACGTAAATTTATCTCACACAATTAGCAAATTAGTCAGCCTTGCAGAAATGTTATAAGAGCAACAGATACTTTTAGTATCCACTACCTCTTCCACCGTGCAAGTGCCTTAAGAACAGTGTGGTCAAACATACTGTCACAAAGATTCTGCTTCACAGAATGATGAGAACACAATGAGTACAAAGCCCTAAGTTGATCCATCACATAGGAATATTAAAGCTTTATTTTTTTAAATAAAGATTTAGCACAAAGATTGATAAAATGTCAGGTGGAACAGAAAAGAAGGGAAGGAGAAGGAATAAATGAAAAAACAGATAAAAATTTTAAGGGAAATAAAAATAGACTAAATGTTTTTACTAGACTTTTCAAATTGAAGAATATTAATTATGCTCAAATAAAATATTTATTTTTGACCAAAAGCTGTTAGCTAAAGAAAACGCCTTGATTGTAATGGAATCCAAATGATGAAAATAAATATTCTAGGAAGACCTCCTATTCTTATTAGACAAAGGATGGATTTGGATGTGGTTATGGATATGTAAATGGACATGAAAGTGGACATGGAAAAATTTTTAAAAATGAAAGTGGATATGGACACAAACATTGTTCTAGAGATATCTACTTTTTACATGCAGACTACCATAGACAGGGATCACATAGGGATGGGAAGGGAAAGGAGATGAGAGGGGGGAAACTGAAAAATATCTTCCACATGATAATTCAAATATTAAATGAAGAAAAATTCCTGAGTGAAAAGTTGTTCAACCACTATTCCCTCAGAATAGTAGGAATTAGTTTTCAATGCAATATGTAGATTTTTTTTAAATGTCTTTCTAATAGTCCTTAATAGCAAAGGTGTTACATGAAGTCCAATGTTGCTCAGAGCCTGTTTCTTGTGTATTTTCCTTACTAAATCAGTGCCTCGAAGTTTGCAATTCCATAGGGGATTTTGAGCTAAGGAACTTTAGCAAATGGAAGGATAAGTATCAGAAGGTTTCCTGCTAAGTAATTTAAAATGTCAACAGAGTATGAAGTTTAAGCATCCTGGAGTATTTTGAAATAAGATTATAGGAAGTTTTCCTGAATATTTATAATGAGATCAATAGGATCTACCATTAAAATAATCATGTTTTTTTCCCATTATATTTCAGGTACCTCTATAATTTGTTAAAAGATACCATGCAAACACTACTTTTAAAAAATAATTTACATCTGATTTAGCGACTCCTTGAAATTTAGAATTTGTATCTGCCAGTAATGATGGATTTGCCATGAAAATATTCTCCCCAAAAAAGAAAGGAAAAGCTCAACTATCAAGAATAATTTAAAACTTCAAAAAAAGAATACTATTTTAGATTTACATAAAATGTCTCCAGGTATAAAGCACTCTGGCAGCCATCATATCACTTGATTCCCTCAACAACCCTGTGAAGTTGGCAAAGTGCCATTTTTCCCATTTTCCAGATGAAGCTGAGGTTTCATGCCTTGTCTCAGAAAAGTGCGCTAGTTATACTCAGAGACCTGAATTCTAATCAGCTTTGTCCAACTCCCAATATTCCTCCATTTCTGCGTCATTTGCCAAAAGAGTCACAGGAGATGAAGAATGACTGAAGTGCCAGAATTAACTATTTTTGCTTTCTAATTAAAACTTTTTTTTGGTATGAAGAAACAAGATAATTTAAGAATACAAAACAGGTAAACAAACTTTTCTTCATCAATTTAATTCTTTTCCAATGCAAAGAGTTTAATGAAATTGCTATTGGGATGACAGAAAAAAAAAAAATTCCAAAATATAAACACGCAGATCAAACCTAGAATTACAGTGATATTCACTGAAATTCAGAATTGCTGTTCCTTTTCTGGTTAATTAATATGATTTTAAGTATTTCATATGGGAGGACTTTTTTTGGGTGGGGGGGAATGAAATGAACCTAAGATTGACTGGAATTTACAAGCTCATTTAAAGAAAAGTCTCAACTATTTTTTTCTTACAAACGTAATACCTCCCCAGATGGCAGTCTTTGTAGTTTGTGGCACTGATTCAAAAGGCATATTAACTGCCACTCTCTGAGCTGCATCAAGCATTTACAGGCCTCCCCACAGAATGGGTTCAACAGTAATTAAAATAACACCCTTCCTTGGGGTGAAGTTACACTTGAAGAGTTTGGGGATGTTTTTTTTCCTTTCTTTGGGTAAATAATTCCTTTCCCAAAAACATATGAGAAAGAGATGAGAATGGAAAGACCTTGAGAGAAAGGAGACAGAGGTGTGTGTGGGGGGTGGGAAGGGGTAGTGAGAGGAAGGGGGGGGGGAGAGGGAGAGAAAGAGAGGGAGAGATTCAAAATAGTACACCAAAGTGTACTAACAAATTCCATAAACTATGTTAAAATATCAGTATTTCTTTCATTCTCTACCAGACACTGACAGACAAACAGGTTTAAAGAAAAAAAAAAAAAGCAAGGGGGAAAAATACCATTTACTCACTGTAGCCCCAGGAAATCAAGGAAAGAAAATAAACAGGGCTTGAATTGTGGGCCTTTAACCTGCTAGTCAGACAGTTTCATTCTGTATGTATTTGTGTGCTGGTAAATGGCGAAGGGGAGGTAAAAGGACGAGGCCTTGTGGGATTCTTGGGACTCCCACAGCTACCAGTCCAGCTGTACAAACATGCACAAGCTTTGTTAAGGTACAGTGGGCAACAGGCTGAAACTGCTGAGCTATCTGACCTATAAATCCCTCGCAAAAGCTCCACTTGAGGGGAAGCCAGGAGTTATGTGTAAATGTTTTATCCAGCCAGAAGCCAGCTATTGGTCATTTCCGTCTCCCCCCTCTCTCTCCTCTCAATGGATACTCTGACTGGCAGCATTTAGAATAGTATGTTTAGATGCATAAATGACAATCTTAAATTCTACTTCCCTCCGGCCTTAACAAGAAAGGGAATGACTCAGAAGCTCCTCCTTCATGTCTTTATGGCTTGGGAAATATGTTCCACAATTGTGAGCAATAAATTTAGGCAGCGCAATGGAAATTTCTGTTATTGTTCTTTTCTTTAAATTTCTTTTTCAAACTCAATAAGTGTTTCATTTTAAAATTACCACAAATCTACACACACATACACACACACACACACACATTTTAAAGAACTCAGGCTCGAGGGATTTGAGATATTCCTTTAAATATGATACCCCTTACTTTCCCCAGTTTTTCACTTTCCTTAGCCTGATTCACAACAGAGAATCTTAGCATCACATGTCGCATTCTGAGTGCAAACAATGAAGAGATTCTAAATTGCTAACCTCAAGAAGAACCTTCCTAAGATTTCTTCCCTTTTCTAAACATTTCTGAACTCTCTGTGACCTCCTTTTATGAAGCCTACAAATGACACCTCAACACCTTAAACATCGTGCAGTTAGTAAGCTATATAAACTATCAAAAAGCTGAAGAAAATGACACAGAACAATGAAAAGTGAAGCAGATAAATTTAAGTAGAAAATGGCCTTTGCAAACATCCAGAAAGCTAGAAACGTCGCTAGGTTGAAAATACTTAGAAGGCACAAAATCCAAGAGAGGAAAAAAATATATAGCCCACACTAAAAACAAAAGATACACACCAACACAGAGATCCATCCTGCTCTGAGTTGAGTAATTTTGGTAGGATTTGAGTAATAGTAAACATTCAGAGATATTAAGCAAAAGCTGTGTTTTTCTGAAATGTCATTCTGTGATGGTCTAAAGATTTACTTCAGTAAATGTTCACTGACTCTCTATGTAACACTGACCAACAGACCAGGAGTGTGGGTAACAAGAGGTGAATCACAACTCTTGTTCTTTTACCAGAGTATGTGTTCACATAGAGAAGATAAAACAAGCACACATGCATAACTATCACATGGGACAAAAAGAAGCACACCAGAAAAGTAAAAATGAATGACAGTGGAAATTCAGAGATGGCAAGAAGTATTACAGAGGACAGAAGTCAGTAAAAATATGCCCTGAACATCACCATCTTCTTGAAATATGTCATATGAAGGATTGTGAATAACTACCGTAACATTAAAATAATGAAAATAAGGCAAAGGAACAGGGATGACTTGTGGAAAAAGAGATGCTGGCCAGACAGAATGGTAATTTTTTTAAAGATTTTATTTATTTATTTGACAGAGAGAGAAAGCATGAGCAGGGCACGGGGTGTGTGTGAGGGATAGAGTGAGAGGGAGAAGCAAATTCCCTGCTGAGCAGAGAGCCTGATGAGGATGATGTGGGGCTCAATCCCAGGACCCTGGAATCAAAACCTGAGCCAAAGGAAGACACTTAACCGACTGAGCTACCCAGCCACGCCTGGAATGGTAATTTCTTAATAAAAAGATTGTAGCTCAGCAAAGGCAACCTGAAGCAGGATCTGGTCTTCTGATATGGATTCAGTTTTAAATGATATCCAGGAACCCAGAGAAGTCTAGTGATGTCAGTGTTGTATATGAGCTTCCCCTAATTAAACTGATGTAAAAATAATACAGGGTATCTTGCCATCATGTCTATCTTTCTAGTTAATTCTATAGGTCAGTCATTTAAGTGTTTTCTAGCTATCTCCAATACTCTAAGAAATAGCAAATAAAGTCCCAATATATTCAGGTTTTAGTAAAAAAACAAAGTATACTATTTGTGGCTTGACAGTGGTTTTTCTACTGCCTTTTGACTTGTGAACTAAGAAGGACATAGGCAATACACTGGCCAGGACCCAGGATAAATTCAGCAGAAAAATAATAGCACAGAATCACAAAGGGTAAAACTCCGACCAATATGACAGTGACCCAGACTTCAACTAAACACATACTAGTGCATCACCTCACTGTCGTTCTTTCACACATTAAAAATTTGCCACTTCAAATCCAAAGGTATTAGATATTGAATTTTATCCAACTGAAACAACTTGGAAGATTCAGAAAAAGAAAAGAGAACACTCGGTTAAATATGTAAAGAGGGACAAAACAAATTTTAAAACTATAAATACAATAGATTTATCAAAACCAGCTATGTTCTCCAATGGAAATGTTACTGACTCAAGATTTAGGACACTCAGTTGCTCCAATGAATATCCTTGTGATCCACCAAAGTTACCCAATTGTTCCTTGTTTTCCTTATGCAGCTATAAAATTGAACAAGCAATTGTTTTCACTTCCTACCTTACATGGATGTGAAAATATTTTAAAGTCCACTGCAATATTATCACTAACATAATGCCTTGTAATACTGCAATTAATTACTAAACATAAAGTAATAGAGCACATTAAAAACTTATTAGTCATCCACGTATAACCAAATGTAATTAAGACCTTTTAATTTCATAAAATTTATTATTTAGATACATGAGTACTCCAAACACCAAAGACAAATTATTACTGTTATGGTTATCATTTCAACATTTTTGTTCGTTTTAAGGGAAAATTTTTGTCAAACATTGACACAGTGGAGTACATTAGAATTCTGATTTAATGGCTCAGACTAGTGTAAATTTTCTGTTGCATTCTAAGCTCTATTACTCCTAACCTCTTCCTGGAATACAAACTGGACAGTGATAACACTTGAATTTTTTTTATTATTAGAAAATATAGCATAATAATTGAATTAGTGTGACTGACAAGATACTCTATAATATTTTCAATGTAATATGATATATGGGGACAGTAGTTTTTAAAACCTCTCACCAACACAATATTCATCTCTTGTTTGGGAAAGCATTTTAAAGCATGGTATATACTAGATGTCAGAAAATATTTTACAGTTTCATTGGGTTATTCCCTGTTTAGATATTAACTCTTAGTAATTACCTCAATTTCACAATATAAAATTTAATTACTAAATGCAATTATCTCATATCCTCACCATTATAAGTATTTTATTTTCTTTGGGCTATACACCTACACACACAAATATATAGATAGTTAATACACAGATATGGTCATAAAGATACAGGGAAATATTCAAATGACAGAGTAAAGATACAGTCACTAAATTACAATTTGTGAATGGATCTGATATTTCTTGAGCAACTATGTGCCATAAATGCACAACACCAGACACTTTACATATTACTGAAGCCTCATATGAATCATGTGAAATAGGTATTTTTGTTCCCTGTTCTTTCTACCAATCTATCAGACATGAGGATTTGCAGTTATACTTTAAGTAAGTCCTCTGCTGCTTAGTCTCTGCACTGCTTCAATCAGACCAGTCCTACTTTTTATTTATGTGTTTATGGCGCCATGCAAGATTTCATTTGAACAGAGATTTTCACGACCCACGAGTTAGAAAACTACTGTTTTATACTACACAGCTTCCTGAGAACCAGAATTGGTCTTTTCTAGTCCTGTATATTTATGATTGAGAAATCAGGAAACCCCCACTGAAAATTCATAATAGTCTGACTCTCCAAAGGGAAGCAAAATTGTGCCAGAGTTAAGAATTTCTTGCTTTGGAAAATTTAACTTTGTTACATGATCTACTTACAACTTTATGGTAAGCAGTGCAGTTAATATCCATGTTTCCAAAAGACCTTAACCTGTACTTTCACAAACATAAACAATACCAACAGTATGAAATGGGAAGACAGAATAAAACACTTGCATTTAAAAATACACTTGGGGGGCGCCTGGGTGGCTCAGTGGGTTAAAGCCTCTGCCTTCGGCTTAGGTCATGATCCCGGGGTCCTGGGATCAAGCCCCACATCAGGCTCTCTGCTCAGCGGTGAGCCTGCTTTCTCCTCTCTCTCTCTCTGTCTGCTTCTCTGCCTACTTGTGATCTCTGTCAAATAAATAAAATCTTTAAAAAAAAAAAATAAAAATACACTTGGCTTTCTCACCAAAACCCATAACATCAGTCTAATTATGAGAAAAACATTAGATGAGCCCAAATCAAGGGATATTCTAACCAACCACCTGATCAGAACTTCTCAAAATTGGTAAGGTCATCAGAAATAAGGAAAGTCTGAGAAATTATCACAGCCAAGAGAAGGCTAATGAAACACGACTACTCATTGTATTGTGATATCCTGGATGGAACAGAAGAAGGACACTAGGTACAAACTAAGGAAATCTCAAAGTATGGACATCAGTTAAGAATAAAATATCAGGGGCGCCTGGGTGGCTCAGTGGGTTAAGCCGCTGCCTTCGGCTCAGGTCATGATCTCAGAGTCCTGGGATCGAGCCCCGCATCGGGCTCTCTGCTCAGCGGGGAGCCTGCTTCCTCCAATCTCTCTCTCTGCCTGCCTGTGATCTCTCTCTGTCAAATAAATAAATAAAATCTTTAAAAAAAAAAAAAAAAAAAAAAAAAAAAGAATAAAATATCAATAGTGGTTCATTAACTGTAACAACTCTATATATGAATGTAACGCATTAATAATAGGGGAAATTATGGGGGACAGATGGGTATTCTCTGTACCATCTTTATACTTTTTCTACACATCTAAAACTATCTTAGAATAAAAACTGAATTTTTAAAAGATAAAATATGCACTTGGTAAAAACACCCATATCAAAATTTGATAAAGCAGGAATCTGTGGTAACCACATGCAGTTCTTATAAAACAGAAAGAGAAATGTTGCTTAAAAGAGTTGAATTGGGGGCGCCTGGGTGGCTCAGTGGGTTAAAGCCTCTGCCTTTGGCTCAGGTCATGATCCCAGGGTCCTGGGATCAAGCCCCCCATGGGGCTTTCTGCTCAGTGGGGAGCCTGCTTCTTCCTTTCTCTCTGCCTACCTCTCTGCCTACTTGTGATCTCTGTCTATCAAATAAATAAATAAAATCTTTTAAAAAAAAAAACATTTGAATTGTAAATTTTATTTGTTTCTCAGTAATTTTTGCTTGTTCTTTATTTCACCTTTGTGACCATGGGAGCAAAGCAGATAGCAAATTTAAATTTTTAAATTACTCTAATAATGTAATAAGTAAACTATCTATATTTCATTAAAAGACATTTTGGTATTGGGAAGCACCAACTTGAAAAAAACTCCTCAAATTTAAAATTTCTGTGTAGGTAAGTAGTGAAGCAAGGAATCTAAATACAACAGCTCTAGGTGTTAGTGTACAAAGGAACAGCTATCATGTAAATGAAACCGTTTTGAAATGTATTCCTTCTAAATTTGACATCAGGAAAATGGTATCATTATTTTATGTGAAGTATAAATACTAGATTATTTTCTCATCGTATGTGTCCATGGAATGCTTGAACAACTGGTCAAAGAAAACCACATCTTTCAAAATGACTATCTGGTACCCAAATATTCATAAAGTGCCCATGGTGAAGGAATCACTTTTTTTAGACCCCAGTGAGAAGACAGATCTAGCCAGTAAATTTGTATCATTGAATAGACACAAACCTAGAAGGAGACACTAGGTCTTCAGCATACCTTCTGTACTTTGGACAAGGCACTGCCAAGATACTGCGGGCAAAGCATCTCTTTTCTTTTCCAAATATTTCCAAGTTTGATAAATTCACTCATTCTTGGAGGTTTATCAACCTCAAAGGGTTGCTTCCTTACATCTACTCCACATTTCTTTTTTTTTTAATCTAAGTATGCATTTAAAATCGAAATATACTTCACCCTGAGACGTTCTCCACCAGAAGAGACCAAACTGGTTACCACTCCTCTCTAAAATAAAGAGAAAAAAAGAAAACATTTTTTTTTAAGACAGCACATGTGACAAATGTTAATGTTGAATTGCTTACTATAGCATAGGTTAAACCATGTAAAGTACTGTAGACCAACACCAATGTAATATTACTAACTTCTGTGGCAACACATAGTTATTACCATTACAAAGACATTAAGAGTTCTTCCTGTATTACAACATTGTGCTGGTCCCACCTTAGAGAATCAGCTCCTCAATTTGTCAAGGCATCCTGTATCTTGATTTGATAGCCTAAAATTGGAACCAGCAGGGTTACTAACCCCTCATAACAATGGGAACAGAATTTTGAAGAGCTCATGTCACCTCTGCATTGTCAATAAGAAAAAGAACAGTTAACAATGGCAAATGGAACAACAACAACAACAAAAAAATCTAAAATCTAGCTTCTGTAGAAACAGAAAAAAAAAGATGTAGGTTCATAAGTAAGGTGGTACGAGTATATTGGGGGAGGGTAGTACTGCTAAAGGAGGAATATGAAGGATAAATAAGAGAAGTGAACCTTAAAAAAAAAAAAGAGCTGACATCTTCTTTAAATAAAAATACTAAAAGAAGACACTGGAAAATAGCATAATGGAAAGAAAGACTTGAATTACTATCCATTAATTAAAAGGAACAAACATGCTTCTTTTCTTTTGACCTCAAGGAAATACACTATTTTTGTCTGCCCAAGCCCTTCTTAACCATTCCTAGCTAGCATCGTTAGCTTCAGCTATGCACATCTCTGGGGAAGACTTCATTCTTTTAAGCAAAAGGAAACATCTCAATTGATAGAAATGATTAGCACGCTTTAGAAAGGTGCTAGAGAATAGCAGATAATAAAGTGCTCAAGTTCAAAAATATATTAACCTTGTTTAGGGTCATGTTTCTTACAAGAGATGATGTTTTTCTAGGGGGATTTTAGCTGTTCCCAACCATTCACAGTGTTTGAAGTGCTCTCTAAGAGCCCTCAAGCCAACTCAGCTAGTAACCTCCTTCCACTTTGATGTTTCACCATGACAAGGCTCCAGGAGTTGCCCAAACAAAAAGATGACACATCCAAATGATGTGTGTGTGTTTTTGTGGTAGACTCATAAAAAGATGCTGGAAGTAGAATAAAAATTGTATATCCTTACATTTCTACCCTCCTCCTCAAGTGTGTTTGTGCGTAAGAACACGGTATGTCTGGTTTTGTCCTTTTGGCAGATGCTATTATTTGCCCAACCACCAGGCATTCTCATCCCCTTCCTAGTTGCTAGACTGCTTCAATATTTCAGAGGTATGTACTCTCCTATAGGCTTAAGAAAGTCACCCTGCTGCCAGGAGTAAATGTAGTTTTCAAAGCTTTCTTTCAAAGCAATCATGATCATTTTAGGCCCCTTGACAGTGGTTAGCTTACGGGTAGGCATTAGAGGCAAGCCAGACCAATGAAACATAAGGGTGTTTAAGGATTTCTGGGAAAGCTTTCCCTCTCTAGATATCATTAAAAAGATTCTGCCTGACTCTGGATATCATCTAGTGGTATACTGGAGCCAGCACACACTGGTTCATGATTGCTACTTCTATATGCTGTACTCGATGACACCATATAGGACCTTGAAGTTGCCCAGCGCTGGGAAAATTCACAACATGGAAATCATCAAATGCTACAAATTAGAATTTTTTTGTTTGTGTTTGTTTTCCAGAGAGTGGGTCATTAAACATTGACCAGAACACCACTAATAGTATTTTCTGAAGATGTGATGCTTGACTCTAATGAAACCATCTTGTCACCATGAGTGCAGACATCCCTCACCCACTGTGACAGTGAGGATGGTAGAAGTGGGAGTTCGATTGCGATGCTAAACACCTGGGTCCTTTGTAACATTCTTCAGCTTCTGAACTAACCCTGGAAACACTTTGCTTCCACACTTCTTCTTATGTTAGCTAATAGGTCCTCATTGTTTAAATCACTATTACTGGACATCTTTTTATTTTACTTGGAGCTGAAAATAGCATCACAGTTTATGAAATGAGCAACTGGATGGACTCAATTTCTTTACTAAAGAAATTCTGAAATTTTATTTATATCCTTTTATCAGAGGAAAGAAGAAATGAGAGGAATATATGCTGAAAGCATTTTTGTTTTATTTGAAACTTCAAATTTAAAAAGGGGAGGCATTTAGCGAGAACAAGGTAAAACTGTACCCACTATTTCTTTTCCACATTAGGAATATGATCACTAACATTTTCCTTAATTACATGACTAGGGACACATTTAGTGTTTGTAAAGCAAGATATTCTGAGAAAAATAGAAGGGTCATAGCGAGAGCATCAGGGTGAACACAACTAACCACTGAAATAACATTATAATAATCCTTCTCACCACACAGGGACTACCAGGACACAATGAGATCCAATTCAGACTAGAATTTAAGTGATGGGATTTCCACGAAGCTGGGATTTTGCCTTGAACATGTTACACTACGCCCTCCAATTCCTCAGGCTCTGGGAAGAGGACAGTGTAAAATGAGTTGTTCTGGAATCATCTGAAACCAATTACCATGAGTGGACCCAAATTGCTAGGACGGCTGCTCAGCAGCGGCATCCCAAGCACAGCTGGGAATCAGCTGGCGAGTGCCGTCAAGAACTCTCCCTATCGATTGATTCCAGGCCAGCTTGTGATTGCGTTTCACCTCTCAAGCATCACTTTTCCATTGCCTTAAAAACTGTTCCAAATGGCAAGAAGTTGCAAATATAATGAAGTAAGGAGGGGGAAGGGAGAGATGGGGAGAGAGGAGAAGTAGGAAAGATCAGGAACGCAAAAAGGAACGTGGCATAGGACTGTGATGAATTTTATTTGCTGGTGAATTCTCATTTATCTGGGCTCAATGTTAGGAGGATGCATCTGTCCTCTTCCCCCGCCAAAACAACTCTTCTTTCATAGAAGCAGTACCCTGTTGTCATTAAATTAATTTTCAAAAAGCAATGATTACAGGTTTATTCATTATCAATTTAGATTTTAAAAATTTTCTTTCATTCTGATCATTTCTTAGTTTAAACTAAGGTTCTTTAGTCTCATAAACACACAACCTCTTTCTACAGTACTTGTTGCTTTCATTTCACAGATATGGACGAAATGCACAACTCTGGAGTTTCCTACACTTGATTTTAGCCAAAAGGCCGAGAAGCGATCTGGAGTTTCCTGAAAGGTCATTATCAGGCAGCATTTTTAAGAAATATTAGATTTTAGCATGCATTAAAAGAAATAATATTTAAGAAAGACAAGTCAAAAGTGTTAATTTGTTTTTATATTTAACAAGGGACAGAGATTGAGTAACCAAATAAATGAATATCCTATCCCAGTGGTTCCCAAACTTCACAGTACACAGGAATTACCTGGCGATCTGTAAAAGAATATGGAGCATGGTATGATTTAATCAAGAATATTGAAGATCAATGTGACTGCCTTGAAGGAAATTGAAAAGAAAAAGTTAAAATTAAGGCAAAAATTAGTGAGACTGAAAACAAATGCAAACTACCCCCCAAGAAAGAATTGTTCAAAACTCAAATCTGTTTATATGAATATATTATCTTAAGGGTAAAACCAAGACTATTTAGGAATAGAAGTACAAAAGAGACTTTTTTAAAACATAAAAGAACTCTTTAAAATAAACACAATTTTGCCAATAAATTTGAAAATTTAGCTATAAAAGTAAGTTTCTTGGAAGGAATTTAAATGACAAAAACAGATTCAAAAATACAAAATAACTCAATGCCCAAATGTTGGTTTCTAAGTACCATTCTTGACAAATAAGAATTAGGTTTCTTGAAGAAACTGCTGTTTCCAGGTCTGTGGGAATTATGATTCTAGACCGTCTCAAAGTACAAGAAAGTGAAGTGTTCAGCTGTGATGAAGCCATGTCAAAAGGACATTGGATCCGGCTTAAAAGGGCTCCTACTCACCTAATCTGTGATAATTTGCTTAATCATGAGACAAAAACTAGTAAAGGACAGCACTAGAAAACCATATAAACTAATCTTAGTCATGAAAGTGGATGGAAAAAATAGTATATAAGATATCAGTAAAAGATCTCAGTAGTATTTAAAAATGTATCATAATGATCATCTTTCTGCTCCCAATCTTCAATCCCTAAAATATCTTCTAACAGAGAGCAGACTGAGTCTTTTAAAATATGTCAGATAATGTCACTTGCCCTACTCAAAAAAATTGCAAAGACTTGCCATGGTACTTGATATAAAAATCAAAATCTTTACAATCTCCTGCAAGACTTTTCATAATCTGTTCCTTCCCCATTACTTCTCTTATCTCTTTTCCTACTCTTTTCCCCCAGAACCCAACCACGCTAACCATCTGGCCTCCCTAGATGTTTCTTGAACATTCTAACTTTGCTTTGTTAAGATCATGACATACTTTGACACATTTTCTGCTACTGACGCATATTTATATTTCTGAGATAAGTCTTACTTGGTAGGCTCATTAAAAATTAATCTTTTGGGCTTCCTGGGTGGCTCAGTTGGTTAAATTTCTTAACTCTTGGTTTTGGGTCAGGTCACGATATCAGGGTTTCGAGATCAAGCGCCTCATTGTGTTCTATGCTGGGAGTGGAGGCTGCTTAAGATTCTCTTTCTCCCTTTGCCCTCCTTCCCTCCACCCCACTTGCATGCTCTCTATCTTAGGATTTTACTAATCCTCATAACATAAAAGATTTGAACTTCATAACACAGGAACCAAAAGCCCTAAAAAAGTAATAGGATATAAACATACAAGCAAAGAAAGATTAATTACAGCAGGAATTGAAAGTTGAAGAGCAGAACCAAAGACTGCACTAGAAAAAAGCCAAAAACTGCCAAAACATGAATAGCAGAATATTAGATTGGTAAAATACAGAACAAAGGAAAAATTCTTCTAGAAGGCAAGAATAATGAAAAAGACATAATATTCAAAGGAGGATGTTGGAGACTGGAAACCAGACCTTAGAATTACAGATACAGGTATTTTTATTATAGAAAGTGGAATTATACATATATAGATCATTTTAGACAACTTAAGAAAATATTTTTGGAATTAAAACAAAATTTGGATATGCAAATAGAAAAATTATGCTGCCAAAAAATACAAAGAAATCCATGCATAGTAATACCCTAAGAATTTTTAAATAGCAATGATAAATAAGCCATTCTACAAGTATTTTGGGATAAGATTAAATAAGAGAAGGGAAAATGCCAAAATAACTCCAAATTCTCCTTTATATAAAAATTAAATTCCAGAAGACATTGGAGGCAAACCGCTTTAAAGATGTACATTAACATATTAAATCTTTAACTGGGGACTATCTGGTCACAAAGGGGACTCTGATTTGGGCATACTCTACTTTAACATAACCAATTGCATTGACTCTACTTTCTAACTCTACCTAAAACTGTTATGCGTTACTTCCACATAATCTAGATCTAACAGAATGGGATAGAGAGGAGGGGAAGACCATATTACCGTAACCATTCTTGTGCTAACAACATTTTAAATTATCTTCAAATTTGAGAAAACACAAATTAATGAAAGATCACAAATTCAAGCAGAAAGCCACAGTCTGAGAAACCTGAAGAGTTGGGGCCTATAAGAATGGCTAGGATTCACAGAAGAAACTTGAAAAGGAAAAGGAGAAATACCAGAATAATGCACTTAGCTTTCCCTCAAATCCTTGGCTGATTTCTAAAATTGTGCAAAACTTAGTGTTTTCCAAGGGGAAAAACAACAACTTGAAAATTGAAAGAGATAAGCAGACATCGTAGCTTTTTCCATGTCAGAAGACACAGAGTTTGAGTTCAAATCTTAGAAAGACTTGATAAACATCTCAGGCTTTCCACTAAAACACCAGAAAGACCATGCCATAGGAATAAAAATTACATCCTAGTATTAAAGCCCAAACTAAAGCAGACATGTCCTAACAGAACACAAAACCAAGTCTACAGACATCACATTAAAAGTGATCCATCAACGATTCACTACTAGAATAAAACTCCAACACCATTCAGAGGAAGACAACAAAATAGAGTCTCTATGATGAATATGCCAAAAAGTATGCAGTATGCAATTAAAAAATTATAAAAGTGAAGAAACAAGAAAATGTGGTGTACTCCAAGAAAAAAAATATCAGTCAGTTCAAAGAAACCAAGAAATGATCCTGATTTTAGAATTAGCAGAAAAGAGCTATAAAATAACAATTATAAATATGTTAAAAATTCTATAATCAAAGATGCAGGGGAGGTGTGCGAATTGGTCGTCAGTTTCAGAATTCTACAGATAGAAATTGCATAATTAAAATAATATTTGAAGATAAATTTAAGATAGAATTAACAGCAAATTGATCAGAAGAGGAGCAGTGAAATTAAAGAAGAGCCATAGAAGATCATCCAAACATAAACCAGAGAGGGAAAAAAATAGACGTAAACAATGAGCAGATGAAATGTCGGACACTACCGTCTCCTAGGCACATCATAATCAAGTTGCTGAAAACTAATAATAAAGAGAAAATATTTAAATACAGAGAAAAAAGATAAACTGTATACCATTCAAATTGTGGAAAGGTAGTATGAATGACAAGTCAAAAACAATGATAGAAGAAAATGCAGCTTTAAAAGTACTGGGGGTAGGGGCGCCTGGGTGGCTCAGTGGGTTAAGCCTCTGCCTTCGGCTCAGGTCATGATCTCAGGGTCTTGGGATCGAGCTCTGCATTGGGCTGTGAGCCTGCTTCCTCCTCTCTCTGCTTGCCTCTCTGCCTACTTGTGATCTCTCTCTCTGTCAAATAAATAAATAAATAAATAAATAAGTACTGGGGGTAGGTAGGAGAGATAGGGAATCCTGCTATCTTGAAATTCTATATTCAAAAAACAAGGATAGTTCAAAAAATGAAATCCAATTATGTTAGTTGTTGGTAGTACATAGGAATTGACTAAATGGAGGCATAAAGTAAATTTCTGGGGATTTGGAAATGTTTTATATTTTAATTGGATCATTGGTTACATGAATATATATGTTTGGCAAACTCACCAAAGTGGATACTTTAGATATATACATTTCCCTATATATAAATTTACCTTAATTTTTCAGAATAAGTGAGAAGCAATGACTTTTTCCATTATATAAAAGGTAGGAGTATTTTTTTTGCCTGAAGGTAAAAGCAACATTTTAACAGATAAAAAGTAGAAATCTATAGAATAAGGAAGAGTGAATATGAAGAATAGCCAGTAGAGATCATCCAAACATAAACTAGAATAAGGAAAGTACCCTGAAATGATTACTGTATGTACTGATACAAAAGATTGCTTTTTATTATTTTCTTGGATTGGTTTCATTTGTTGAAACATAATGGCTATATATTACAAGGTTTATAATACATGAAGAAGTAGAATATATAACAATAGCAAAGAACAAGAAAAGGTATAAATATAATTATACCGCTGTATGATTCTTACCTAATTCAAGGAGGGTATTTTAAGGTAGACTGTACTAAGTTAGAAAGGTATGTTCTTGGTGCACTTCGCTGGCTCAGTCAGTGGGGCATGCGACTCTTGATCCTGGGGTTGTGAGTTCAAGCTTGGGTGTGGGGATTACTTAAAACATAAAATTTAAAAAAAAGAAAAAGAATGTATGTTCTCATTCCTAGAACCATTAAAAAAATTACATAAAGAGGAATGCCTAAAAATACAATAGAAAAAATAAGAAAACAAAGTAATATATAATAATTAATCTAAAAGAAGACAGAAATGGAAGCATAAAAGAAAAAAAATCAGTGAGGAGCAACTACAATTTTCATATATTACTGGTAGAAATAGAAAATTATGCAATCACTTTGGAAAATAATTCAGTAGTTTCTAACATGAAGTTGAATGTTCATTTACTGTAAGATACAGCAATTCATCTAGACATTCATCCCTAGATATTTGTCCAAGAAAAGTGAAAACATGACCACAAAAGGCTTATATAAGAATGTTCACAGCAGTTTTAATCATAATCTATAAAAAATGGAAATGACCCAAATGCCAATTAATAGGTGACTGGATAAACAAATTGATGTGTTCCTAAAATTGAGTACTGTTAAGCCATAAAAAGGTCAAACTGCTGATATATGCAACAATAAGAAAGACTATCAATGACATCTTGTTGATTCAAGGCAGTCAGACACACAAAAAAAGACATATTGTATGATTCCATTTATATGAATTTTCAGATCAGTATACTACATAAACTATACTGATAGAAATCAGATTTCTTGCCCTGAGGAAGTGGAGATAGATTGAAGTGGGGGGCTCTGGGAAATTTACCGATGTGATGAAAAGGTCTTACATCTTAATTGGTCACACAGAGGCATTCGTTTTATCAAAACAATTAAACCTCTCAGTTAAAGTCTCCTCATTTTATTACATACAAATAACAATTTAAAAACCCAAAAATATACTGTAGCTTATTATCTTATTTGACTTTTTCTACTTAAACATTTCATGCCATTTATGTACTCAATATCTAAAATCATTCCACCATGAAGTATCCATAAAGAGCAGTATTAACTTGTGATACCTTCCCTTAAGTTATGCACTTTCTTACTCCAAGCAACTCTTTCCAGAAAGGAACTTGGTAAATGTTTGTATAAACAGACCAAAAACATTTATAAATTTTCAGTCTTTAATTTGGGCGATTTTCAATGAATATTATTTCAATGAAATGTTAGGTATGTAAATATATACCCGATTCAACTAAAATCTCGGGGCAAGGAATGGTAACTAGATTTGTTTGTATATAATTAATACCAATTTTTAATGGTTCTACAGTGTGTGGCTGTGTGTATATATATTCAAGGAGATATATATATATCTCCTTGAATGTTCTAAAAGTAACAAAAGCCAACTCTGGCTTATTTAAACAGAAAGGGAATGTGTTGAAGAAAATGTGTTAGCTCACGTGATAACTGTTAGTTCCAGTTCAAGAAGCAGACACCACGACTCAATTAAAAATACAAGAGTTTCATTAGGGAAACACACCTGAGAAGAAAAGTGGGAAGGATGTGGGTCAGCTAGAAGAGTCATCAGACCATGCAACAATCTGATGCCTGGTGAAGGCAAGAGGGGAAAATGATAGGAGGAAAGCTCTTTAGCGCAGTATTAAAGAAAGTTCTGCAAAGCCATCAATCACCCAACTGAGTACCTGTCTTAGAATTCTTGCTGAATACACTTATAGGCTCTATAGCCTACGCAAAGCATGGCCTGAGCGCAAACTCAGTGATGAAATTCAGACCACAGCAGCTGAACACTTGGTTAATTAAGCTTTCTATAATTGGAGCTTTGAGAGACACATTCTCCTGGCCACCCCAAACACCAAGTCTCAGGGCTATACAGCCAAGAACAACTCTGGAAATCATACTGCAGACTGTCCATGGAAGTTATGACTGGCTCATCTCTGAGGACTGGATAAGGCAACTTAAACATTACTAATACTGAAAACACTAAGTTCAGGATGCCACCATTAACAAAAAAGCCATCTGTCCGCTGTTCTATGAATTGAATCTTCTTGGAATCTCCAACACAATAGAAGAGTTTCTGGCCTTGTTTGCATCACAAATACCTGCTTCAGAGTCTGAGGCTGGTGAATCAGATTGATGAAAATGTAGTCATTGCTTTGTACTCTTACACAAAGGAATCCAGGAAAGCAACTATCAGATAAATTCAACTTCTAAACTGGGAGGGGGCATTACCTCTCACCGACACTTAAAGGCAGAATATCTGAAAGAGAGATGATAAGGAGCCAAGAGAATGACAAACTTCTACTATAATATGCCATAAAAAGAGATGGAAATATCTCCCAAGCTGTCAGCTATACATATACCGTATTTTTTGTTTGTTTGTTCAAATTCTAAACTATCTATAGTCACCATGCATTAGGTCAAGGTATTTATTGATGCCTACATATTTTTTTTTTAAAAAGAGAAATTGTTAGGAAGAATGAACATACTGCATATGTCTAAACAGGATAAGGGAGCACATTTGTCAAACATCTGGAATTTTCATTGAAAACCTTTCTGACGTGAACACTTTGACTGTATCTGTAACCCTAATAATGCCAAAAGAAAATTCCCAGGTGCCAAATATTTCCTAACTTTGCTGATGTGTTTTAAAGACTCTACAGGTTAGTTGTTATACCCTATAGCTTTAAGGCCTTAATTTTAAAAGCTGTTATGTAATTTTGCTAAAGGGCTGTTTCCACAGCCAATCTGATTAAGTGCAACTTAAAAACTTCAGGCAATATATCTGAATGCACTGATTGAACCCACCACAAAGACTGTATTTACAAAATTGAACATAATTTTTTACCCTTGAATTTTAAAAGTAACTTCTCATTCAATCCTTTTATTTTATACCATTTTATTTTTCAATTTTGGCATCATAAATTAATGCTAATGGTGCTAATTACAGGAAAATCCTCAACTAACCTATACTATAAATGGATTTTCAAATGTAGCTACTATATATACACAGTGTAGATAGGCAGAGATTAAGAAAGAATTTTCTTGTAGAAATGCAACAAAAATATTTCCTACCCATAATTACTTAATTGGACAAATGTAAAATAATTTATATAACTATATCTTGGAATTCTGAGGAAATTATAACAAATACAAAGACATAAATAATTTCACAAAATCGGCTACATTTGTTATCTTCTTCTGAAAACACAGCTAGTAGAAAATCAATAAAATTTAAGTTGCAATTTTTCAACTGTCTCCTTTGAGAAAATAATAACCACTTAAAATCATATCATATACTACAAGGTAAGTAAATTTAATGTGTGATATTTATCTCATTTTTGTTTACCATCTTCACATTCAGCACCTTTTAAGAACGACACAAGAATGTATGTGGCATGTCTCAGGTTGACATATACAGGATCTTTTTTCTCTTTCCCATTGTTCTTCTAATAAATTATGTTTAAAATATTTTTGAAATGAAAAGTTAGGTTAATGTAACTATCAGCTATATCATTTTTCACTTAAACTAGAAAATCAAATATTTATTCATTTTTTTCTTCTGAACTATATAGTTGTATATGATCATTCCAAGCCAATCCTTTTATCTTATTTTACCAACATTATGAGTTTTAGAATGAGGTAATTCGGACTACAGAGACCAAATTTATTGATAGGAAATCAACTAGACAGGTAATAGAAGTTGTCCAAGGCCATGCCACTCATTAGGCTGGATGTTAAATGGGATGCCATTTATTTTGACTACTTCGCCATTTTTTTAAATTATTATAACATGTTGGATTCTTTTCTCATATAATTTGATAGTTGTTTTGTAGTTTTTATGTATTTTCCTTTACACAGGACAGAGGCTATATAAACACAAAGATAAAAATGTCCAAATAAAATTCAAATGGTTTAATTCTCTGGACTATCCAAACCAGTACTTTTTAAGTGTATTATGATATTCACTTATCACTTTGGACGTAGTTTAGCTGCTTAACAGATTATCTTGTAGAGTGGTCAGCATGCCTACAAGTTTGTGTTGAATAAGCATAAAATGGCACTCCATATGGACAGAAAATGTGAAGCAAAATGTGGCAGATATTTTTACTTGCCTAATAATAATATCTCCCCTCCCTCTGCCCTTCCTTGGTACTAAAAACTTAATTATATTCAGGGTAGTAATATATCCAGTCCCTGGCAATGAATCATGATTAATCCAAACCAATCATAATATTCATACTACCCATTGCCAAATACTTCATTTCCCTACTTTCATGGCAGTTATAAGTAATCACATGATTGAGTTCTAGCCAATAAGACATAAAGGAAAGTCTGAAAGAAATATTTCTTAGAAGCCCTAGCTGCCCTGATAAAAGAGACAGATATGTCGGTACTCACCTGTTCCTCCCTCTCTCTACTTTAAATGTGGCCATGATTCCTAGAGCTGGTACATCCATTTTGCCATCATAAGGGAAAAGCCAAGAGAACTGCAAAGATATCTACCCTGATGTTATTGTACCTATGAGCCAATATCAGTCAGAGCTTCTATTTCTACATATAATTACTACATGAAAAAATATAAGCATAAACTTTGGCTACATCACTGTAACTCATGATTTTTGTTACAGTTATCTGAGTACATCCCTAATTGTTGTAAATGAAATTATAAACATTGCCACACATGCAATGCAAATATTATCCTCATTTAGGAAGGCTTACTGCTATGATGTTTCCATCTACTAGTACATATTCCATAAATACTTATGCAATGGATTTTCAAAAAATTGATCTATATGAAGTGTGACAACTGAGAGCCACTATATCTGTCCATTATAAAATAACTAAATTTGCATTTCTATCATACAGATAACACAAAATTTTATTTTTATGTTATGATTTTTATCAATTATGTGTATGATATAACTCTTCTTCTGAAACTGTGGAAGAACTAGTCATACTACCAAGAAACCACTGACTTTTGTGTGTGTGTCTGTGTGTCAAGTATTCAATGTGGCTTTTTAAACTTCTTTGGTTTTTCGAGTAAGATTGTAAGCCCTGAAATTACTAGCAGTTAAGAGGTCCACTATTCAATAAAGCTTCTCTTCTGTCTTAACGTGTGATTAATCCCCAAATGTGCAGAAAACAGGGGCCCTCTGATTGACACATGTACCCTGTTTTCCCAAGTGAAGTTTCTTTATTAGGGGTGCTTTTGTCACAGGTGAGCTACTCTCAGAAAGCCCTACCTTCAAGAAATGTGTTCTGCTGTATCTCAACTCAGCTAAAGTAGAATACTCGGGTCCCCTGACATGTGAGCACCGTTAGTCCCTAAAGAGCATCCTCCTGACCAAGCCTGAGGCCACAGGCGTCTAGAAAGCCCTCTTCTCTTCTAGTGTGGCCTCCTGATCATTGTTTTTTATAACCTGTTCTCAGTTGCAAACTCCTCATTTTTTAATAGAACAGGAGATTTCCTTTCTTTCTTACTCTTTCATTTTGTTGGCATATTTAGGCTATCTCCTTCATTTTCTAAGTTCATTTCTGTCTAGAACTCTAGCTTTATTTCCATTTACTGCAAACCCTGTAGCCATGTTACAGCCCATGCAGTCTGAGTTCATGGAAATGAGTCTAAGGAGATGCCCAGGATATCTTTTTCTTGGAATGGGAAGAAGCATGAGGATTATCTAAGATTAGCTGAAAATATAAATTCCAAAAGGCAAACAGATGAATTTTTTTGTACAGGCTCTTATGAAAATACCACTTGATACAGGGGAGAAAAAAAGATCTATAGCAAATGTTTACTGAACTGAATTGAGCAACTGAGAAAAAAAATCCTCTTCTACATTAGAGTGTGACATGTTTCTAATCAAATACATTGGCTTAATCTCTACTATCACACATATAAGCATTTGGTAAACACTTTTGGGTATATGAATTTCTTAAAAATGTAACAACCAAACAATAACAGCCTATAGGATTTTAATCCTTAATTTATATAATTAATTTATATAGCTTTGATGTGATCAGTACTAAAAATACTGAAGCTCTACTAAATATTTCTGTCTGTATCAGTACTTCACATAGAATACATAGAGGGCGCAGTACTGACACATAATTCTTAAATCTGTTCAAGTAAAGAAAAAAATTTAGGGGCATTAAGAAACTTTTTGAGGAGATAGATATGTTTATTGCCTTGACTGTAGTGATAGTTTCACAGGCATATACATGTCTAAATTAGTCAAATTATATACACATTAAATATGTGGAGTTTTGTGTGTCAAGTATATCTCGATAAAGCTGTTTTAAAAAGAGTATATATATATATATAAAATATATATATATATATATATATATATATATATATATTTAATGCTAACAAAGTTTCATTTCCACTCACACAAAATCACCCAGTATTAGCATTGTAGCTTCAGTTCCCTATGTGGGATCTAATAAAGATTCATTGCCAGCCTATGAAAATCCAGATTTCTAGGAGAGTGGTTTTTAAAACCAAACTTGACAGAAATTTAATTTGTGGCATACTAAATGTAACTATTTTCTATTCCTCTTAGAAAAGTCAAAGGGTGATACAGCCATATGGGTTACAAATACATCAGCAAGCTAAATCTATTCCCGGAGCTCATTCATCATTATAACACCCCCTTGACATGGGAGGGTGACAAGGATTATTGTTCTTGTTTTAAATCTGATTGAAAAGTCCTTGACTGAACTTGGGTTGATGGTGAGAAAGCAACTGGACTGGGCCGTCACCCATGGTTTTACGTGAATGCAGATCTCTTAACACTAAGTGAAGTGTTCTTTGCTACTTAAACCTGCTCTTTCTAGATTATATCAAAGGCCCATGCTCACTCAAAACTTCTAATTCTAGTTGAATTATGAAAGACAACTATGTCCTTTTCAAATTTAAAGAAATTATTCAAAAAAATCAGGTAAGACACAGTATAATGAAACCATATAACTAAAACTGAGATTTAAAAATTAATAATCAGGGACACCTGGGTGGCTCAGTTGGTTTGGCCACTGCCTTTGGCTCAGGTCATGATCCCAAGGTCGTGGGATCAAGTCCCACATCAGGGTCCTTGCTCAGTGGGAAGCCTGCTTCTCTATCTGCCTCTGCCTGCCACTCTGCCTGCATTTGCTCTCTCTCTTTCTTTCTCTCTGACAAATAAATAAATAAATAAAATATATTTTTAAAAAACTTAAAAAAATTGGTGATCGTTATGGCATATTTGTTTCATTAATCAACCTAATCTGTATCTATTTTTTCTTATGCTTAGATGTTACAGAATAAATTACACTTATCATAACAATTAATCTTTAAATATTAAGGTATGCATCCTTACAAAGATATTTTACTATATGCTTTTATCAGATATAACCAAATTAATAATTCTCTAATATCATCTAATATCCAGTGCATATTTACATTTTCAGAGCTAATTGTTCCAGAGCTATGTTTTATAGCTAGTTTATTCAAACCAGGATCAGCCAAGGACTATATGTTTCATATGTTTGTTTTATCTCTAAAATATCTTTTAATGTGCTCTAGTTTCCTTCTAACTTTGCCTTTTTCTTAAGACATCAGCTTCTTGTAAAGAATGGGACAGTAGTCTTATATGCAGTCTTATTTTCTGGTTTCTTATGATTGGTTGCTTGTTTTCTTGTTTGACCTGTTCTTCTCTACTTGGTATCTGCTATAAACTGGTCCCAAAAAAAGACAGATTAAACATTTTTGGCAAACATACTTATTTAGTGACGCTGTAAAGTCCCTATTTATATGGAAAAATAGTAGAATAAACCTAAGGTTTTAATTTGTTTTTACAGGGATAATATAATCATTTGTAATTTTATGGCAACTAATGGCCTCAAATACTAGGGACTTTGGAAGATTTTCTTATTCATTAGGTGACAATCTGGACCAACCCCTAGGTATTTAAAAGCTTTCAGGGGCTGGGATATGGAATAAACTTTGCAAAAATTCTGATGTCAAGAGGTTTCCATCTCAGTTAATAAAATTAAAAGGATCAAAGGGGGTTCTGAGAAATCTACTAAACCAGACTTGGAAAACATACTTCTCACTCTGGATGACACATACATTCAATGGAAGTTTCAAGACTAAGAGACATATTCTAGACCCAAAAAACTGCTTGGTTTGGATGTCATGTGGGCTTATTCTCCTTGGTGCAGCTACATATATTCAAAACAAAAGGAAGCTAACCTAAGCATCTCTTCTTCTTCCAATTATGCATCTGTTCCCAAAATTACAGGTGCCGTGACTCTGTTAGAAAATCTTTATTTTAGTTAATTTGGAGCAGTGCTGGGAAATAATTTTTCCACTTTTAATTCTTTGATTTTGAATCAAATGCATCAAAAAGGAAGGAGAGGATAATTCTCTCAAAAGGCTAAGAGAAGAAATTGTAAGTAAGCAAACCAAGTACAAAAACAGTAGGAAAGGGCATGGCTGTTCCTCTAATCTATAAGTAATATTCTTGCACTCTTGATTTCTTGGTGTGTCATTCACACTGTAGTTTGGTACCATATTGAGACAGAATTAATGAAATATTCGTAAAGTCAAGAACTTATCCTTGAGAAATGTCTGAACTGTTTTGAGCATTTTATTTCTTCCAGACCACACATGACTCCATTTTAATTATACTCCTCACATATTCTTTAAATTATCTCTATCTCCACATTTTTAAAGCTAACACTAAAGCAGAGTTTATTTATTGCTGTTTCCAATTATTCCCTCAAGGTATTAACATAATGATGACGTCTGCCTTAAGAACTGGTTTCATCATTTTTTTCAAAAAATAAAGATGGGCTTATGCAAAGTTACTAAGTACTTAGGTTTAACTCTTCTTTGAATTTCAATTTTAGATAGAGTCTGTACATACAGCTGCCATACAGACACTAGTTTAGAGCCTTTACTACTAATCCCCAAAAATCCTTCTCACTCATTCAGTACCTCTGCTTTCCTCATTTTTATTTTGACTCTCAAAGTCAAAGAAGAGGCTTCTGCCAAATTCAGGTAAAAAGTGTTTTTTCTTTGTTAGTTATACCAGACCCAGCCTGAAAAGTAACTTGTGTTATTCCAATGGCAACTGGGTATTAAACTACATTTTATCTGTCTGTCTGAAAATGGGTTGCTTGAGGATACTGGCATGAACTATTTGCTATGTAAATTCTACAGACAAATTTTATATATTAAAATAGGAGTTTCAACTTAGCGCACATATTCCTGTTTGCCATTCATTTTAAGAACATTTTTAAGTACCTTGCACTATGCCAGGTCTACAGTAAAGATTCTTATATGTTAGTGTTTGTATGGAAATTTGCAAAGGAAGGAAATTTCCAACCACATCCTTAAAGACTTTAAGAAGCTCTGGGGTGGGTCCAAACATCTGCATTTCCAAACAAACACTCCAGTTGTTTCTGGCACAGATGGTCAATGGCACAGGCCCTATACAAGGATTTTAGATGCAAAATGTAAAAATTAAAAAGAAACAAAAGTCAGGTAAACAGTCAACACATAAGACACTATAGGATAATACCATATAAGTGGTATAAAGTATAATACTATTTCACAGGATAGTCTGACTGAAAAGATTATGTCATTCTATGTTACTCAAGACGTTATTCAATAAAATTGGGAATTAGAAGTATTTATTATAACAGAAAAATATCTAGAGACCTTTAAAACTGGATTATGTCCTCTCTTTAAAAATGTGATTGTATAAATCTTCAAGTCAATACATTAAATTACATCATAGTCAAGATTATTTAGAAGCACTGTAAGATTCTACCTATTTTGCACCAGATTCCCTTCAAGTAATTACTTTCATTCCATTTGTAATTTCAGATAGTACTCTATCTTTTGGTCTGGGAAATATACATTTTATTCACTGGACCTAAGGGATTTAACTTCTATTTTGCCAAAAAATAACTGCAAAATAATATTATCCCAGTCTATAGCTCTTTCCTCTGTCTGTTCATTCATTTTGTATCAGTTAGCTATTCCTGGATACTCAACTACCTCAAATTTCATGGCTTAAATAAAAAACATTTTTAAAACATTTTTTTAATCTCATAATGCTGTAGGTTGGTTTGAGCCACCTCTCCTATTCTCTAGGGACCTACTCAAGTATCTGTGACCAGCAAGTTGCTGGCTAGGGACTAGATGTCCAGGAAGGCCTCATTGAGAAGTCTAGAGATTGGTATCCCAGCAGCCAGAGGGAAAGAGACGACTAGGGTTCACATGACTCATGCTAACTAGTAACATACAGAAAAGAGTACTGTGGGAAAGTAGTTTAGCACAGCCAAGGTGAGAGTTTATAAAGCACCACAATGAGAAAAGCTATAAAACAGTAAATGATTATAGTGTATATGTCACAGCAATTAGAAATCTGGGGTCTTAATTTGAAACAATCATGAATCCCACCTGTTAAATGCCTAAATATTTAGCAAATAGCATATATAGCCTCTTTTTTTTTTTTTAAGATTTTATTTATTTATTTGAGAGAGAGAGAGAGCATGAGAGTAGAGAGGTCAGCAGGAGAAGCAGACTCCCCACCGAGCACGGAGCCCGATGTGGGACTCAATCCCGGGACTCCAGGATCATGACCTGAGCCGAAGGCAGTTGCTTAACCAACTGAGCCACCCAGGCGCCCCACATATAGCCTCTTAACTGAGGGTATATTCTGGCATATGTTAGTGTTCTTTTCTATTAAGATCTGTACTCGTTAGAAAAATTACTATCATTATCTTCTTAAAACTTAGTAAAAAATAAATATATAGTGTACAGATAAATGAATGAACAGATAAGAACTACAAGTATGACTAGAACTAGAACAGAGAAGGAATGAGAAAGTGGAACTCAAAAACAAAAATATGATACATACTACTTATTTCCATATATGTTTTAATGTTTAATATAATTTTAATCTAAAATAAGTGTTGATGGGGCACCTGGGTGGCTCAGTGGGTTAAGCCTCTGCTTTCGGCTCAGGTCATGATCTCAGGATCCTGGGATCGAGCCCCACATCAGGCTCTCTGCTCAGCAGAGAGCCTGCTTCCTCCTCTCTCTCTCTGCCTGCCTCTCTGCCTACTTGTAATCTCTGTCTGTCAAATAAATAAATAAAATCTTTTAAAAAAATAAAAAATAAAAAAATAAGTGTTGAGATCACACATGTACACATTTATTCTTTCCCTTACAATCAAAATTGAAACTCTCCACAGAGACTTATTTTTCTCTCTTTCACTTACTGTAACATGGCCTATCATGAAGGTTATGATATCTGATTTATTGACTTCTATAACTGTGGTGTCTGATACATATTAGGATAAATTACTCATGAACAAATTAATTTCTTTTCTTGAAGATTTTTGGAGCAAAACTATAAATGCTATATAGAAACAAGTGTCAATAATATGTGCAAAAGAAAAAATAAAAGATTTTTGGATATTCTATAGCAAGAATTAAATCCCCATTGATTCTGGTCTATATCATTTTTCCTTGTTAAATTATTTGCCTTTCTAGTAATTGTCATTTGGCCATGAACAGAAATGATTATGACTGGGCAGGATCATTTTATTCCTACCTACGTTTGAAAGGATTTCTGTTTCAGCCAACCAAATAATAAGAAAAACTATCAAGAGATTCATAAATTTAAGCTAGTTTTGAAACATATTGGGCAAATTATGTACTGTAACAAAAATACTATGACATGCCTTATTACCAAAGGTGTTTCGGAATTGGAAATCTGGCAGATCTATGCATTGCTTTCAGGCATTCTTCAAAGGTTGTCATGGGACATGACAATTGGATGACCCAAAAAATCAGCTTCAAAATTCATAGGCCCTGTGTACAGTCAGAAACCAGCCCAGGCCTCAATAGAACTATTACATTTAACATTCTGAAGACTTGATATAATTTTCAGCAAACTTTTTAAAAATGAGCTTCAAAGTTAGATTTCAAAACTACTGACTTTTCTCCTGATCAAACATAAATTGATTTACAAAGCTTTCATTACCTAAACTGAACTGTTATTGCTAAAAGCACATACTGAGAGTAGTTTTTTCCCATGAAAATCAAGCATGACTACTATGGTGACACATTATCATTTTTTCAAAATAAAAATTATAGACAATACAAAAAACAATCAACAGTTATTTGTATTTTTCTCTTTGAGCCTAGAGCCTAAGGTCACATGATTCAAAGGCACCTCATAAATAGATTGTGACCACACACTACTTGAGAGTGGCCATAGATTAATAGCATTTAAGCAATCATAAAGTGGAAATGAACATTATTCCGTACATTTTGGGACATCATGGTGAAAAGAAAGTATAGAAATCAAAGGAAGCAGACAGAAAACTTATTTAAAATACAAAGAACAAAAGAATTGAACATACATCACATTATGGCCTATTTTTAAAGAATTACTAGAAATACTAGCATAAAGAGAGAGAACTCAGAGAGGGTTTTGTCAAGTTTCATACCGGTTTTTGAATTAAGGAAGAGATACAGTCTGACAGTGGCATGTGAAGGGCCTTTTTAGGTGAGAAAATGATAGACAGATGGATAGATAGAGATAAAATCAGGGATGACTGAAAAAAAATTTACTCTCCAAACAAAAACTGAGAGCATTTATTGCTAGTAGACTTCTTTTGCAAGAAATATTTTAAAAAGTTCTTCTGAGAGGAAAAAAAAATGATATAAGTTAGACACTCAGATCTAAATAAAGAAAAGCAGTATCAGAGAATAAGTAAAGGTAAACTACAAAATTTTATTTTCTTATCCTTAATTGATCTAACAGATAATAGTTTGCTCAAAATAATAACTGCAATAATACATATTTGTGTGTATATATACGCTTACATATAAGTAAAACGAATGACAATAATGATTCAAGAGATGAAAGGGAACACTAGGAATAATTTGTTGTTACAAAGTATTTGTGCTACCCATTATTTGAAAATTGGACTTAAAAAAGCCATAAATGTATACTGCAAACCCTAGAGCAACCACTGAAAAAAGTAAAAAAAAAAAAAAAAAAGGAAGTATAATTGGTGAACTAAGAACAATTAAATGATGGGGTGCCTGGGTGGCCTCAGTTGATTAAGCATCTGACTTGATTTTAGCTCAGGTCATGATCTCAGGGAGATGATGTCAAGCCCCAGTACAGCTCCATGCTCAGTAAGAAGTCTGCTTGTCCATTTCCCTCCCTCTCTACACTTACCCCTGCTCATGTGCTCACTCTCTCTCTCTCTGCCTCTCCATAAAAATAAACAAACAAAATCTTTTTTAAAAAGAAAGCAGATTAAAAAAAAGAAGAAGAAAGCAGATTAAATGAAATCATACAAAATGCTCAATAAAAACCACAAAAAGCAGAAGTATGGAAGACAAAATAGGAACCAAAAACAAGGGCAACAACTAGAAAACAGTACCAAATATGGTAGATACTAATCTAGCTATATCAAGAGTTACCTCAAACATTAGTGATCTAAATACACCATTAAAAGACAGAGATCATCTCCATCAAAAAACAAGGCCCAACCATATGTAGTCTACAAGAAACCACTTGAAATATAAAGATACATATACATTAAAAGTAAAGGGAAGTGGGCCCTGGGTGGCTCAGTGGGTTAAAGCCTCTGCCTTTGGCTCAGGTCAGGATCCCAGGGTCCTGGGATAGAGTCCTGCATCGGGCTCTCTGCTCAGCAGGGAACCTGCTTCTCAGTCTCTCTCTGTCTGCCTCTCTGCCTACTTGTGATCTCTGTCTGTCAAATAAATAAATAAAATCTTAAAAAAAAAAAGTAAAGGGAAGGAGATAGACCACATTAACATTAATTTTTTAAAAAGCTTAAATAGCATACCTCAGAGCAAGGAAAGTTATCAGATATAAAGAGGGGCACTACATTATGATAAAGGGATAGATACCACAAGAATACATAACAATTCCTTTTTTTAAAAATTTTATTTATGTATCTGACAGAGAGAGAGATCACAAGTAGGCAGAGAGGCAGGCAGAGAGAGAAGGGGAAGCAGGCTCCCTGTTGAGCAGAGAGTGTGATATGGGGCTCGATCCCAGGACCCTGAGATCATGACCTGAGCTGAAGGCAGAGGCTTAACCCATTGAGCCACCCAGGCGCCCCAATACATAACAATTCTTAATATGTTTGCACCCAACAACAGAGCACCAGTGATGGGGTAACTGGGTGATGAACACTGGGGAAGGTATGTGTTGTAATGAGCATTGGGTATTATATAAGACCGAGGAATCACAGACCTGTACCCCTGAAACAAATAATACATTATATGTTAATTAATTGAATTTAAATTTAGAAAAATAATAATATATATACAACACAGAAAAATAAAAACTCTTTAGACAAAAAAAAGAAAAATCATATACAACAACCAAGTGAGATTTATCTCAGGTATGCGAGGTTGGTTCAACATTCAAAAATCACTTAATATATCCATCACATCAATAGGCTAAAAAACAAAAACCATGTGATCATATCAATAAATGCAGAAACGCACTTGATAAAATGCTATACTCATTTATGATAAAAACTCTGAGCAAACAAGAAATAGCAGGGCATGTCTTCAACTTGATAAAGCCTATCTACAAGGAAATTATACTTCACAGTGAGAAACTCAAAGCTTTTCTGCTAAGATCAAGAACAAGACAAGGATGTCCCCTCTCACCATTGCTTTTCAACGTTGTACTGGAAGTTTTCGAGAATACCATTAAAAGGGAAAGAAAATAAGAGGGAAGAAAGGAATTAAACTGTCTTTGCTCACAAATGACATGATCATTTTGTCATTTAGGTAGAAATCTGGAAAAAAAACCTACAAAAAATCTTTGGGAACTCATAAGCAATTATATCAAAGTTTTAGGATATAAGGTTAAAATACAAGGAAATATATTATTTTCGAATATACAGCAAAATATAAACTATATGTATAGATGACTTCCCTGAAAAATAAAAGTACAGGAAGTTAAGAGAGAAGTCCAGTACTATGCCAGGGAACTCAAAATTAACAGGAGAAAGGTAGGCACAGGAAAATCAACACTGTTGCCAATATGTTCATCTTAAATAATTAAAATAAAAGGACCATACTCTCCATTGCCCTCATGAGTTTTTCTTTCTAATTGACTGAAGAATTCTTAATACTTTTAAATAATTAAGTAGAACACTGAAATTATCAGATATTTTTGGTGGTCACTAGACTGACCAAATTAAGACCTATTCTTTATTTTCAGACCTAGGCATTTGTGATTGATTTTGTAAGCTAAATCTCTAAATTAATATATTTAGATTCAAATATCGTATTGTGAAGAAAGTATGAATTGCCCTCCTGAAAGAATTACACACCAATATCCCTGATGAAGATGGATGCAGGGACACCTGGGTGGCTCAGTTGGTTAAGCAGCTGCCTTCAGCTCAGGTCATGATCCCAGTGTCCTGGGATCGAGTCCCACATAGAGCTCCTTGCTCGGCAGGGAGCCTGCTTCTCCCTCTGCCTCTGTCTGCCAGTGCTCACTCTCTCTCTCTCTCTCTCTGACAAATAAATAAATAAAATCTTTTTTTAAAAAAAAAAGATGGATGCAAAAATTCTCACCAAAATACTAGTCAATAGGATCCAACATTAAAAGGATTATTCACCACGACCAAGTGGGATATATTCCTGGGCTGCAAGATTGGTTCAACATCTGCAAATCAATGTGATATGCTACATAAATAAAAGAAATGACAAAAACCATATGATCCTCTCAGTAGATGCAGTAAAAGCATTTGACCAAAGTACAGCAACCTTTCTTGATTAAAACTCTTCACAGTGTAGGGATAGAGGGTACATATCTTGATATCATAAAAGCCATCTATGAAAAACCCACAGTAAATATCATTCTTAATGGGGGGAAACTGAGAGCTTTTCCCCTAAAGATCAGGAACACAACAGGATGTCCACTCTCACTGTCTCACTGTTCAATATAATACTAGAATATAATATAGTACTAGGCGTCCCGGCTTCAGCAATCAGACAACAATAAGAAATAAAAGGCATCCAAATTGGCAAAGATGTCAAACTCTCACTCTTTGCAGATGACATGATACTCTATGTGGAAAACCCAAAACACTCTACCCCAAAATTGTTAGAACTCACACAGGAATTCAGTAAAAAGTGTCAGGATATAAAATCAATGCACAGAAATTAGTTGCATTTCTATACACCAATAATGAGACAGAAGAAAGAGAAATTAAGGAGTTGATCCAATTTAGAATTGCACCCAAAGCCATAAGATACTTAAGAATAAATCTAACCAAAGAGGCAAATGATCCGTACTGAGAAAACTACAGAATACTTATGAAAGAAATTGAGGAAGACACAAAGAAATGGAAAAATATTTGTTAATCATGGATTGCAAGAACAAATACTGTGAAAATGTCTATGCTACCTAGAGCAATCTACACATTCAATGCAATCCCTATTAAAATACCATCAACTTTTTTCACAGAACTGGAACAAATAATCCAAAAATTTGTATGGAACCAGAAACGACCCCAGATAGCCAGAGGATGTTGAAAAAGAAATTCAAAGCTGATGGCACCAAAATTCTGGACTTCAAGCTCTATTACAAAGATGTAATCATCAAGACAGCATGGTACTGGCACAAAAACAGACACATAGATCAATGGGACAGAACAGAGCCCAGAAATGGACCCTCAACTCTATGGTCAACTAATCTTCAACAAAGAAGGAAAGAATGTCCAATGGAAAAAAGACAGTCTCTTCAACAAATGGTGCTGGGAAAATTGGACAGCCAAATGCAGAAAATGAAACTAGACCATTTTCTTACACCACACACAAACATGGACTCAAAATGGATGAAAGACCTCAATGTGAGACAGGAATCCATCAACATCCTTGAGGAGAACACAGGCAAGAACCTCTTCAACCTCGGCCGCAACAACTTCTGCTGGACACATCTCCAAAAGCAAGGGAAACAAAGGCAAAATTGAACTATTTGGACTTCGTCAAGATAAAAAGCTTTTGCACAGCAAAGGAAAGTCAATAAAACCAAAAGACAGCTGACAGAATGGGAGAAGCTATTTGCAAATGACATATCAGAGAAAGGGCTAGTATCCAAAATCTATAAAGAACTTAACAAACTTAACGCCCAATCAAGAAATGGGCAGAAGACATGAACAGACTTTTCTCCAAAGATATCCAAATGGCCAAGAGACACATGAAAAAGCATTCTACATCACTTGGCATCAGTGAAACACAAATCAAAACCTCAATGAGATACCACCTCATACTAGTCAGAATGGCTAAAATTAACACATCAGGAAACAACAGATGTTGGTGAGGATGTGCAGAAAGGGGAACCTTCCTACACTGTTGGTGGGAATGCAAGCTTGTGCAGCCACTCTGGAAAAAGTGTGGAGGTTCCTCAAAAAGTTGAAAATAGAACTACCCTATGACTCAGCAATTGCACCACTGGGCATTTAAACCAAAGATACAAATGTAGTGATCCTAAGGAGCACCTGCACCCCAGTGTTTATAGCAGCAATGTCCACCATAGCCAAACTAGGAAAGAGCCCAGATGTCCATCAACAGAGGAATGGATAAGGAGATGTCATATATATAAAATACATATAAATATATATGTAACATATAATAAATATATATACATATTACATATATACATTTATTTACACATATATGTATAAATATATATACACAAACACACACAAAATGGAATATTACACAGCCATCAGAAAATGAAATCTTGCCATTTGCAATGACATGGATGGAACTGGAGGATATTATGCTAAGTGAAATAAGTCAGTCAGAGAAAGACAATTATCAAATGAGCCTATTGATATGTGGAATTTAAGAAACAAGCCAGAGGATCGTAGAGGAAGAGAGAAAAAAATGAAACAACACGAAACCAGAGAGGGAGACAAACCATAAGAGACTCTTAATCTTAGGAAACAAACTGAGGGTTCCTGGAGAGGAGGGGGATTGAAGGATAGGGTAACTGGGTGATGGATATTGGGGAGGGTATGTGTTATAATGAGCACTGGGTATTATATAAGATTAAAGATTCACACACCTGTACCCCTGAAACAAATAAGACATTATATGTCAATTAAAGATTAATTAATTAATTAAAGAAGAAAGTATACAGTGAAATAGGATAATCTTTCCCATTACAATGTTCAGTTAACATTCAGTACCCACTGCTTCATTGCCTTCAAAATTCAACTGAAATCTTGGGTCTTCTATGAATTTTCCAAACCAATAGCAGCCAATCATTTCTTCCAAATTCTTTCAACCTCTGGTAAACCTTTTGGACTATGTCACCTAGCATTCATAACAGATAACAGAGAAGAGTATGGTCATAAGGGTCAAACATCGAGATTTTAATCCTGGCTCTAGTTAACATTGCATACTGTGAACAAGAAATTTACCCTCTTGAATCATCAGTTTCATCATCCAAAAAAGGCTAAAAAAAGTCTTCTTACAGATTTATTATCATAACTAAATTAGGTACTTGTGCAATGCTTATCCTAATATCTAGAACAGATAAAAAATGTTTAATAATTGGTAACTGATTATTATTTTTTTAAAGATTTTATTTATTTATTTAACAGACAGAGATCACAAGTAGGCAGAGGCAGGCAGAGAGAAAGGAAGGGAAGCAGGCTCCCCGCTGAGCAGAGAGCCCGATGCGGGGCTCGATCCCAGGACCCCCAAAGGCAGAGGCTTTAACCCACTGAGCCACCCAGGCGCCCCTGGTTATTTCTTAAGTCATAGATAACTTGTATTACCAATCAAAATAAAATATGATTAAGAGTAAGATTTATAACTGTTACTTATTAACAATAATAGCCACCATTCATTGAGTGTTGATCACTTTATATGAAATATCTTACAAGAATTATTAACAACGGGGTGCCCAGGTGACTCAGTGGGTTTTAAAGCCTCTGCCTTTGGCTCAGGTCATCATCCCAGGGTCCTGGGATCGAGCCCCGCATCAGGCTCTCTGCTCAGTGGGAAGCCTGCTTCCCCCTCTCTCTCTGCCTGCCTCTCTGCCTACTTGTGATCTCTGTCTGTCAAATAAATAAACAAAATCTTTTAAAAAAATTATTAACAGCCCTATGATGAAGTTATTATGATCTCCAATAACATTTGAGAAAACTGAGTCTTGGAGGGGTTGAGGAACTATCTCAAAATCACAAGGTATTAAATAGAGAACTTGGATTACACTCTAAAGCCTGTGAAACTAACAGCAGAACACAGCACAAAGAGTAAAAATTAAGCTTAGTTTGTATTCATGTAGACATCAATAGGTCCTTGGGGACCCGATCAAAAGTTGTGAATCAACACAGTCTGACTGCTAACTACTGAAGAAAAAATGATTGATGGCAAAGGACCAAGGCTCTCAGAACAAAGCTGAAGAGAATCAGAGTCCAGTGTCCGGTTCCTATTCTCTCGTCACCGTAAGTCACCTCAAGCAAGGCCAATATCCGCATTAGCTTGATTTGATCTCAGCAGTAAGAGAAGCAGTAGAACAGTGCTATCATACTGGAATGAAACATGATCACACAGAGAATTCTACAGCAATGATACTGTGTGCACATATTTTATACAGACAGTATGGAACGTTAGCTAAAGCACTGTGAAACAAATTCATTAAAGTAACACTTAGGAAAGGATAGATTATTTACTGGAATCTATTCAATAAAACCTTGCTTTTTGAAGAAAAAAAAAGGGGGGAGAGAAAGAGTATTGACAAAGGATGTTAGAAGTCAAATAATGGAGAATGATAATCTAAGAAGGTGTCCGAAAGGTCCTGATCTCGTAGAAGGCTTTAGGGTATTTTCCATTTACCTGTTAGCTTGAAAGGTCTAAAATGCGGAGATAGTATAATGCAGAATACAAGAGCTGAGAAGGAGGGCAAACTGAAAAGTGATGAGGGACCCAAGAGCAACTAAACACAGAAGTGAAAGGGTTGTATGAGGATTTTTCTTCTTTACATATTTTGCTAAATTTGTTCACAGAGTTTAGTTGTTGGCAGAATCCCCTTAAATTTCAGTGGATACATGAATAATAAAAGAGACTATGCAAAAGATACCCTAGAAATATAAATGGTCCCCATTAAAATGTACATTTTTCTACTTTCTGGAGATAATGACATTCCATCTACTTAATTGTGAGCATAGGAACATCCTTCTGAAGAGATGAGGAAATTGCTGTATCAAGTATAATTTTGACTTGCATCTCAGCCTGACCAAAAAGAAAAAATAATGAGGGGTGGGAAAGGAAATAGAAAGCCAATTATATGCTTTTTTGCTAATGTTATTTTTCAGATTAAATGCCACTTCAAATTACAAAACCTCTGGTACTTGAAGCTGTCAGTTCTCTGAGCACTTTCTTGAGAAGTCTTGTCTTAGCAAAGAGAATGTTGAAACGCAGGGCCCCTCAGGGGGCCAACCAAACTTTGACAGAGGTTTAACAGTCCTTGAAATTATATCCCCAAACCTTAGAGAGCCTGCTGATTCAGTGGGAAAGGACATAAGCTGAGCAAGTTATAAATAAACTCTTTTATCAGAGGCAATGGTGTCATGGTGACTTCAAAGACCAAATCACGGATAGTAAGTTCTCTGATGTTCTGAAGACAGTAAGAACTTTATTATATTGGTCAAGCCAGTCTTGGACCTAAGCTGAAATTTGATAACATTAATGGTTTTTTCCCTTCTATTTTTATAATTTTGAATAAATTTCTAGTCAATCAGGGCCACTAATTGTATCATTAAATTTAAAAAAACAAGATAGTGTATGTTTTATGGTATCTTATTATCATTTCTCTCCCAGAAGGAGACAAGATTTTCTAATTAAAAATTTCATCACAGAGGAAAGATCTGTTTGGGGCAACAAGTTAAATTCATCAAGAGGCACAGAATAGACTGCTTCTACACTGCCCTGAAAATTTTGAGAAAATTCATTTGCCTTTCTTGGTCCCATAATAATTATAATAGAAATGAAACACAAAAGGGAATCTTGAGAGTTAGGTTTAGTGGATTTAATTCCCGAGCAGGTCACTTTAGAGTCCAAGAAAATAACAGAGATAAATTTAATGTAATAATAGCTAACAAATATGTTATTTATAAGGTAAATATATATGGTTATCCCTTGGTCAATATATAAAGATTTTAAAATTTTAGCTGGAAAATAGTATTCAAAGAACATTTTGGAAAATACTTAAAGTATAATTTAAAAATAAATTTGAAGCCTAGTTATCCCAAAACACTAAGAAAACTAAATAATTATACAAAAAAATGGGCTATGCTATGCCAAAAATGTTAATACATAAAGAGATTAATCAGATATTAGCAGTGGTCCTTGTGTATAAACTTATAGACTTCATAAAAGTGATACCAACAACCACCTAAGACGTAAGACTTGAGACTTTTACATCTACTAGCATATATTAGAGAAAAATTAAGAGTAAATTTAATTATGACATTATGTGACTGTAATAGTCAGCTATAGTTAAGATCAGTTAAGCATCTGCTTGGGACTTTATTGCTAATGGGAGTCAAGAGCACAGGTCTTGCGCACACTTGTGTGTCCGTGTGTATTTGTTGTAAAGGAAACCTTGTCAGAAAGATACCCCAAAAGAGCTCAACAATGAAGAATACTGCCATTGGCAAAGGAAAGGAAATAAGTTGAAGCCTTCATGGCATCTGGGGAAATTTAAGTTCATTCAAAACTTCTACTGCAGAGGTATTAGAATCATTTTTGTTGCACAAAAATAAAAAATAAAATTAAAAGTTGTGTTTGTGTTTTATACTAGGGAACCAATTCCTAATTTAGGTTTGCAGAGTTGTTAAATCTTGGGAACATACTCTTGAATGCTGCATGCACATTTCTGGGAGAAGCATGCTCTTTCTGCTAACTCACATGTATTTCATGTCACAGCAGTTCACACAAAAAAAGGAATGGACAGAGTATCAACAATCACAAAGAAAACATGAAATTTTTTGAAAATAATATTTGCTATTGTTTTAGCAAAATGAAAGATGTGTGTATTCACTGTGTTTTCTTAGCTCTATAATTCTTTTTTAGCTTTGCTATAAAGTCTTTCTTTGTGGGCTATCAATATGGCCAACTACAGTTTCTAAGGAGAAGACTCAAATGTAAGCAAACAAATTTTTAAAAAATGACAAATGTGATGTTATGTGAAAGAAAGCAAACAAGAGACTAAGATTTAAAAAAAAAATACTTTTAACCAGTAAACATCTTCCTAAGAAAGTCATATGCGAGCTGAGACCTTAATATATGGGGAGAATACTGCAAGAAAGGGGGACAAATTCCAAGAAGCAACAAAGCATTCACAAAATATCCAAAAATCAATTACAAAGACCTTAAAGCAGAAAGACTGATAAACAAAAGACCTGTTTGGATAAAAAGAAGTGAACTGGGGTGAGTGCATCATGAGATATGTAGAAGAGCTGGGTAGAACCTAGCTATACAGTCTTTGTAACACTTGGTGAGATGGCTGCCATATCTATTCCCACCTCAGCAGAAGTCTGGGGCTTTATTCTCTGGAGAGGTCTATGAACCGCAGGATGCCAGGCACATACCCTAAACCTAATCCTAACACTAGACCTAACCCTAACCCTTAACCCCTAACCCCTAACACTAACTCTAAACCTAACCATAACCTAACCCCTCTGGAGAGGCCTTTGAACTGCAGAATACCAGGCACATACCTTCACCCTGGACATAATCAACCCTGACTCTAGATCTGAGGGGGAAGAAAAGAAGATGTAGCATATATGTACACATGTACATATTATAATGGAATATTATTCAGCCATAAAAAGAATGGGATCTTGCCATTTGCAGCAAAGTGGATGGAAGTAGAGTGTATTACACTAAGTGAAATAAGTCAGTCAGAGAAAGACAAATACCATATAGCTTCATTTACAAGTAGAATTTAAGAAACAAAACAAACAAGCAAAGGGAAAAAAAAGAAAGAGAAAGGTAAACCAAGAAACAGACTCTTGACTATAGAGAACAAACTGATGGTTACCAGAGGAGAGAGGGATGCGGGGATGGGGGGGATTAAGGAGGGCACCTGTGATGAGCACTGGGTGTTGTATGCAAGTGTTGAGTCATTATATTGTACATTCAAAACTAATACTAATATTACACTATATGTTAACTAACTGGAATTTAAATAAAAACTTTTTTCAAAAAGGAAGTTAGAATTGGAGAATTTTATACAGAGGAATGGCATGATCAAATTTCAATTTTAAGAGTATTTTGATGGTCTGCTGAAAACTGATAAAGGAGTGAAACAGGGAAAGCAGCACCACAAATTTGTGAATTGGGAATCATCCAGAAGAGAGAAGAGCTTCTTTGGCATTGCCTACTTCCGGTACTTGTCTCCTTCTTCTTGGCCTCCTCGCCTGCCTCCCTGCCTCTCATGTTTTATCCATATAACACCATCCTGCACATGAGGACCAGTATAACCTTTATAAGGATGAAAATTTCCAGTTCTTACTTTTCTTTTATATTAAATAGGTCATTAGCCTCAGGGCATCTCAAAGGTAGGCCTCACTTGCTAACATCCGTCAACATCTCTCAGTTCCGGCAACTGAACTTCTCATCATTCCTTAAACACTACCTGTCTCCATGATATTGATGAATTATTACCAGTACCTAGAATTCCCTTCTTCATCTCTCTCTCTCTCAGAGGTTAACCATTCTTCATGACCCAAGAAAAGATCCTTCCCCCATGAAGTTTTCCTAATCTTACAAATCAGAAATAGTTTTCTTTCTTCTATGCACCTTTATTTCACATTGGTTTTGATGTCATTATGGTATACATCATGAATTGTCTTACACTGGGTTTCTCATATAAATGTTATTTTATTATGGAAAAGCACACATGATTTGGGTACAGAAAGCATGTTCGGTTTGTGTTCTAGTCCTGCAATTCCTGAACCATACAGCCTTTAGTAAGCTATTTAACTACATTAGCTTCCTCCTCTATAAATAATGCACAGAGATCTATTCAAAATATCTCTTGAACTTCTGCAAACCAAAAGTTATCAAAAATTTATGAAATACTATATAAAATGACACATGGAAAATGATTAAGTCATATTATTTTCTCTTCCTTCCTGAGGTCACAGGCAGTGTTAGAAACATCTCTGCTCCCCTACAGCATTTATTTAACTGCTCACATGTTGTAAGTACTAAATACACATTACATGGTAAATATTAGGTGTTCAATTAATAATTCTTACGTATTGCTTCAAATGATCTTGAGCATATATTACTTATAAATTTTATAATAAATGTTAAAATATATAACCCATTAACACAAAGTTTATTATTAGAATAGAAAAATATTTTTTACAAAGGGAAAATAATTTGTGTAATCAGGGAAAAGATACTGAATTGACTAGCGACAAGTTAATACAGTCAAACATCAGATGCCACCTCCTTTATGTTTCGGAGGATATGAGGATCTGGATTACTGCCTGGAGTCCTTAAATATGATCTCGTCCTACAAACTCTTTTTTAAGATGAATAAATGAAAGCATGGAAGACTTTTTAAACTCCTTGTCCAAGTGAAAACAGTTTAAAGTGTTAGTTAAACAATGTCCCAATCCATTGTTCTTTTAATTACGTTAAGTGGAAAAACAAAGCAAGAACAAGAAATTTTGCATCTGACCATATCTCACGTAAAAAATTTTAGAGCAAACAATACCAGGTTTTCTCTAACTTATTTCAAATCTTGTGTTTGAAAATGTCATTATTTATCATTATTATCCATAAAGATGACGGTTTATAAATCCATATAAATTTGTATAAACTAGAACAGGTAGAAATGCATTACTATAGTTACACCTGGGCAATCCAACATTAATTTGTTTCTGGGTAAATCTCTCCCTCTGCCTTCTCCTACTTCTAAAATCTGAAAGCAATAAATAAATAAATAAATAACATAAAATCTGAAAGCAACTGCGCTTTTGTGTCCATGTTTTCTGTCCCTCACTCAAAATTCAACATAATTAGGGATCAAAATTATCAGTAAGATGATTCATACCTAATAATTCATTGGAATATGGTTCTATTTCTGGTAAAATTAATGAGATCAAAAGGACACATCCTGTAAGACTTCTTTAGGAAAAATAACCTTTTTTCATTAAAATTATTCTCTGTGATTATGTACAATGTCAGGATTTTTCCTTATCTGTATCTAAAGGTATCACTTTCCATACATACATGGTTTGGGTGAACTCTCAATTTTCTCCTCACTGGGAGCCTCCAAATTCCATCTGGGGTAGGAACCTTAACAGCCTTTCCTTTTTTCAATTCAGCCTGCTGAAGGCCTCATAATATCGTCAACAATCCCAGCTGTAGCTTTCTGAACAATACTTTCTTTTGTGGCAGTTGTCAACTCCATTTAATGTAACCAAAGAGGAAAAAAAAATCCCTAAAAAATCTAAATCTTCACTCAAGGGTAACTCTACCAAGCTCCTGAAAGAGAAATTATCTACTTTGATAATTCTGAGTTGAAATAAAATGGATAAGTTTTAATTCCAATATAAATAATGTGAATTTAGATGATCCTCATGTATAGAGTACAGACTCAATTTAAAACAAAATCAAACATACACAAAGTTTCTCTCTGCCCATAATTAAGCAATCTCTTCAGAATATATTGCACATATAGGGGAATCCTGAACTAATATACTTAGCACATTCTCTATATACTCGGTGCTTTAGATTTCTGGTTAAACTTAGTTCATTCAGTGATATTTCAGTTATCTTCTTTTTACAAATGATGAATCATACTTAAAACATCCTAAAACCCACAACCAAAATAAAAGTGTGAAACTAAAGCCTGTGTGCATTTTGCTTCTTCTGTGCAGAAAAAGAAAAGATTCCCCAAAACCTTTTTCCTTGATGTTTCAAATAGGTAAAAAGGAAGAAAATATTATTTTTGGCATTATTAACCTTCAGATTGCTCTATAAATCTTAGTCATGGCATAAACTCATCATATATTTCCATATTCAAAAATGTATAAAAGGAAAGGCTTTCAAACTATCCTAAATGGATCAAACATCCTAAAATTTAAGGTAAAATATATCTTCTTTCACATTCAAATTTCACACTAAATAGAAAAAACAATTTTAACTTTTCTGTGTTACAATGAGCCCTGACTAAAGCCATCGACTTAATTGGCTTAAAAATACCATATGATATATGCCAGCTAAAACTAGACAAATCTGAGGGAAATACCAAATAAACTTTGGTGGCTAGTTTTCATACTTTTTTTTTAAGAGTTCTGTGTCTGTTTTCTAAAACAGTCCTTCATCAGATGTGTCTTTTGCAAATACTTTCTCCCACACTGTGGCTTGTCTTCTCATTCTCTTGACATTGTCTTTCACAGAGCATAAGTTGTTTATATTAATGAAGTTCAGCTTATCAGCTATTTTTTTCACTGATCTTGCCCTTGACAAACAGTCATTGTCATACTCAAGATCATACGGGTTTTCTGCTACTATGTTATCTTCTAGGAGTTTCAGAGTTTTGTATTTTATATTCAAATCTGTGATCCATTTTGAATTAATTATTGTGAGAAGTATAAGGTATGTGTCTAGATTAATTTTTCTGCATGTGGGTGTCTAGTTGTTCCAGCACTTTTTTTTTAAAAGAATTATCTTTGTTGCACCCTAGTGCCTTTGCTTTTTTGTCAAAGATCAGTTGGCGATGGGCTCTCTGTTCCATTCCATTATGTCTATTCTTTTGTCAATACCACAGTGCCTTGAGTACTGTAGATTTATTTTATTTTAAGATTTATTTACTTGAGAGAGAAAGATAGCAAGCACAAGCAGGGGGTAGTAGGGAGGGGCAGAGGGAGAGGGAGAAGTAGACTCCCCGCTGATCAAGGAGTCCAGCATGGGGCATGATCCCAGGACCCCAAGATTATAACCTGACCTGAAGGCAGATGCTTAACTAACTGAGCCACCCAGGCACCCCTTACTGTAGCTTTATATTAAGTTTTAAAGTTAGGCAGTGTTAGTCCTCCAACTTTGTTCTCCTTCAATATTTTGTTGGCTATTTTAAGCTCTTTTGCCTCTTCATGTATGCTTGAAAATCAGTATATTGAGATCCATGAAATAACTTACTGACATTTTACATTAAATTTATGGATAAATTTGAGAAGAACTGATATCTTAACAATACTGTCTTCCTATCCATAAACATAACTGATTTATTTATTCTGGGATTTCATTCAGAGTTTTTAACTTTTTGTTTAACATTTTTTATCCTTTGTGTCTATTTGTTTAAGTAGAGCATAAACACACTGGAGGATTAGTGGTTTGGTCATTCTGTCATTCATTAGTCCTGTTGAGGAAATAGATATTACCTAATAAAATTCCAGAGTATAGCTTATTCATCATTGTTTTTCTCTAAAATTAAGTAAAACAGATACTCATGAATATGTTCCTGTTTTAACCTTCATTTGATAATAAAATGCATAGTTTTTTTTATTATTTTTTAGAAGGTTTGTTGTTGCTGTTTGAGAGAGGGATTGTATGTGAGTGGGGTGGGGGCATGCACTGTGACAGGACAGAAGGAAAGGGATAGAGAGAATTTTAAGCAGGCTCCATGCCCAGTGTGGAGCCCAGCATGGGGCTCCATCTTAAAACTCTGAGATCATGACCCTGAAGTCATGAACTGAACAGAAATCAAGAGTTCAATGTTTAACTGACTGAGTCACCCACACGCCCCAATAAAATGCATATTTCCGAACTGTTTAGTGGTCAGGTTTTATATTCAGTACATATAAGTATAAATAGCAAAAAAAATGAAATACTCCGTTTTGAGTTTTTAAAAGTGCAAAGTTTTACATTTATATTAAGTAGGAAAAAAAACTTCTACTCTGGTATTTCAGTGCTGCATAGAATATTCTACCTTCTGCATGACACATTATTAGGGGAGAAAATGAATGGTGAAAATCTTAAGAAACACACAAGCTCAAGCTCCAATACTTCCTCAAAATCAATTGGGCTTTATCACTACAATTGTTAGATAGCTTTTATTAATAGAATTCAGGGTAACTGGTATAAACTTAACAATTTTGGATAACAATTCTAGGTATTAGTTTGTGATTTCATTCCATGGTTGTCATTCAAATGCCAATGAATCATTAAGAATTTGGAATTATCTCCTTTTTTTTTTTGCAGTGACTTTTGCAAACTCAGAATCATAGCAGAGCTCCTAGTGGGAAGAACAGTCACATTCTATAACAAATGTCAACAGTTCCTCAAGATACTTGACATTAAAAATAAAAATTTTAGCCACACACCCATTTGGATGGCTACCATAAAAAAAACAAAACAGAAAATAACAAATGTTGATGAAGATGTTGAGAAACTGGAACCCTCGTGTACTGTTGGTGGGAATGTAAAATGGTTCAGCTTTTATGGAAAACAATATGGTGATTCCTCAAAATTAAACATAGAATTATCCTGATCTAGCAATTCCACTTCTGGGTATAGACCCAAAAGAACTGTAAGCAGAGTCTCAAGGAGATATTTGTATAACACATTCATAGCAACAATACAATAGCCAAAAGGCAAAAAATACCCAAGAGTACATTGCTGGATAAATGGATAAACAAAA
>NW_019154100.1:20410635-20413335 GCF_002288905.1 Enhydra lutris kenyoni | reverse complement strand
TGTGTGTGTGTGTGTGTGTGTGTGTGTGTGTGTGTGTGTGTGTGTGTGTAACATATACATACATATATATGCAATGGACTATTATTCCAAGTTAAAAAGGCAGAAATTCTGATACATGCTTTAACATAAGCAAGCCTTGAGAACATTATACATTATACTAAGTGAAATAATCCAGTAACAAAAAGACAAATACTATACAATTCCACTATATGACATATCTAGAATAGTCAAACTCATAGAGACAGAAAATAGAATGGTGGCTCTCAGGGGCCAGAGAAGTAGGGGCGGGGGGATGTAGAGTTATCATTTAAAAGACAGAGAGCTTTAGTTTTTCAAAATGAAGAGTTCTGGAGATGGATGATGGCTGTTGTGGTACCACAATGTGAATGCACTTAACATGACTGAAGTGCAGACTCAGAAATGATTAAGTTGGTAACTATTATGTTGTGTGCCTTTAGCACAATTAAAAACTAACGTACATTAAGAAAATAAAAGATTTCTAAATTCAGGACTATTTGGTATACGATGCATTGCTGTGAACTGATGGGAATATAAAATAATTGATAGATGATTCTATCATAGTTAGATGAACATTTTCAGGTTGCTAATAATAGTGAACATTTTTTGAGGGCTTCTTACGTGAAGCACTTAAATGCACCCACCAACTCCCTCAGCTTGCAGTCCAGAAGAACTGAGTAATATTAGTACCCCAAGTCTACAGCCTGGGAAACTAAATTATAGAGCCTAAACGAGGTCACACCTGTCGGTGGTTGAAAACGGATTTGCACACAAAACCATTCACTTCTCCAGCCCAAAACAAATTCTGATTTACTCAGGTAATAGGTTTTTTTTCAAGTATAGGGTAATACATACAATTCCTTTAAAATTTATACCAAATCTTCCATGAGAGTTGTGTGTGTGTGCGCACATGCATGTGCGTGTGTGTGTGTATTTAGAAGCACATAAGAATCCTGTTCACTATTATGCATGTCACTGACAAGTACAAATTTGGAAATGCAGCATTGCTAATCCAATACTGGGACTAGCAATCTGGTGGCTTGAGTGATTGATATTCCTGCTTTTGTTGCTAACATTATAGCTTTGGACATCACTGAGTCTTAAATTTTTCACTAGTAATATGGGATAAATTTATATTTTCACTCACAGTGTGGTGTATTGTAAAGTACACTGGTACCACAATCAAAAGATTTGGTTTTAACAGATGTTACTTAGTTATGTCATTTTGGAAATATCACTTCTTTAAGTCTAGTTTTCTTACTACAAAATGAGAATTATGTGTTCTTCAAAAGTGCATGTTCATAGCTCTATTACAAGGAAAACATAAAGATTAATAATATTAGCTACTTATCTTGAGTTCCTTAAATATGGTACTCAATTAGTACTCAACATTTGAAAATTAACATTAGGTATAAAATTATAAACTATAAGCATGAATATCTGAACAAATACTGCTTTCCAAAGTAAAAATAATTAGACCAAATTGTTTTTTAACAATAATTGTTTCTTTATTCTAACTTTAGGAATACCACCAAGAGAGGGAAAGAATTCATTACCATAGTATTTACTTTCTCTCTTCTCTTCTTGCACACTGCGATGACCCTCCTTACTCCATCATTCTATCATCATCTTGACAGTCCCCAAGCAATATTTCATCCTTCCCTTTTCATCACCATCCTTATTCTGTACATTCCTTCAAGAAGCAAAAACAACTCTCTCCTCTCATCACAAATAATTTAAGAAATCCCTATACATATGTAAAGACAGCCTGTTCAAGTTCTCTCCATAACATCTTCCATTTCCATGCAGTTCTGTTTCGGTTGTCGAATGTGGGAACTTTGGTTTCAACCTATTTCAGAATATGATTTTATACATTGTTATTCCTCTTCTGCTTTCAGGGAACATGATATTCTCTAATCAGTGAAGAAACATTAAACTATGTACGGATGGTCCATTTAAGTCTTTATAGGTCAACAACACACTCCTTAGAGGGCTAGTCAAAATATCATGGTGGTTAAGATGAAAGTATAATTTGGATAGAATCTTTAGATTTGCAAATATCAAATTCAGTTCAATGTGTTGAATATGTTTCCTGACTACTTCCAGTTTTCTCTGTATGGTCCATGGCTTTCTTCAGGCTATTTTTTTAACCAATATAACTCTAGTTCAACTTTTGACCAATACTACCCATTACATAAATTAAATACCTTGAGTTGACATTAAAAAATAAAACAAACAAAACTTCTCCCTAAAAAACCCATTCTCTTAAAACTGTTGTATATAATTTTTCATCAAATCTAACATGTTAAGTTTATGCTGGGCATCTGCTTACACAAATTGAAAAGTACATTTTGGAGGCAAAATTTTAAATGTTGAGTAGACCCAGTGAAAAATGAGAAGGCAGTGTGGTGATTCCTCTTACCCAGAAAAATATTACTGATTGGTGGAGTGAGCTATTATAACAACATGTTATGTGGCCCTGCACCGTTACATAAAAAGGGGTCCCTGGCATTCTTAATTTCATTTGCAAATTTCTCTTCCACAAAAGAATGAGATAGCTAGAAATTTTCTTTCTTCAAAGAAGGAAATGTTGGTCCTATGGCTTCAAACACTCTGCCAAATACTTCTTCTAGGGTGTCTATCACCAAATTCTCAATTTTGGGAAATGCATGTGAGTGGTTA
>NW_019154100.1:20393563-20410625 GCF_002288905.1 Enhydra lutris kenyoni | reverse complement strand
AGTTAGAGAATTCATTATTCATTCAACTCATTAAAGCAAGATAGGAAGCAGTTTGACAAGATTTTATACACCACCTTATATTTTTCTGTGGTAAAACTGGAAAAAGCATTTGCATATTTATATTTACTGGACTAAGTAATGATTGCATGTGAGTGGTTCAGTTAGAGAATTCATTATTCATTCAACTCATTAAAGCAAGATAGGAAGCAGTTTGACAAGATTTTATACACCACCTTATATTTTTCTGTGGTAAAACTGGAAAAAGCATTTGCATATTTATATTTACTGGACTAAGTAATGATTGCATGAGTGAAATCCAAACAAAACAGCCTCTAACATTCTGTCTCCTTTCAAAAGAAAGCTAAGCCAGGGTGCCTGGGTGCCTGCCCTTAGTTTCAGCTCAGGTCATGACCTCAGGGTCATGAGATAAAGCCCGAGTCAGGCTCTATGCTTGGTGTAGAGCCTGCTTGAGATTCTTTCTCCCTCTCCCTCTGCCCTCCTGGCTTGCGCTCTCTCTTTCTCTCAAATAAATAAGAAAATCTTTTAAAAAGAGAGAGAGAGAGCACTAAGCATATCAGTGAAACTGGCAAACACATAAGGATGTTCTTTAATCTTTGAATATTATAAAAATGTCCACAATGTCATCAATGTGAGGGTTCAGAAAAAAGAGAACTCCAGAATTGGCAGTGTTGGTCTTTAAGAAGTACCGTGTTATTATTTTCTTTCATTTCATCATAGGTTTTCATTTGTAAGGTTTTGTAAAAGACGTATATGGGAGAATCCACAGGTATGTTCAGAAAAAAAAAGTAGTAATAGTAATAACCTTAATAAAAATAAATGAAGACATCTATCTGACAAGAGTCTGCACAATGTCTCCAATTAAGCAAATCTTCTCTTTACAACTCTATTCTTTACAACCTATTATAGTCACTTAGTAATTATTATCAAGACAGACCTCTTGATTAATTTATCTGGAAGAGTGGTTCTTATCTTCTTTTGGAAACATAGTACTTCTTGTTTTAACTTTTCTCAAGGACCTGTAATTCTCAGCAATTTTTCACTAAATAATCTGCAAAGGACTCTACAAGAAACTCCAGATAGGAATTCTAAGCAGATTAAGCCTTTTAATTAATTTTTTTTTTCTTTCAGTGGCTATTAGCTAAGGGATATGGCTTCCAAATATTTTAGTCTGATTTCCTCAAAGTCAGTATATTTACTTTAAGATGAGGAAAAACAAACACTTAACACATAAATTACAGAAATGCTAGCTATGAATCACTGTATCTTTCTTTCTGCCTGGTCTAAATATCACATTTTCAACTGGCAATTTTAAGCACTTGAGTACAAAATACAGAAGTAATTGTTCCTTGTGCTTCCCATCTGCAAACTTTTTCACATACTGAAGGGTTTTGTTGCTTAGTTTTACTGAATTTATTTTTTTCATTCACCCTGGCAGTGACCCCATAACCATCAGCAGATCCATTATTAGTGTTTTCCTAATTGACACTCAGTTTCCCATTTAGGTTTATGAAATAATTTTCTCTGCGTGGTTCCTAAAGAAAGTCATATTTCTGTACAAACTCCAAGCGGTATTTATCAGAGAATTACGTAGAAAGAGTATTTGTTTTCTTGTTATATAAATAACTTGAGAACTAAAAATATAATCCATTACATAGGTAAAGATGGCTTAAGACCAATTGTTTTCTGAGAACACACTGCATCTTCTGTAAGTTCTTTGATGGCCTCCAGTCTCAGTCTGGGTGGGTTGCATTCCACTGCTCATGTACTCAGGTTTTGTATTTAAATTCAAATGTCACCATTAGGGATGTTGATTTTTCAGTGTTTTAGTATTGGAGGCCCAACAAATCCACAGCCAATGAAAACTCATTCTTTTAGTTTCGTGCCCAAAATATATCATCATGTAACTTTAAAAGATCATAGTTTTTATTGCAATATCAGATGGGCTAAAGTTTGTTACCCAGCCCCCCACCCCAGCAGATTAGCCTCCAAGTCCGTACCAATTCATTAAACATGCACATCAGTCACCAGACTGCAGCATAATTTATTGCAATTAAGCACTTCTGTGTTGGGGAACCAAAATAAGATTGTCCATTATCAGTACTGTTAATGGTTTGCTGAACACTTGCCAGTTCATTCACCCCACCCACCCTTCAATAATAAAATAATTTTGACAAAGGGTCCATGTTTCAACATTTTTAATAAAAACAAAATAGAAAAACCATCAGTAACTGAGCAGTAAAGTTTCCTCTCTCTTTCTTCCTTGCCAAAACTAACAGAAAGGAAAATGTCACTGTGGCATTTTGCCAAAAAAAGAGGAAATTGAATGGTCTCAGTTCTTATTCTTTGACTAGTAGCATTGTGTACATAGAATGCTTGGCTCTTGGGCTCATTTTGACAGAACTGAAACACCGATAAGAAGTTTTGAGGACTCCATTCTGCAATTTATAGACCTTGATTCTGTTTAAGATCTTTCAATACCACATAACAAATCAATGTGATTTAGAAAATAATGTTGTTTCTGCCATGACATAAGCCATATGTGAACTGCTAAGCTACTATACAAGCCACAGCTATAAATTTTGGTCACTTGCAGGAGATACCTTATTATTTGGGGGCCCAAAAGAATTCAAACCGTTATCATCATCTTGAGTGATGTCTCCCTAAACTATTGCCTGGTAATGAGCTGAATGAAAGGTCTCTCACACTAAAGGCAGACGGAGCTGTTCTTAAATAAATTTCTCAGGTAATTCATTCAGAATACTAGGACAGTAGCCTCTGACAGATTTTGGTACATCAAATCATTAATGTCCTTTTCACAGATACCATGAATGTAATCTACAGAATTCATATATCTGATGTAGACAATGTTTGATCCAGATAGCAGGGCAATTAGTTAAGAAAAAACCTCAAAGGGGCGCCTGGGTGGCTCAGTGGGTTAAAGCCTCTGCCTTCGGCTCAGGTTGTGATCCCAGGGTCCTGGGATCGAGCCCCGCATCGGGCTCTCTGCTCAGCGGGGAGCCTGCTTCCTCCTCTCTCTCTGCCTCCCTCTCTGCCTACTTGTGATCTCTGTCTGTCAAATAAATAAATAAACAAAATCTTTAAAAAAAAAAAAAAAAAGAAAAAACCTCAAAAACAAAAAACCAAAAACAGTATGGCAATTTGTCTTCCTGCAGGGAACAAGATGTGCTCTTGCTACTCCATTGAACAGTCTGAATGTCTCACTGAGAAGGAGCTGGAGCGCTCATCATTTTTCCTGGAAATAGCTGTATTAATATATGTGGTGAAATGGATAGATGAAATAATAAATTTTCCTTCCCTAGGATGGAAAATTTTCTGCTTTGTTATCCTTATTTTATAGTACATACAAAGCATGATAATGGGATTCCTTAGTCATTATGGATATCATCTCACATAAAAAGAAATGTAAACTACTAAGACCCTCTTCACACAGAGTCAATTATTCTATTTCATGTATACATACATTACAAAAAATAAAACTAGTCAGAATCAGAAAGTATTTTTTAAACATCAAATTCCCTACTAAGCTTCATTTGTAGGGGAAAAATCTATCTGACAAATAAGATGAGATTGGATTAATATCTCTAAAACAAGTTTTCAAAGACTACTTGGGGGCTATAGAGTCTTAAAAGCAGTCTTTAAGAGCATTCTGATATCTCTGCTTTTCTTCTTCTCTTCTCTTAAATATTCATTTTTACCTAAATATGGCCTCTTATTCTACATATGCACAGAGAGCCATTCACCTGCTTAGGCCATTCCTAAAATGAACTCAAATCCTCCTTTTTAATAATTATATGAAATATACTTAAACACTTTTAATCATTTAATCATTTTTAAGCCTTCCAAATTCTAGAAATGTTGTGTTCAAAACACATACCCAATCAATCTTAAATTTCCCTATAATATTCTTAAAGTTAAGAATATTTGATATATTAATTATATTATTAATATTAACTATTAAATTTACCAAATTAATTACTTTAAAACATATCCATTCTTCAGAATTAAGTATTTTGAGATGCTTGGCCATCTCAAAATATCTGCTTTATTTAAAATGATGCCACAAGAAAACTGTAAGGAGATTATGGATTCTAGGTGTAAAAAAGTAATTTTTTTTTAAATTAACCCTATGAAATACAAAATATTTATTGAACTAGGACTTTAAATTAATACCTATCTTCTTATCTTAAAGAAACCGCTTTTCAAATCAAAGAAAGGCAGAGAAACAGAGTTCAAAAGTGTCATTTGCTTGAGTTTGCAAATAAAAGATGAAAAAAACTAATTATTATTAATTTTATGAACACATGACATGAAAGCTATACAATGTAATAAATAAAAATATATATAATCAAGCATATAATACCTTGTATTAGGAACTAAGAGAGAAATGAAAAAGTCTAAGATAGATCATTGGATTAAAGTGATCAATTAACATAACTAAAACAATAAAAGAAATATTCATTAAGGGACATTGTGACATTGCTCATAGCAGGAAGCTGTTAAGGTTGTTTTATGGATTGAATTTGTCATGGATTGAATTTGAAAGACAAGGATTTGAATGTCAAATGTAGCACAGTTCCCTGGAGTGGAATGTGCAGAATGAGAGTATAAGGCTTGAAGGTGCACCCTATGGGTACAAGGGAGAGAAGCCAAACAGAGCAGTCATTAAGGTGAAAACTAGGTCAAATCACTTATAAAGAGAAGTTGAAATAAAACCTGATTGTGAAGCAATAGCTTTCTGATTATAAATATGCTTGGCTAGAACACAGGGGGTGAACTGGCAGGAAAAGGCTAACATTAATTTTGGTGGATGTGTTGTAATATGGAGTAGTTCTAAGGAGTGTAGAAAGTCACTATACATTAGAGTATAATGTATATAATGCAACCAACTAAAGATGAGGAAGTGGCACATGATTGCTGCGGTTTACATCATCATCTTGTTTTAAAAGGAATGGTCCTATGTTAATGTTGAGTTTGGGAATCAAAGTGGAAAGTGGAAACCTTGCTTGGTTCATTTCCATCCTGGAGAAGGAAATACAAAGGGTGCTGAATTTAGTTTCAAGAGACTCTTGCGTGGCTTAGAACAACACATCAATCAAAAAACAATAACCAAAGAAAGGATCCCCTTCATAGATGAATGGCAGTTTAAAGCTGATTATCTAAGGATGGGTAGTGATTGTATGGCCTCTCTCATATATATATCTCAATGGATAAGTTTATGTGAGATATGACTACAGGTTGGGAGATTTAATTAGAATAAAGGAAACATAATCCTATGACTAGGTAGGACCTCACATAATATTACCCTTCACCCATTATGCCTCTGGAAACAGAAAAAGAGTTGAGCCTCCTGAACTCTGGTTTTCCAACCTAATCTGACCATTTTCTAAGCATAAGAGTAATATAACATAAATCCTAAGAGAATGATACTTACTAAGACCTGCTTCAGAGCTGGGGGAAGAAGCTGGCAGGATAGACGGGCTTCAGGGAATGTACGGGTATGTCTGGAAGTTGGCTGACAGGAAGAGGACTTTCCAGAGGACCAAAACTGCAGGAAAAATTAAATAGATGCTTACTTGCATTTCTTCTTCCTCCCTCCCTTCTACTTCTGAAAGGTGAAGTCCATATAACTACCAAGAACTTGCCAGGAAACGACCTGGAGTTGCTGACACTGAAACACCCTCAGATTCTCCCCCAGCCTTTCAGTCTACTGTAAGTGAACTAACCAACACTTTTCTCATGATCAAATGAGAAAACCCAAACAATGCCAAAGTCATCATGGTTTTACCCTTTCAATGAATTTTAACATATCTTCAACACAAGTGGGACAACACCCTGTATAACTAACTAGAGAACTTGATAGTGCCCTGTCTTTAAACACAGAGGTTCAGGCCAAGGACACCAGGGTGGATGTGAGGTCTTTACAACATCCATGAAATCACTAATACACTGTAGAACCAATGGGATCTCACAAACTAAACTGCGTGGAACTCAATTTATCTGCCTCAGAGGAATTAAGAGTAGAGCTCAGTCTGGCAGGATTTAGAACTCTGGTTCCATGAGGTCTAGGTACTAAAGACATTGGGCTGAGCCATCCCCCCAGCTATTATTATGCAAGCCATGTATGGCAGGAAAATGTTGCAATTAAAATCAGAAAATATTTTTTATCATAATTTTCTTTTATTGGTGCATAACTTTATGAGAAAAAATGCTCTGGTGTATCTAAAATTTTCTTCTCTGGCATTACACACTTCTTTGAAAACACTTGGATAAACACTTGGGTCAGTTCCTTCAGAATTAGGATTGTATGAAAATATTACAAAATAATTTTAGAAGTTAACATTTTTATTCTCAAATAGAACTCTGTATTACTAAAATGTCTCACATCTTCCAGGTTAAAATATTTCCCTTGAAAAGTTACGGCAGTGTTTTCTTGTTACTAGACAATTTTAACTTAAAAAAAAAAAAAGGACGAATGTAAGCATTTTAAATGAGAATATGGAGGAAAATAAGTAACTCATAAACTATTAACCTGAAAACCTTCCTCCAAAGAAACATTCTTTCCTGCATTCTGCAAATTCTGTATGTGCATGCTTCCTTTCTCCAATTTAAATATAATTCCATGATCCCAACACTGATGTGGAAGGTATCACTGTCCTCCCCATGACACCTGGAACAATACACTACAAGGGTAGGACCTCAACAAATAGTAGTGATCATCCAAATCCAGGAAGACGTCATTCTTTCCTTAAATTACATATCGTTTCTAAATTAACTGCAATGTTAATAAGCTAGAGAATACTCACAGATGTGAAAATATGAACTTAAAACACATGGGAAATACTACACTCAGATTTTTTTCATCAGTTTTGTTTGTAGATATCAAGCAAATAAACCACATAATTAATTACGAAGAAAAACTGTAATGTCTCCTGAAACAGTAAATAACTGTTGGTCCCTTGTATCAGTGCGAGACAAGAGAAGGGTGAGCAATCCAAGCTGACAGATCCTCCTCGGAAAGAAAGCCTGTGCTTTGACTCAAGTGATTGTGTTTTTACATTGACATCTGACTAAGATGGCATCTGCTCCTCTGGGGATCCACTCCAAGGGAAATAAGAACGTCCTACTGTAACGACACCACACAGGAGGCTCAATAAAGTTGTTCAGTGTCTTCAACCTTTTCCCTTCTTCACATTCCACCCCATGCTGGGCGTATATCACGTAGAACAGATTCATGTAAAACCCCCTCTTTCCCTTTTCCCCCAAAGGATTGCAAGTGGTTCAGTTTTCAAGTTTAAAAAAATCTTTTGCGAAAAGCTGAGGCAGAAATGACAACAAAAAATGCCGATCAAACACACAATACACAGTTAACAATTTTTGCCTGACAAGTCACATAGTGAATATAGGGGTCAGTTGGGATTGTGATGCAGATAGTTATTCCAGATAATAAGAGATATGAGAGTGTGTCCTAGACTTGGATGTTCACTGGAGTGAAGTATTTTTATTGTCCCCAGATCCTTCTTTTTTTTTTAAAAAAAAAGATTTTATTTATTTGACAGAGATCACAAGCAGGCAGAGAGGCAGAGAGAGAGAGAGAGGGAGGGAAGCAGGCTCCCTCCTGAGCAGAGAGCCCGATGCGGGGCTCGATCCCAGGACCCCGGGATCAGGACCCGAGCTGAAGGCAGAGGCTTTAACCCACTGAGTCACCCAGGCGCCCCCCCCCCAGATCCTTCTTTTGGAAAGAATATTTCACAACCCTATATCACATTAAAAAGAAAATCATAAAGGTTTTACTTATTATTAGTGGACTTAATAATCACAGAAATTTTAAGTAATTCAAGATATTTTTCTCAATAAAATTAAACTATGTTCCAAAACTCTGGGCACCCTCTGAAATGTAACAAAGAAACTTTGTTCATTATAATGCATTCATAAAAATAGAAATTTACTTAATCCCATAGAAATAGGATCGCCTTTTAAATCTGATATTTCAACCTGTACTATTTAGACCAGTGTGCTACAGATGTGCAATGTAAAATCAGAATGAATCAACCAAGAACAAAGTACAAATACCAAGAAGAAGGCAGATGACACCTCTGTTCACTTCTCTCCACACCTAGAACATCTAACGAATATAAATCGCTCTTTATAAAGTACTTATGACACGAATGAATACTCTACAAACATATTACTAGGCTTTTCACTCAGAAGAGGGACGAGATGAAGGGAGTTAAGAATTGTTAAGACCCTCTCCTAATATTAAATTATTCTACCAGATCTAAAGCCAATTTCAAGAATCCTAAACTAATCTGCACTGGAGAGTGTATGTGTCTACGAGAGAGAGACCCAGTCACAACTTCTCACCCTCATCTCAGGGGCGGGGAACAGATGTTATTCATTGTTGGGTATATTTTTCTCCTCACAACACACATACACAGATATAGGCTGTAATACTGACCATCTTATAAAATAAAAAAAGCAAAAAAATTTTTTTCCTAGGCCTAAATACTCCCTATGGAAACTTCCCCATTTCTCTGTTTTCCTTTCTAGCAAAGCTCTTCAAAATACCTGCCTATATTCACAGAGCAGTGTGTGGCATATTATAGGGCTCAATAAATATTTGTTCAACACATGAATGAAGAATAGCACCATACTTAAGATGTAGTACCAATATATCCCTAATTTACATATTCAATATAAATGTTTTGACATCTATCACCTATGGTGGCAATATTCCGAGCTTAGTACAACATGAGCACGTAGTTGTGGCAGGGAAAGGAAGTATATCCCAACATTACAGTCCTCAAAGAACTTATAGTTTATATGCACAAAATTTAACTACAACACAAGACAGACATATATTTGTTTGTTCATTCCTTCAACAAATATCTGTTGAGCATATCCAAAGAGCCTGCACTAGGAAAAGCAACAAGTGGATGGAAATAAAAAGCAAAGCGAGACCATAGGGAATAAGCGGCAGTATTCTAGATACATTTAAGACTTGTGTAAGTGGCAGATTAAACTGGACTTAAGAAAGTTAGTAAGAGACAATAAAAGAAGGAGGATTTTAGTATATTTAGAAAAATAAGAAGAAATAAAAATGTAATACGTGACATTTCTAAGCAAGAGCACCTGAAAAAGAGCAGGCAGTAAAATATCCCATGTAAAGAAGCGTTTGCTTCAGTCACTCCCTAGAGAAGAAAGATATTTTTGTTCTGAATCCATAGTATGTAGCAAAGACACAGACTCCAGAAAATTTATTTCAGGCATGACAGGAAAAAAGCCAAATACCAAGAAAAATATGTTCCAGACTATGACGATCAGATCAAATCATGTTTTTATGAAATACTATGTGGGAGCATCCTGCATGGCTTTTTATCCTAAATTTTTTAAAGGCCAAACTAGCCAAGTTTTCATATGGAATTACTGCCCTGTTTTGAGTCTGTAATGGTAGATATTATAGAATTGTCAAACGAGGTTAACTTCAATTTTAGGCCATTTACATTCTTATAAATTTTAAGAATTGCTCAACAGGAATATCTAACATTAACTCTGCAAAGCTTTCACTTGAGAAAGTTAGATATCTTGTAAAACTACATGGTTTATTACTTGCACTGCAATTGAAATGCTGCGTTGTGTGTTTTTTTTTTTTTTTCATGAGGAATGTTTGTTTGTCTAAGTGATAAATACTTTCCTAACATGGTAACCCTATGGGTCTGGTAAATTACCTGATGCTCAAATGCTTCTGAAGATTTTATTTAGATCAATACTTGTGCTTAAAAATAAATATACAGATAATTATCAAGCCAAAGAATTGGTTCAAAATTAACTAAAACATTCAGGAAAAAAATGTAAGGAAATGGTGTGTCTTTTTTTCAAGTACATGGACAAACTAAAGGTCACATTAGTAAGCTCTGAGAAATGGTCAGCCTGGGGCTTTGGCTCCTCCTAATTCATCTGAGCCCTAGTGTGGCTGCATTGGTTTGCTGTGATGTCTGTAACACTTGCATTATCTTCAGAACACATTCTCAAATTCATTATCTCAGAAAGAAAGAAAGAACGAAAGAGAGAAAGAAAGAAAGGAAGGGAGGGAGGGATGGATGGATGAAAGAGAGGGAGGGAAGAAGGAAGGAGGGAAGGAAAGAAGGTAGGAAGGGAGGGAGGAAGGAAAGAAAATAAAGTGTGGTTGGGGGGGGAAACCCAGCACTTCTCTGTAGTGAGGAAGGATTAGGAAGGGCTGGTCCTAACAGACAGAGAGAGTGGGCTCAGAAGCAGAACACCTATAAATTCACATTTTATTAGCCTGGTTCACATCCTGCTCAACTCCTCTCTCACCCCGCAAGAGAAAATTCCTGTTTACATGTACAATCTCCTTGGGACCATGGAGGAGTATGAATTGTGCTCTATGAAAAGAACTATAGTCATATATGGGGAAAGTAGGCTTAATATGACCTGTGAGAGCTGTACATCTCCTAATCTAAATTCCTCTTAAGAGATCTACCATCATCAGGTCCAGTGAACTCAAACAGGAACCTCCTGTGAGCAGCAGTTACTTTCAAAAGTTCTACAGTTAATAAACCAATAAAACTGACAGTTGGGTATGACTGACATACTTATTGAAAAAAATGAAGATGGACTAGCATGACTAGAGAATAAAGATAGCTCTATATTCTTAATGGAGCTGGGTCTTTGAAACTTACATACTGAGTGATTTTTTAATCCTTTTTGTCACATAAGGAAACATTCCTGTTCATATATATTCTGTTCTATAGGAGACTGAAATTAAATGACTTTCCACAGTAACCTAACAGGAAAAAATGCAAAACTAACATAGGTGTCAAAATGTTCCATCCAATCTGTTATCCGTGGTGAAGATTCTTAGACAAAGTGACAAAAATGTGAGGTTCGAAAAGATGCAGGTGGTGGAATTCAAATAAGATATCACAAAGATATCATGCAACTCAACCTCTAGTTGCTTAACTTCTGGTTTCAGGTAAACTGTTTCATTTGAACCACCCTCTACTGACATGAGAAGCCTTAAGAACAGCAAACCATGAGGACAGGGGTAGGAATTTGAAGATGGTTCAAAAGAGAATTTTCTAGAGCCAGTTTTGAAGAGCTTTAAAGAAAATAGCAGGCAGTTACCTAACATTGTTGTTTTATATTTGATGTGACTTTAAGGAAGATAGGTTTAGAGTATTTGACTTCTTTAAATCTCTCCTAGCACTTATTATTTTATTTATTTCATTAATGAATATATAGCCTGCTTTGTTCCCAAAGTACTTGCAGTTGCTTAGAAAAAATCTACATGGTAAAACAAAATTTTAAATTAGGGAAACCAGGAAATAGAGAAATGAGCTCATCTATTATAAAAAAGCCAGAGAGTAAGAACTCAGAAACAAATACATACATTTCTGCAAAAGAATTAAAAGGTGCACCATAGATTCAGCTCCAAGTCCTCTACCAGACAAACTAAAGTGAGAAATAGAAGTTATAAAATTATCATCGTGCAAAAGATAAAAACATACCAACCTTCCCAGAGAAACACACATTTTCCTACACTGAAGTCCACACAAAATTCTCTTACAGTATCTCTTAGAGGGAACACTGAAGAACTCAAGAAACATCACCCTCAGTAATAACCCTACATCACATAGCTCCACAGAGCTGTTTCTTACTGTGGCTGCCTACCATGTTCACGGGAAATTCAAGCCAAAGCACAATTTCCTATACGTGGTTTCAAAGGATTGCCAAAACCACACAATCTAGGCACAGAGCCTTCTGTTTGCCTCATTTTATCCAGGGGTAAACTTCAATGCCATTTAGCATACTAGAAGGACTAGAATCCTTCAAGCAATCTTTTAATATTACTTCTCAAAAACCAAGTTGTAATAAGGGTTACAGTCTCTGACAATATCTTGGAGTGGCTGATCCTAACTGACCGTTTATCCAGTCCAGTTCCAAAATCACTTCTACTGGAAATACAAGATACTGGTCTGAATCTTTCCACTCCAACTCCACTGATATGTATACAAAGGCAGTATCTTCAGATAAGGCCCATATTATTTTAGCAAATTATTCTCGTTGGGCTACTAACATACCCATCGTAATGTAGTACACATAAAACTAGAATTTAAACTCCTCAAAAGTGGGGATCTTTGTCCATTTTCTTTAATGCCATCTCCCCAGTGACTAGAAATAGCATCTGACATGTAGTTGATCCTTAACAAGAATTTTTTGTTGTTGTTAGTAACTTGCTAGGAAAATGATAAAAATAAAGCTCCTAAGAATCAGTGCTAATAATTGAACTTACATTTTATTATTCACAAAGCTTATACTTAGATTTAATAAACAGTAGTCTGTCACATCTTTATTATCTACACATAATGCTTTATGAATATTTGTACTCAAGGATGCCTTATATTAACTTGGATGTTATCCGGGAACTCATTATCCATAGGTAGGAAGCACTGAGTAAAAGCTTTGCTTTTATTATTTGGGCCTTAAAATTCATGTCAGGGGATTTCTCAAATTGCCTACCAGAGCTGTGGAGAAATGGTGTGGTTAAAACCAGTCAGTAGGATATCATCTCCACAGACCTACATCTCAGTCATGGCTCCACCATGTTCTAGCTGAATGGCCTTAGGAAATGCACTTTGCATCTCTGAAGTCTCTGAAAAGAGCATAATTATATGTGCATCGACCAAGTGTTGTGAGGAAAAATGAAATAATGTATGTAAAGAGCTTCGCACATAGTAAGAGTCCTTTTGTAAAGTGCCCTTGACTTTCCAACAGATGTTAGCTGGATATCAAAATTGTAATTCATGAGACCGTTCTTGGTTCTTTATAAGAAATCCATTTCATTAGCATCTCTTTCTGTTCTCTATATCAAGAGGACCTGTAGCCAGAACATTTGAAATCACCATCTGATTTGCCGGGGGATTTTCTATGGACTCTGACTCTTACAGTGTCCTTAAGATTCCAATTTTAAGTAAATTTAATATCTGGATTTCTCATATAATGCTCATGAAAGATCATCCCATAAGCAATGCTCTGAACCTAAGGGTATAAAGCAAAGGAAGGAGGAATAAAAGAAGATTTTCTATAGTTGTCACAGTTTCCCTTAAATATTATATACTTAGTGACCTACTACTCTACTAGACCAGAAGGACAAATAACATCCTTGACGCTTTCCTGGTAAAGTACTGATAAGTAACATGACACTAACAAATGAGCGTTGCTTTTTTAATATTTTTACCTAATATTTTGTTTAGAAATATGACAATCTAAATAATCAATGACCCTTTAGTGTATCTGTAACAGGGATTACAAACGATCTCTTTCATCTTTTCCTTTTCTTGCAGCACCAGACAATAGTCTCTTTACTGTAGTTATTTCTGACATTAATGCAAATATATCTGACAAGTGGAAAATCTCCTTGTAATTAAATTTCTATTGTACTTTAATGTTCTGTTTTTCCCTAAAGAAAGTTCCTGTTAACAGATTTCAAGCTGTGATAATATTTTCTTCCTATGTTATCAAAAATCATAATCTGTTTTCTTTCTTGGACAGTACTCAAATAGCTGCAAGATTTAAGAAAACCAGAAAAGATACTTTTTTCAAAGCTTGGATGAATTGTTCTTGAATATCAACTTAGAGTTTTGGTAGAATGAAGAACACTAGCAAACATAATGTAGTAATTTGAGCTGGAAACTAGTCTCAACAAATGTTATAATCTAGAAACTGCTGACCTTTCAGAGGTGGATGGGGAAAAAAGGGGAGAGGTAAATTAAAGAAATGGAATTTATATGTGCTTTTAGATCCATAGCCCTTGTTATATAAGTTATAACTTTTGAATATGATACAAATAAATTCTGAAAATAATCTCATTGATCTCAACTTGTTTTTGTTTTGACAATTTTACTTAAACACAAATAGCCTAACTTAGCTTAAATTTGAAATAGCTAATTAACACATCTGTAAACATAAAATGTAAGCTTCCCCCAGATAACTCCATGTAAGCCAACTATGTATGATATCCAATTCCTTCATAAATAAGACCAAGTTCATGAGAGATAAAAGTCAGCTTTTTAAATTCTTGTATTTCATATTCTAACACACCTATTTTTTTAAAGATTTTATTTATTTATTTGATACAAGCAGGCAGAGAGGCAGGCAGAGAGAGAAGTAGAAGCAGGCTCCCCACCGAGCAGAGAGCCCAATGCGGGGCTCGATCCCAGGACCCTGAGATCATGACCTGAACCAAAGGCAGAGGCTTTAACCCGCTGAGCCACCCAGGCACCCCTCTAACACACCTATTTTCAGCCTTTTGCACTTTTGATTTTTTTTAAAATGGAGCCTCTCAAATAAAACCAGTTTTCTTCAATTCCAGCCAAATAACAATATGTAAAATGTTTGTAGAAAAAAAGTCTCTTGTCCCCTCTGCACCACTCAATATTTGTAAAACTCAGATGTGATAATAAAAAGTGTTGTCAAAACAACTGAAGCCAGGGGCGCCTGGGTGGCTCAGTGGGTTAAGCCGCTGCCTTCAGCTCAGGTCATGATCTCGGGGTCCTAGGATCGAGTCCTGCATCGGGTTCTCTGCTCAGCAGGGAGCCTGCCTCCCTCTCTCTCTCTCTGCCTGACTCTCTGCCTCCTTGTGATCTCTGTCTGTCAAATAAATAAATAAAATCTTTAAAAAAAAAAAAAAACTGAAGCCAGAGCAGTTGCATAAACTTTAGACTTCATCTAGTATTGCTAACCAAACCAAAAATTCATTTCATAGGCTTTATTAATTTGGCAAGCACTCACACCAACAGGGATGACAATGGACACATTTCTGGTCTCAAACAAACCTGGGGTGGAGAAATGACATTCATTGAGTTGGGGCAAGGAGAAAAATTTTAAATTCGAGGTTTGTGTTTAACAAATAAGAAGAATGGCCCCAGAGAAGTTAAATGGCTTTATCAAGGTGTTAAGCTAGTTTGGAACAACAGTACTGGAACAACAGCTTAATGACGGTTGTTGACTTCCAGTCCAATAGTCTATACTCCATACGGTTCTTCAATAGACATCTCTTGCTAGGACATTTTTTTTTCTTTTTTTCTTTTTTTTTTTTTTTTAAGGAGGCTCCTGGACCCTGAGACCAAGAGTCACATGCTCTACTGACTGAGCCCGCCAGAGACCCCTAGAACATTTTTATTCATAGTTGTTTTACAGTTGTGTGAATAGAGAATCCAAACTGCCCAGATGGAAATCAAGTTTTTTTAAGTATTGGCAGTTCTTTCTTCTACTGCATCTGCAAAACTAAATCACAGTCCCTGCAGAGATAAAATATCGACTCAACGTGGACGTCAGGAAAATGTATCTGCAGGACATTTGATGAAAGAAGGATTTATAGTTTATCAAAGCCACTTAAATGGCCAAGTGGTAGGACAGTTCAGAGACTTCTGGTTTTCATTAATAGATAAACTTATAAAACTTGCTCCCATTTCAAAGATGAACTGCCTATTTGTAATCCTTAAACAAATAAAAATAACCAGGAAAGAGACTCAGAGGTTCAATAGACTTCAAATGGACCTGCTTGGGTTATTAGCACTGTAACCAACAGATGTGCCCTTTAATGAAGACAGAAAATGAACATCATGGAAGGTTCCCGATAAACTTGAAACAAGAATCAACATGGTCTTTGTGACAAATACTTGGCAAATTTTGCCACCACAGTTATTAATAATTGACATATCAAGGAAATATTTCCATGTCTTCACCACTAATATTTCACTCTGATAGTTCTCATTCTAGCCTTTTAGTGATCCTCTTTGAAAGCAACAATTTAAATTCCTAATCTGCTAATGCCATCAGAGAGAGAATGGGCCCTCCTAAAGAATGACTTCCGTGTGCCTCCAACCAGTTATTTCCAGTCAGAAAGCCCAACTCCTAAATTATCAAACTGAATGATGGTCTGCAGCTAAAGACTTGTTTGTGGTACTATATACCCCTTCCATAGGGCTTTCAAGAAAAACTTGCCAGGATAAGGAGATCATATTCAGCAGGATTCAGCACCCCCTGGTCCTGTGAAGAATTAACTTTCTCTGCAATCCCTTCTCCCTTACCCATTCTACACACACACATTTGTTGGTTGGTAGCCTTTAGCAAACTGGGAAAAGATGAGGGACAACCGATATTCAGTGACTTCTAATGGCAGAAAATTAATCTCTCAGTGGCAGAATTAACCAAGAAATTTGTGGCCATCAACAGTATAGCATTACACCAAATGCATGAAAACTCCTTGTTTCCTAAGTGGTTTGTTTTCCAAGCGTGTAGAGCTCAAGACTTTTCATTATAGTCATACCACTTACAATGTAACATCCGGGTAATTACTAAAGGTTTTGGGCCTCATTTTTCTCATCAGTAAAGCAGGGATAAAAATAGTACCTACATTTATAAGGTTATTACACGAGCACAAATGAGATTATATATATTTACTGCTTAGCACAGCGCTCAATAAACATTAGCATTCTTACTAGATTTCTTTTCTTTTTAAAAAAAAAAATTTAAATGATATTGCAAATACTGTGTTTGAGAGCACATTTACAAATCAAACCCAAGAAGAGAAAATCTCTGTGGCTCTCTAGACCATGCTTCTTAGAATACATGTTCTTAATATGGTAGAAGTTATAAGCACTCTTAGGGTATATGCTTATGATATTAAATATGCAGTTACATATACAAATCTTGTTATAGAATGGGTATCTAAAATCACATAATGTAACTAACCTAAGAGTAAGGAAATACAAGGGCATGGAGAAATAAGGCTAATACATGAAAAAAAGCTTTAAGTCCACTGAACTTTTTAGAAATGGGGCATGGATTTGGCACAGTTTTTTAGCAGCCAGTGCAAAGAAGATAATGTTATTATTACATGAACCACAATGTTTTTTTTTTTAATTTTATTTATTTATTTGACAGAGAGAGAGCACAAGTAAGCAGAGCAGCAGGCAGAGGGAGAGAGAGAAGCAGGCTC
>NW_019154100.1:20230151-20388563 GCF_002288905.1 Enhydra lutris kenyoni | reverse complement strand
AAAAGAAAATTCATATCAGCTTATAACAGTGTTCCCAATTTTATGATGAGAGAAATGTTCAATTAGAAACGACAACTCAGAAATGACAACTGAGATGCCACAACTTTTTATACCTGTTATTTCTTCAGAATGGACATTTTAACTGTGTCTACAAAGTACTAGCCCCAAAGCCTGAAAGATAGGTTTTTATTTCTTTTAAAAACTAAAACCCCTGGGGTGCCTGGGTGGCTCAGTGGGTTAAAGCCTCTGCCTTCGGCTCAGGTCATGATCTCAGGGTCCTGGGATAAAGCCCCACATCAGGCTCTCTGCTCAGCAGGGAGCCTCCTTCCTCCTCTCTCTCTCTGCCTGCCTCTCTGCCTACTTGCGATCTCTGTCAAATAAATAAATAAAATTTTTAAAAAAGATATTAAAAAACTAAAACCCCCAAGGACTTAGATAACTTGCCTGAAGTTACCCAGATAATAAACATAAAGAATCATATGAACTTGAATCTGCATAAAGTCTATTCCATACTATTCCTCTGTCATCAAATCTGTATCTCCAGACCAAATCTCTAGTCTCATGTGTCCAACTATCTTTGAGATATTTTAATTCACTGTCAGTATGTCCAAAATTGAATTTAATATTCACTCACTCCTCAGCTCCCATTCTATTATTTGTACCACTGTTAAAAATATATTTGGAGTCACACTTAATTTTTTTTATGATTTTATCAACCTTAGTATTCAGGCATCCAATTTTCCATTTTTTTCTACAAAATTCTTTTTGGTTTTTAGCAGCCATGGGAATTGTTAAAAAATATACTATTTCAAGAAAAATTTTAAATTACATACCTCTTTATATATCATAGTGTCAAAATACATATGGCATTCAAGACTAGAAGGGCATACTCTAAAATAAAAATTCTTGTATTTGAGTAGAACAATTAAAGCGATATTTCTCCTTTTTCCAAAACAACCTTTAATAGTGTATATTGCAAAAATGTGAAAAATACCAAGTAGTGTCACAGAAAGTGTCAGTGCTTTCTCTTTCTATTGTCACTACCTCTTCAGGCCCTTGTCACTCAAGTGTGTTACATACTCTGTTCTCTCTCCAACAAGTCATTTTGCAAAACTTCATGCACTTGACCCTCTTTAAACCAATCTTTTGAAGACTAGCTCCCATCTAAAAAACTTTAGCAGTTGTTTCGAGTCTAAAACACCGCTGGAAAACAAAGACTCTCCATAACCTTGGCTTACCTTCTGTTTCCAGCATCATCACTTCTGTGAGCACTCCCCTCCTGCTAGCTATCACAACTTGCTTACTCCCATCTTTTATGTCTGAAAAGCTGTTGCCACCTTTAAATAACCCCTTTCACTGAGCATTTAGTTAACATGCCAAGTCCTTTATAAGCCCTTCTCCAAGCCTTACTTTCTGCTTCCTTCATGTCTTAAGAATAAAGTTTATACCACATATTTAAACTAAGTTTATAGCACATATTAAACACTTTACTCAGTGCTGTCTTACATCAGTCTCTTGTATTTGGGGTATGTTTTCTTGAGACCAGGAAGTGGGTCTTACAACCCTTCTCTTGAGCATTTGAGAGCATACAAGAACATTCAATAAATAGAGAAAAATTAATAAACTGATTTATTGATTGAGATTAATGCTGCCTTCTATAATAGCAGACATTTATTTTAAACACAAAGAAGTGACTTTTCAAAGATTTCATGAATTTTTTTTTCAATTCAAATATGAGCATATTAGAAAATTTGAAAGCCGCCCAGGATTGAATAAAGTGTGAGTTCTTAATCCTACTAAGTTAGGCTCTGGATTTGGAAATATTACAGTAATTTCCTATCCAGACAACTTCTATGGTTAAATATATATATATCTATTTATATAAATTATATATATATATATTTTAAATATATATATTTATATTATATATATATTAAAAAATATATTTATATTTTAGTCTTAATAAAACAAAACCTCAGTAATTAAACTGGTATTTAGATGTTACTTAAAAGAAATTTGAAATTCTATTATTAAATTTCCCAGAATCATGGGCTCTTAAAAACCTTATATTACCATTTAAATAATTGTTTAAAATATTCACTGCATGTACTGTTCTTGTACATTGAATTCTACTAACTTTATGACAAACTACTGACATCAAGATTTTTTAAAATTTATCGTCAAATATTAGCACTTCATATATACCTAGCAAGGTTTGCAAAACTATGAGAAAAGGAAATGAGCATATGAAAACACAAAAACATGAAAAATGAGCCAAAACAAATCTAAGTTTTCACAAACGTTACAAAAAGCATCATTTTTTTTTTACCTGAGTCTTATTACCTGAATCTCTGTTCTGGACTACAAAAGTTTTAATAAAGTAATATATAAAACAATAAATAAAGGAGATAAAATACCTGACGTTTATATAAGCAGATAGTTCAAATCTAATTCTATCATTAATAGGTATGTACCTTGGATAAGTTCATTAACATCACTGAATTTTCAGTTCTTTCAACTAAAAAAAAAATAATTCTTATCTGCCATCATGATAAGAATTAAATATGATAGTATGTGTGAAGTGTCTAGAGCACTGAATTGATGCACCTGAAACACTGATATTTTTATTGTCCTTATCAGATCAATAAGATCTTGAAACAATCAAAGATCTAGAACTGGGGTTGATCTTTTACCACTTCAGACTTCCCTGTTAGATATTTTTATATGCTTTCCTGAACTCATTGTTCAGCTCTGTATGTTTACACCCTACTAGAAGTATGAGTATTATTTCTAAGTGGCAAGAACATGGCATCTGTTTCCAGGTTACTCTTCACCTGCCGAAGCAAACCTCCTTGCCTATTAGTAAAGATTTCCTCACCAGATTAACTCTGGGTTCCTCAGTCCTCAGTGCTTAACTGTCCGGTGTCCTCAAACTGTTTGTCTGCATTTGTTTTCTCTCCAGTATGATAAATCCATCTCCCAGGAGCCCCACTTGGGTCCATTAGACTTGGAACTCGACTTGACCTTTATCCATACAATGCCACAAGGTTTTATTATCTGCACTGCAATTTACCACTTTTTAAGTGACCAATTCAATATAATTTAGAGCTCCTTTTCTCTCTTATCTTCCATGGTAGGGCTGCAGGGATTAAAAGGCAAAAGAAAGGTAACCAGATTCTGTAGATATCCAGGAGTTTGAACACATTATTCACCTCCTGGATGTACAATCATTTGGATTTCTGTTATACTTGAAAAATCAATAATCACAAAAAATAGATAAAAGAACTTAAACTATATCACAGTGAATATATAGATTCACCTAGGGAGATTTATAAAATGTTCTGCTTGATCCTCGTCCAAAAGAGTAAAATAAGAATCATTTGGGAGCCAGTGTCCAGAAAGAAAGGGAACATGAGCATATCTGCTTACTGAGGCTTTCATGCATTCTTACTGACATGGCCACCAACCGGCTTCCATCAGAGTAGACTGAGGTTTCAGGTTCTTGCTATCTGAACAGACTGAACAGTTCCTGGGCAATGCCATTACAAATGCGTGTTTTCTGGGCTCTGAGGGAAACTCCTTGGCAGTGGCTGTGGCAGATGCTAGGACAAGAGGTAATATAAAACCCTGCAAGTTTGACTGACTTTTATTTTAAGACAAACTAAGTCAAGAAAATGCATTTGGGAAGATTAATTTAATCCATGTTTTGTTCCTTGTGATTAAAAAAAAAAAAACCTTATCTGAGAATTGCTGTGAAACTTTTGTGAGTCCCTTTGACCATTTTGAGACTTCAGTAAAGTAGAAAACGAGACCATTTATTTACCAGAGTGATAAAACATGGACACTTCATATGCAGTCTCTATACAGTTTTTCTTTAAACCGCCTAATGGTTTCTTTAAGGTGCAATTTAAGGAACTGATACCAATTCAAGTTATTTGAGCCGTGTTTATATTAAGACTTGGTTTCCTTTCTTAAGTACTTTAAACATAGTAGGTTCAATGGCGCGCAGAGCATGCAGACACCCAATAAATGCTTTTTGATGATGATAATGATGAAGTTGATTTTAACTTGGGTGTTCCTTCGCTTTACTTAACACTGACCGTCTTACTGAAGATCAGACCATAGATTGTCTTATCAGTTCTATTTTTTCCTCAAAATTACACAATGTGGCTGTTACACAAGTCTTATTTGTTCTTCGTCTTCATTTTCTCAATGCCAAATTTTTAAAAAGGGGGGTGGTGGTGCCTTTTCTTAATCCAAGCTGAAATCTTCTATCAGTGAGACAGGTAATACATCCTTTTAGGCTCTCTGCCTTGTTTTTATTTTCCTCACTCCCCTGATCTAACTAAATAGCTGCTCTTCTGTTTAGAAGCAGTGTTCCCACAGGTAGTGCTATGAAAGGGGGCTTGGGAGTCAGAGGTCAAAGGACTTGCTTTCATGTATGTGGCTCTAACTGTAACCCAATGCATCCCTTTCGCCTGAGCAAAGCATTTGTCTTCCCAGCATGAATTGTCTACATGCAGAGCAGAGTGGGACCCTGCATAATGCTTGAAGATCCACATTTGGAGAGTCAAAACTCACACTTGAGATTTAACTGTATTACAGTTGATGAGAAAACAAATATTGAGCCATGCTAGTACCGCATTATACTTTGAAAATACTAATTGTCTTAAGTTCCAAAGAGTGGATCTCAAACATCTTACTTGACTACAGATTGCATGCAAGAATGAGCTATGCACAGCTAGCTGTTGCAGTGGCTTCCCTATAAAACAAAGAATAGCCAAAAACACTACACAGACCCCTTCCAATCAAAGAGCCTAAGCTTTAAAAGTTAACTTTACTGCCTGATTCTGAAGTTTTCATTTTCCTTGCCAGACAGGTTCAAAAAGAATGTCTGTTTTCATTTCATCAAGCTTAATCCATACATAACATCCTTTCCCACTATTTACTAGACTACGGCTATCAAATGAAGATATGATGTCTGTGTTTGGGTTAGTTACTTTAAATTCTAATGACCATGATGTAATCACTGTAATCAAGAAAAGCTTGTCTGTCTTTAGATTTAGGTCCTTTGCCATTGGCCTGGCACACTTTTGAGCCCTTTCATTAAGCTAACCACAATTTTGCCTAATTTGTAATTATCAGTGAGCTTGCTTTACACAGTCTTGTGGCCCCAAATTAAAGTTTGTTCCATTGGTTTTGTTGTGGTGGTTGTCATTCTGGCAAAACACTTTACAAATATTTGGATAAGAAAACTTTATCAGCAGTACATTTTTTACTATACTGATGTGTTTGTGCAACTTTGTGCTTTTTTTTCAAATTATGTATTTTTTTACAATTGTATCTCAAGCAGAGATTCTCCTCAGCCTCAGTAAATGTTTAGAAAAACCTGGAGGTTTAGAAAGAAGTAAGTTGAACAAAAGATGAAAATTGTAATGAGTATATAAATGAATGTAAAATTTTTTTTTTTTTAAGATTTAATTTATTTATTTGACAGACAGAGATCACAAGTAGACAGAGAGGCAGGCGGAGAGAGAGGAGGAAGCAGGCTCCTCGCTGAGCAGAGAGCCTGATGTGGGGCTCGATCCCAGGACCCTGAGACCATGACCTGAGCCGAAGGCAGAGGCTTCAACCCACTGAGCCACCCAGGCACCCCGAATGTAAAATGTTTTTCTTAAAATCTTCGTTTCTTTGTGTTTTTTAAACAATAAAAGTTTTCATAAATAAAATGGAAATCATATACATTTTCCTAGTACAAGGAAAGTTTAGCTATTGTAAAGAAAACCGATGGCCCTATTCTAGGTACCAACTTTCAAGAATTGTAAGATTATTCCTTTGGTTGTTCACTAAAAAAGAAACATAAGACCCTCTTTCTCTTTTTTCCAGAGGAAAAAGGTACTTCCTAATGAATCTGGAAATCAAAGGCCATTAAATGATTTTGGTACAAATAACTATACCAGTTGATAAAATTTTGCTATTCAAATCCACTTAAAGCTCATTTCATCAGTAAAACCCTAGATGACATCACTGTTTAGCTACTTTCCTGACATGTCCCTAAACCTATGAAAATCTGTCCCTATAATTATTTTGAACATATGGGATAGATTCTTTCTTTTCTTTCTTTCTTTCTTTTTCTTTTCTTTTTTTTTTTTTTTTTGTCTTCTAGGTTGCAAGGTGAGTAGACCAAAAAGGGAAGGGGAGAATGATTTAGTTGCTAAGCAACAGATTGGCAAGGACCAGGGATTTTTCAACTAAGGCCTGATAAGCTTTCAGTAGTGTCCTGGGAATGCGATAGAGAGAGGGAGTATTCTTGAACTCCCCTGTGCCTTTTATTCCACTTCTTTTAAACTGAAAGCTGTGGAGCTATTCAAATAGGAACATGAATAGTTTTTCTTCACAGTATGTAAATATGACAGTATGTAAACTGGAAGACTCTAAACCTTCCAGTTTCCTGTGTTGCCTTTACTCCTTTGCCTCAGCAATGGCAGAATTATGGATGAGTGTTCATCACTAACCCTCATAGGATACCATCCAGCAAGGTTAAGTAATCAACCCACATTAATTAATCACTAGGTTGGTTGAAATAAATGGATTGCCAAGTATACTCTAGTACAATAACCTCTTGGTAGATGCTGCTTCATTTTCCCCAATTAAAGCAATTCATGAAATCAGAAAAAAGAAAGAGACGGCAGCATTAATTCAGCTTATTTAAACTAAATTCTCTTTAGAACTTATTTCATACTGGTTTTAATTAAGTAATACTTTAAATGCCTGATGTGAATGGCACCAATAGAGATAACTAATTTCAAAATGGCAACAGTGGCTTAGTCCCAGGAATCCGAGGGGACCAACAATTTTCCTAGGTGGAATGGTGGAAACTGAAATAAAATACAACCAAATATGATGGATATAATAGAGTGTTTAGGTTAATAGGTGTGGTGCATGTCTATTATAAAAAGTTGTTGTTGAAGCCATGCCTGTTAACCTTTTAGCCCTGGGGCCTTATTTAGCAGTTAACTTGCTTACCAGCAGGATATCTTTGTGATTTTTTAACTAGGTCTAAGCAGAAAGAAGCAAGTCCTCACAGTGTGACAGGAAAGAGAAAAAACAATTTCTCATGTTTCCTAGAACATATTTCTCATGGCAATAAGTTCTTCTAGAAGAATTCCGGTAAACTGAGAAAAATACCATGTTTTTAATTTATACTATGTGATAAGAAAACAACTCTATCTGTTTCAACATTATCCAAGTTTTAAAATGCAAAATTTTGAAGGACCACAGAAGACCAAGAAATTCAAAGAATCATGAAATTTAAGTGTATGCTTTAGTCTTTATTAACCTCTACTAAATGTTCATTATGTGTTTTTATGTGTGTATACATGCATGAAAATAAGGTGTAAATTGATATAAATTGCATTTGTGCTTAGATTTTGTTTTCAATTTAAATGAATAATTTTTTTAAATTGACATTTCAGTGATAACCTTGAAAGAAATGGAGCTATTCTTCTCTGACACAGACCCAGGATTCTGATTCCCTGACCTAAGGAGATACAGATGATTTGGGTAACTCGGACAGACTTCTGGGGTGCCACAGGTTATACCACATCATTGTATCTTCTCCATTATTTTAGTGATCAGTTATTTAATGCCCCAGATGTTTAATTTAATTTATATGTGTTTACGCGTGGTACTCCTCAAGATTCTGTTATCTTCTCATGGGAATGGATCTCAGGGGCATCCAACACAATGCCTCGTGTATAGTGGCATCTTAAGGAAATACCTGTGGTCTTGGTTTGACTTAACTCTTGCACTCTAAGGGTTCTGTGAGGCTATGAAGAGACTGGGAGTATTCCTGTGTGTGATTTGCAGGCAAAGGACCTCGAACATCATGAGGAAAGGAATGGGATCAGGCAAACACAAGTGAAGAAATTGTAGCTGTGTTTGAAGAGGAGGAAACTTAGAAGATAATGAAAGGTGAGGCAGAAAATATGGGTTCAGTGGCAACTGTGGGAGGCTGGGGTATAAGATTAAAGCACATATTTATTCTTTGGATGCAGCACTCACAAATCCAATGCCAAAGAGTACCACGGAGCTACAGGTCATGATTGAAGCCAGCCTGGCAGAGACACAAATATGGAAAAGTGGAGTACATCACCCACAAAATGGGCACGCGATAGTCAGCTCTAGCAATTAGGGACATTTAGGAATCCAGACACCACACTGCCAGACTTCCAAATCTTTTCAATAGTAGCCAGAACTCCATTAACTTGTGAAATATTCTAATTTTTAAAGATTACCTTCATTAAAAAACAACAACACCTTATAGGTCAAATAAAACATATCTATACGCTTGACACAGTTCATGGACTATTAGTTTGTGACTTCCAATGTCTGCAAAGAGGAATTACGGAAAAAAATTATTTTGGTTTTTAAAAGCATAAGGAATGAATTTTTTACTGCCACTTTCCCACAGAGTAAATAAAGGACACAACAGGACATCCCATGACACATGTGGCATCTCAGGTATAGTGATGCTGCTCAAAAGACAACCAGCAAATTTAGCAACTTGCCCAGACCATTGCTCAAAGTACAGGTGGAGGGACAGTAGTCCTGGAACATGCTGAGGACATGCAGCTCCTTTACTGAGCCTTTAATTAAGTTGATACTCTTCCCAAGCTCCCATCTGCTTGTTGAGGGTATTGCGGGGGAATTAAACTCTGGCTTTATCCAGTTTAAAATCCAATCTGATGCACATATATAAACAGTCTCTTTGAGTGGTAGTTGCCATCTTATGTGATTCCTGGGTTCCACCTCTCCTGAACCCTATATACTGCCTACGTCCACTTATTTTTAGGATAATGTTCCCAGTCCACCTGGTTTCTGGGCACCCTGCTGGCTTCTGTCTCTAAACATCAAAGCTGACTAGCTCTCTTTCCATTCTTTGGGCCAAATGGATTCCCCCTGGGAACACTTGACCTTTGTTGATTTTTCTCCTCAGTTAAAACAAGTTTCGGGGGCACCTGGGTGGCTCAGTAGGTTAATCATCTGCCTTACACTCAGGTCACGATCCCAGGGTCCTGGGACTGAGCCCCGCATCAGGCTCCCTGCTCAGCTGAGTGCTAGCTTCTCCCTCTCCCTCTGCCTGCCACTCTGCCTACTTGTGCGCTCTCTTTCTCTGTCAAATAAATAAATAAATCTTAAATTAACTAATTAATTAAAAAAACAGATTTCATACCCAAATGTCTGCAAGTCTCCAGACAGACCTTGGTGTGATGGTCCATTTCAGCCCCTGAATAGCTTGCCTCATCCCTCCTAAAAGGCCCACTGGATCTCACTTCATCAACCACATCCATCTCCTTCCTTCACACACTTCCCTGAAGCCAGACAGAAGAGGTTTTCTTTTTATTTCTCTATGTCGTAACTGTTTTCCACCATGGAAGTGCCCTGCTTGGGCAAGCAAAAGGAGGATCCTATCTATACCAAGCTCTAAATCCATGTATGGATACTCCAGCCTGAACCTTTGATACCTAATGTGAGCTAAAGAGAAAGGGGACAACCCTTTCTCTTCCCCCCAAACCTGATTCAAGCCTATCACCTTCATGCAAAAAGTCAGCTAAATATTGTCTAAGCCTCTCTCTTTTAGAAATATGTCTAACCGTTACACCACCCTTCAACTAAGCCCAAACTCCAGAGACAGGGAAATGTCCAAGCGCCATTGGCATCAAAGTCGTGCATTTAGAGGGGCACCTGGGTGGCTCAGTGGGTTAAAGCCTCTGCCTTCGGCTCACGTCATGATCCCAGGGTCCTGGGATCGAGCCCCGCATCTGGCTCTCTGCTCCGCAGGGAGCCTGCTTCCTCCTCTCTCTCTCTGCCTACCTGTGATCTCTCTCTTTCAAATAAATAAATAAAATCTTTAAAAAAAAAAAAAAGTCTTGCATTTAGAAATACAAAAGGGAAAATCATACCACAAATTCCAAAACTTAACTTGTGTTCCCTAAGTTTAGTGGGGAACTATAAAAAATCAAAATTAAGTGAAGCCACATTCTCTTCATCCCAAATTTACCAAACTCCTTTCACAAATCCGGTTTCTCCAGTTTCTTCTCAAGGCAACTTTTAAACACTCAGGGCTTATACACTACTGGTCTGATATAAATATGCCATGAACTTTTTCTGATACCAGGAACATGGGTTCTGAGGCTTTTAGACATATTGAACGACTTATCTTTTCACTCCAACTAATTTCTACTCTCTGAATCTAGAAGGCACTCAAAACACAAAATGATTTAATACAAATGATGTAATGCCATGTATATATTTTAGGCTTTTCCCTGCCAAAGTTCCATTTAAAAAAAAAGAAGAAGAAGAAAGAAAAAGAAATGATTCTCAGAAGACACTGCACGCGATGAAAGCTATTTATATCCCTCCACCACTCCCCCTTTGCTCAAAATGAAAACCTCCTCTTAAAAGCTTGTCAACAAACGTCTCAGAATGGTAGAGTAAAGAATCCTTGTTTTTAATGTGTCACAGTTAATAACAATGCTTGCATTTATTGCCTCCATAAAAAACAAATATTCCCTGATTATGTAAACAAAATCAACACTTGAAACCCCAGTGTGTTTATGTTGTTTCAGGAATATACCAGCAAACCAAGATTATGTGTTGAAGGATTTGAGGTTAATGGAGTTAACGCAAGTCCATTCACCTACAGATTTTGAGTGGGTGGAGAAATGAGTGTAAAATTTATACTAATTTAAGGACATGGACATATCTTCAGAGCGGTACGTGAAGTCAGTTTTATTCCTAAAGGAAAAAAAGAAAACATACAAAATTTTGCTCCATATCAATCCCTCCCTCAAATTAACAAACTGTTATTGAAATGAAAACTGTGATATTACGAAGAACTGCAACTAATGAATGGACATAAAAATAGCAAACAGCAACGTTTAAGACGTTTGCTGTTCTTATTTTAGAAGATGACTGCACAAAGCCAGCCTAAAGAGGGGGATAAGATTTCACATTTTATTGGCGTTTAGGGAAACTTTATACTCTGTCTCTGGAAAATCAGAAAGGGAAGTGGTTATAAGGAATCCACGTAATAATGTATGGGAAAGCCAACTGGAATTTACAAGGGAGGGGACTCTGCTGGTGACTGAAAGAGCTGCCAAGCCACATGGTGCACAATTTATTAATCGTGGGCTGCTCCACCAGCCAGCAGTTCCTCCATTTTCTCCTCACTTATGACTCTATTCCCACTAAGCCAGTAAATTATTTTTGGTGCAAAATATGTGTTATGAGTGAAAACACAACACGGGACAAAATGAGAAGAAAGTAAATACGTGGCAGCTTTCAAAAGCAGGTGGAGCAGGTCCCAGACTGTACATTGTCTACATTGTGAGATTTTGATTTTGGCCAGGGAATCGTATTTTGTTGTTAAACGCTACGCAAATCTCAGTTTGGTCTTCAAGGAACAAGGACTCAGCATCGTTTTGAAGTCCAATTACTGGGATCTGCTGGCACTAAGAAATGGTATGTGCCCTTGACCCTGCTCCAGTTTCCCACTGTGACTGCAAGTAAAAGAGGTTGAGGGACAACTACTGACAGAAAAGATTTTTCCAACAGTCCTCTTGAAGATTCTCTTTAATCACTTCGATAAAGCCGAACACATATGTATTGCCACTATTATGTTCTACCTAGGCATGAATTTCTAATTAGAAAAATATAAGGTTATCTATATAAGCTCTTTCTTCAAGAAAAAAAATTATCTTTACGCACGGCTAATATTTTAAGGCACTGCATGTCTAAACGCATGAGATTTTCTAAACCTGCATATTATCCAACAAGAGGTTTGCCTTAGGGCTTCTCACCCTGAATGTCACTTTACCCTCAATCCAAAGCTAAGACACTGCTGACTATGGTAATTTGGGCTAAGCTGGTGGTGGAGAGGAAAATCCTAAGAATTTATGTAATACTTGTTCCTGTAAATGAAATGCAATGGACTGAAGAAACAGTATCTCCCTTCCAAACTATATCTAATGCTTTTTCCCGGTGATGAGCCTACATGCGCCAAGGCTCTACAGCCTCAATGAATCTCACTGGAAGAGGGCTACAGAAAAGTACCTCTATCTATACCTACACTCACCAGAAAAATAGTCTTTTTAAAAACATTCTGAATGAGCACTGTATGCCCAAGTAAATAATACAGAGTTCTTGCAGACAAAGAGCCGCAAAGCAGTTTACGGCCTCATGGCTGTTGGGCAATTTTCAGTGCATCTCCTCTTGTCAGTTGTGCTCCTGAGAGCAACTACTTGCAGATGTTCTGCAGACTGCTCCAGTTCCCTCTCCATATCCCTTTGCACCCCCAAAAGGAGGAGTTTGATTCTCCAGTCACATACACTATCAAATCCCTTCTGTAACCCTCCTCTATCTTCACCCACTTTCTCCTTCCTCATGGCTGCTGTGGACTTGTGCCAACTCTCCCCAGGGACTGTCCCCATCTCCACTTTAGCTCTCATCTCTTCCCCCCTCTTGAGAAGTCCTGCTCTATCCTTTTCACTTCTCTTTCACTTCTGCACTATCTCTACTCCTTGTGGACTCCTGCCCTTAATTTACAAATGCAATCAAACCATCCTTACACACAACACCTCTATTTACCCACTCCCCAATCTCTCCAAAATTTTTCAATATTCACAGAATCTTAGACTTCCAGAACATTAGAGTTGGAAAGAAACATGAAGATTTTTATTCTAATTAAATTATATTACAAATAAAGGGAAAATCCCATGTCCTTGTTAGTCTTTCCTCTATGCTCACAAATTTAACAAATCCTTTCAAAGGTAATGAATGATTCACAATTATTTTTACTTAGTCTTTTCTGGTTTTGCTATTTTTAGTAATTGTTTCTTCTCATTTCCTCCTGATTACCCAGAACCGTATATTTATTCCAACACAGAGTCATCTAGGATCATCCCAGATCCACAGAGCTATCACCAGCGTTCCCATCAAATTTCTACCCCAAATTCTTAGAACCATCTATGATTCCCTCCTTCCTTTCATTTTGTTATAAAAATAATAAATTATATCCACTCTGTCCCTCTTTACTGCCCTTATGGCTTTCACTTTCTCTGTACGAACTGCTCTAACAGGTTCCTAAACAGGATCTTCATAGTTGTTTTCTATCCTCCCCAGTGAAAATCTGATATTGTCACTTTACCCCTCAAACCATTCTCAAGCATAAAGCTCCAACTCCCAGTGCAGTTGCCAACTAAATAAACTATAACACCTAGCATTCAAAGCCCTTCTGCATCTGGTCCCAATTTTTATTTCAAGTTCATCATTCACTGTTCTTTTTTTTTAATAACTTAAATTGTAGTCAAAATGAGGGACTAGATGTTCTATAAATATACCCCATGATTCCTACCCGTATACCATGCCCCTCTCTATTACATCCATTTCTAGTTTCCTGTACTTCTTTCCTTCACTATCATCCCTGTTAACTAAAAGATTCATGCTCTGGCAAGGTGAACCTCAAGGAGCATCTCACTTGTGTAGCCCATCCTGATCATTCAAAGAGAATAGAGCTTTCTCTCTTTGGAAAGTCATAACACTGCACATTCCAGCTGATGCCATCTAGGATATTCTGTCTTATCTTTTAGATACTTGGGTCCTTGCATCATATCTTTCAAGAGAGTAAAACTGAGCCTCAAAACTGATTTTGTTCCTTCCAGAATGCTTAGCACAGTGTATTGTGTTTAGATAATCAGCTGGGTTTAGGTGTTGTTTTACAGGTTCTAGAAAACTCAACATGTTTTAGACTAAACACTCTCCCCACACCCCAACGTAATCCCTCATTAAAATTTCTCTTTACACGAAATACCTAGACTGGGCTAATGGTTTCACCAGTCATTTGGTAATCCATCCCAAAAAGCTGAAAGTCTTCTTAAATTTCTTACCTTTCAGCATAATTCCCACCAATCATTCACACTGGTAAACAAGTTTTGTTGATGTTCTATTCAAAATTCCTTATTAATCTCTCACTTTTTTCCATCAATACCCCTCTGTCTTAGATCGACTCCTCAATATTTCTTACCTTGACCATTGCCATAATCTGGAAACTATGTCTAACATCTTGTAACCTGTCTTCCAAGCTGCTACTAGAGTAATTTTTCTGAATAACATAACTGTTTTGTCCTTCCTCAAATCTTTCCAGGCTCCCTATAATCTACAGAGGAGTATTCAAATTCTTTGAATGGCTTACAAAGTCTTTCACAATCTGGCCTCCGCCTTCCTTTCCAACATCTTTCTATTTTATGCCACCAGTTTACATATATCATGCAAACATAGAAAAATCCTGGGATGCCAGACATCCTTGCTTAAGTAAATCCTATTCATTCTTCAAGACTCCACTCTATCCTCCTTCTGATGCACATCATTAAAGTACACAGCATAGGAAAAAAAGTATATAATATATTCCTTCTCTGTCAAATCACATAGTAACAGTAAGTTTACTTGCCTATTTTCACCATAGACAGAATCTCCCCAGATGGGAATATTGTCAAATTTTAGTTCATATATACAGAATCTAACAAAATACCTGGAATATAATATGATATCTGTCGAAATAAAAATGTATGTGCCTGGGTGGCTCAGTGGTTAAAGCCTCTGCCTTCAGCTCAGGTCATGGTCCCAGGGTCCTGGGATCGAGTCCCGCATCGGGCTCTCTGCTCAGCAGGGAGTCTGCCTCCTCCTCCTCTCTCTCTCTCTGCCTGCCTCTCTGCCTACTTGTGATCTGTCAAAAAAAAAAAAAAATCTTTAAAAATGTATGAATTAAAAGCAAGCACATAGTAATTCAGTTCTGATTTATGTCAAACTACATGTACTTATAATAGCCTGTTTATGAGTTCAAAAACAATTAAAATTAAATAAGGTATTGTTTAGGCATACATATTTAAGCTAAAAGTAAAAAATAAACAAGAATACAATAGGGGTGCCTGGGTGGCTGAGTTGGTTAAATGTCCAGCTCTTGGTTTGGGCTCAGGTCATGATCTCAGGGTCAGAAGACCAAGCCCCTCCTCTCGCTCCAGGCCCAGCATGGAGTCCGCTTGAGATTCTCTTCCTCTCCCTCTGCCCCTCCCTCTCTCCCTCAAATAAAATGAATAAAATCTTTTTTAAAAATGTGCCCATTCATGTACCAACAATGATAGAGTATCATGAGCCCACGACTGTGATTAATCTAATTTATGGAGGTGTTCAGAAACCATGTTAGGCATCAGATTTCTTTGGCTAATAATCAACAAAAAACTGCAGTAGTTTTTTAATATTTAGAGCATAATAATCATGTTTATTAAAAAGGTGATGTTTTGGGGCACCTGGGTGGCTCAGTGGGTTAAAGCCTCTGCCTTCAACTCAGGTCATGATCCCAGGGTCCTGGGATCGAGCCCCACATCGGGCTCTCTGGGCAGCGGGGAGCCTGCTTCCCCTTCTCTCTCTCTCTGCCTGCCTTTCTGCCTACTTGTGATCTCTGTCTGTCAAATAAATAAATAAAATCTTTAAAAAAAAAAAAAAGGTGATGTTTTTATAGGAAGATGTACTTTTTCACTACATTCTTTTTGATCAATAGTGCCATTGGGAAAAAATATGAAAATATGACAGAACAGATAGACCACTACAAATGTGACCATGTAGGAAAATATATTTACCCTCATGTTCAAATTTGTATGTGGACATTTACATATGAAATGGATCTCTTCTCTGAGGAAAAATTACAAGAGAAAGAATAATCACAATTTAGTGTTTGCCTGGATATGCCATTTAGATTTATTTGGTTAGTCATCAAGCACTTAACTGAGAAACAGCTGTATTCCAGGATACATTAGATGCTGGGGATACAAAAATAAATAAAACAGGACTCCTATCAACAAAGAGCATACACAGGCTAAAGCTTTCTTTTGTGTCACATTTGTATCTTGGAAAATTGGCTTATCAGCAACTTGATAGAGTATAATTCATAGAAATAATTTTCTCTTTGGTCCAATTCAAGTGAAATTCCAGAAAATTTCTGAAATGTTCTTTATACCAATTGAACAGAATGAATTGTTAATGATACCTTAATTCCCAGCATACAAATTTTTTTTAATTCTCTAACACAGAATCTGATAATTTTTAAATTATCATTGTAGGCTGATATCTTAGAAAATTAATAATAATTGCAGCAATAGTAGTTAAATCTTTAAATTATATCTTTTAAGTCTTATTATTCAGTGATTTATAAAGGCAGTTTTATATAATTTTATTTAAAATGGAGTATTAACTTTGGTCCATTTCATGGTGATTTTGCAAACATTGTTTAATATAATGTGAATCAAATTGACTTCTTAATTTTCAAAATTTTATGTTATTTTTTATAGGCTTTTTTTGAGATACACACAGTACACACCCATTAATTGTTTATTATTGATATCATACATAAGAAATAAAAAGTGATATAAAACTTCATTCAAATGACAGCAGAATAAAATATATAGCTTTTGAAGACCAGAAATGTGAAAAAGTATAATAAAACTCACTAAGATTTTATACCAAGTAATATTAACTTCTGGGTAATATGCATGGGGGGAAATATTATATGTTGTGTCCAGTAGAGTCAATAGCATAAATGAGTTAAAGATTCAGCTCAGCATTGTTTTATGTAAGTAAAGAAAGTGAAGGATACAGTGACAAAGTACAAAAGTTGGGATTAAGGTAAATGACAAATGGTCTGAATCTTTTTACTTTTATTTTACTAGTATTTAACATGTATTTCACAATTACCATATGATTCACAGGTGACATGCTCTGGAGGGGGAATCCATGCTTAGTAGATGAAAAACTACATTTATATAAAATAACTCTGAGAAGTGGCATGTATAGCTTAAGTCACCTAAGTCATCAAAACTTCATAAAAGGAAAAGAAAAATAAAAAGAGAGAAGAAAGGAATGATAGTTTTGTTGTAAGGATAAGCCTATGAGATTTCAGTGATTTATCATAATGGAAAGGCAGTGAGTAAAGAGAGAAAAATGAGAGCCTTAGCAGAAAGTACTTAGCATAAAACTTCAAAGAGACTTTCCATAATGTCTATGATCCTAGTTATAAAGAAAAAAGAAAAGAAAATATCCATCTACTTAAATCTAAAACAAATGGTCATTTATATGGCATAAGTACTCTTTGTCCAGGCAGGAGGGTCAAACCTTAGAAAAGAAAAAAGATAACGAATCCTTCTTTAGAGCACAAAGAAAACTTGATTTTATGGTTATACTTTCTAATGTTAGGGATGCAATATCTGAGCTTCATTATTCTAAATTCTCTGTGTTCTCAGTTTTGAGAACTGAACAAACCAAATCCATACATATCCTTATGATTTACATGGGTACATTTGTTTTTATTCCCAACCATAATATATCACTAATTCTTAAGACATCAGGAGATAAGAGAAGATAGTTTTGATTTCTCTCAATATCTTCATGGGTTTTTGACCACAAAAAGTGACTTGTGATGACTTATAAAGAGTTGGATATTGTTTTTTTTAGTTGAATATTATTTTAAATGTGAACTGGTGAATTCAGCATCCTTAATGCACCTTAATTTTTCAGAACATATAATATATATCAGTCATTTAATCATCTTGGCAATGTGGTGACATGCTTTGTTATATTACAAATAAAAACAGAATGACAAAAAACATTAAAAGACTGACCTAAGAACTCAAACATGTCAAAGATGAATGTGCCAAAGAAGCCAGGCTCTATTTGACCAAAAAGTACATTTTGAAAAGACGTGAAAGCTTCTCCCATTACCGTCAGGGGGAATTCAGATGACCATTCAGACTCGTGTCACTAATTTAGGAGACCTGTCTTGGGAGGTCACCTCTATCTTCGTACTGTGAGTCAGTGTCATGTAACACTGACCTAGTATTTGTGTTCTCCCTCATGCTAGCATCAGATGATCACACACCAAAGAAAATTACACAAATAGTATGTATTGACTCTGGAGAGATGAAAAGCAAGATAGATTGAGTCATGATGCCTAAAATATACTCAAAACACCTCAGTATAAAAAATGGGATATAGTGCATACATAAGGGCCCAGCAAGAAAGCATATTTGCAAAGTGGTCAACTAACAAGCTAATCAAGAACACCCAGTCTTAACACAAAAAGATGCAGCATATTATGAGAATGGGCCAAAGCCAAGAGGTGGCTACCCATCCCTCTAAAATTTCTCTCTTTGATCAATAGCCAAAGTTTGGCTAATTTGATTACTGAATATCTAAAATGGGTTTTCACTGGTGAAACTAGTGACATATCTTGTTAATCTGAGTGATGAAATGAGCATTCATTAGTGAAATTAGAGGTAATCTAGATGTATGGATTGCCTAACATAATTTACAGTTTTGCTACTAAAAGTGAGGTCCAGTGTCCAGCAGCATAAACATCACCTGGGAGCTTATCAGAAATGTAAAATCTCAGGCTCCACTGTAGGCTTGCCATATCAGAATCTGCATTTTAACAAGATCCTCAGGTGATTGACATATACTAGTTTAAAAAGCATTCCCCACCCTTTATGAGCCAGCTAAAATGAACTCGAAGAAGGCCTATAATTTATACCCTTAGGAATACTGCCTTAAGCTCAAAACTAAGGGGTCTGTTCAGTCATAACTTTGGCCTCTGTTGACCAAAAGAATCACATAATGCTGTTCTGGAATTTTGTGTCTGCCTTAAGTAAATCTTACATTCAGAATGCTAAACAGACTATATAACAGGGCAGTGACTGTGATTCATGAAACTAAAAAATGAGCTAACTACACATCCAGGAAAGACTTACTTTATGTGTATTATCTCAGTCGAATTAGTTGACCCTTGAACAACACAAGCTTGAACTGCATGGATCCACTTATACATGGATTTTTTTCTATAAATACAGTACAGGGTTGTAAATATATTTTCTTCACACAAGATTATCTTAATAATATTTTTTTCCCTAAATTAGTTTATTGTAAGAATACAGTATATAATACCCTTAACATAGGAAATTAGAGTTAAAAGACTACTTAGGTATTTGGTAAGACTTACATCAATAGTAAGTCATTAATAGTTAAGTCTTGGGAGAGTCAAAGTTATATGTGGATTTTCAACTGCACCCTTAACCACTGGGTTTTCAAGGGTCAATTTTACTAATAATGCCCCATTTCACTCTCAAAGATTTCTGGGTTTACATGATAAGTCATGTGGTCAATCTTACTATCAGGTCATAAGAATTTTCACTTTTGTGCTTGATTCTTAATAATAGGCTCCCACATTGATAGTTTTTATTATGGACCTATGGGATAGAAGATGGGGAACTTTTCCTTTTGGACCTCTAGCATCTATAATGTCTCAAGATTATCAGTTTGTTCTGCTATCCTGATATGTCATCCTATCTAAAAGAACTATCAAATATGGTGAAGGTAAACCCAAGTAGGTGGGTTTAAGAATATAAAAGAAACCAAATGTACTTTCGAATTTATGGTCTGCTCCCATAACTCCTTGAGTGAGTTTGTCTACAGAATGTTCTGTAGGGGCGCCTGGGTGGCTCAGTGGGTTAAAGCCTCTGCCTTCGGCTCAGGTCATGATCCCAGAGTCCTGGGATCGAACCCCGCATTGGGCTCTCTGCTCAGCAAGGAGCCTCTTCCTCCTCTCTCTTTCTGCCTGCCTCTCTGCCTACTTGTGATCTCTGTCAAATAAATTAATAAAATCTTTAAAAAAAAAAAAGAATGTTTTGTAAATTTAAAAATAAGATGGCATAGCATTTCCTTTCAATTTGTAATTTGTTCAGTTTTCTAAGAGCTTTTTTTAAAAAAAATTATAAATAGAAAAAAAATAAGATGGGATAGAGGATGCTCTAGTTCCAAAATAAACATGTTGATGTGGAAGTAAATCAAGATTAAATTTTAAAATGTCTTAATCCAAAAAATCTTATTCCTAAAAAACCCTAAAATACTTATTTATCCAGCCACATATATGTTAGTATTAAATCAACCACTAAAATCACATACATTTTAGCCAATATTAAACCTTAAGCAATGTTTTGAATCTTTATCATAATGTCTTACAATAGTTAAATTGATGGAATTTAAATTCTTGGCTCAGTGGGTTAAAGCCTCTGCCTTTGGCTCGGGTCGTGGTCTCAGGGTCCTGGGATCGAGCCCTGCATCTGGCTCTCTGCTCGGCGGGGAGCCTGCCTCCCTCTCTCTCTCTGCCTGCCTCTCTGCCTACTTGTGATCTCTCTCACTCTCTGTGTCAAATAAAAAAAAATTAAAAAATAAAAAATAAATTCTTCTTAAGTATAAAAATTTAACCATATTATCTAAACCAAAATGCAAATTCAAAGCCAATATTCTAAGTTTTTGTTTTCTGAAAGTAAATAAAATGGTTTGGAGCTCTCATTTAAATAGATTCTAGATCTGTGGTACAGTTTTGGCAATGATAAGTTTTCTTGGTACATCAATGTTACCATAATGGTTAAGGAACTTATGAACATAGCATTTGTGGTAGCCAGTTTACAATTGAGAATCGAAAGATGCATTTTCAGAATCATAAATAAAGCTAAATACCCTCTTATTCAAGAGAAGGAATATCCAAAACCTGACCAATTGTACAAGGATCCCAATTAACGAAGACATTTCTTACTAGTGTGCAGGCCAGTATGTGATTACCATATAATTGTGGTAACAGATCTCTGTAGACTTACTATCTTAGACAATGCCCTTTTAATCTCAGTGAGTTTCAACCATTTTCACATTAAACGTGGCAAATTAACTTGAACATTAAGCAATAACCCACAATTTTATTTATGAGACAGGCTTACCAAGAACAAAATGGTAAGTCAATTGAAATATTGTATTGACGGGTCATAGAACTTTATCAAAAAGATTACATTCCTGTGAATACTGAGAAGTCAGGAGAAAAAGCTCACAACACACTGAGTTACAAAGCTGCAACTGAGTAAAATGCGAAGAACCATCGATTTCTCATTCCAACTCATGGCACACTCATCTCTGAATGGTTCCATATTAGTTTCTATTGGAAATTTATAAAGCACTGCTTTCAGAATTTGACAGAATACTGATAATTGTTTATAACTGATGAAAAATGGCCATGAAACACCACAAAACAAATCCATCTAGACAACTCTGCAGTCATACCAAAATGTAAAAAGAAAGGAATACAAAGAACTGGAAAATATAATCACTTAAGTTTCTTTGCTTCATCAGCAATTTAATGCACAGTTTAAGAGATAAAGAAATGAATGACAGTTAAATTCTCACCATTCCCATTATAAGCGCCGTATCAAACATACTGAAGATTAAGTTGCTAGGAATGCCTTTCAAATCCCAGATTTGTGAATATAAATTACTTTGCCCTTCAATTTAGCAAGGGAAACTAATACACATCAATAATACATATTTAATATCCGCAAGAAATGGATACCCAGTAAAGAGCACTAAATCAGAAGTTAGGAGATATCATAGAAGTCTCACCTCTACTCAATTATTCTCATTTTATTCTTTTTTTAAAAGATTTTATTTATTTATTTGACAGACAGAGATCACAAGGAGGCAGAGAGGCATAAGCAGACCCCCTGCCGAGCAGAGAGCCCAATGTGGGGCTCGATCCCAGGACCCTGGGATCATGACCCCAGCTGAAGGCAGAGGCTTTAACCCACTGAGCCACCCAGGCGCCCCTCTCATTTTATTCTTAACCATGGGAAGACTGGACTCTAAGTAAGTTCATAACCTAAATGACGACTTACTGATCATATGATCTCAGGCAAGTTACTCACCCTCCCTCTGCCTCACACTGCTCATTTGTTATATGGGCATGCATATAATAGTTTTGATCTGAACAGTTAAGTGTGTTCATTCATACAATGTGATTTAAAACAATGCCTTGGCACACAGAATATTTAATAAACACTATTAGTATTTCTTTGACTCTGTAATTACTTTGTTTTATAAAAATTTTAAGACAAGTGTTTCATAACAAGTATAGACTAAGTTTCCCCCTTCCCCTACAAGGTCCCTTGAGTAGATCTGATTTCTAGGGTCCTTAAACTCCAAAGAATATGTAAATTCATCTAAACTTCTGAAAGAAAACCTTCTATCTTAACATTGCATGACTGAAGCAATCATAAAGTAGTCCTATTTAAACTAGTATTTTGGGGGATGCCTGGGTGGCTCAGTTGGCTGTCTGCCTTCCTCTTGGGTCATGATCTCAGGGTCCTGGGATGGAGCCCTGCATCAGGCTCTCTGCTCAGTGGGGAGTCTGCTTCTCCTCTGACTTTCCCTTTGTGCCGCTCCTTCTCTCTCTCTCAAATAAATAAAATCTTTAAAAAAAATAAACTTGAATCTTTTCAAACAGAATATGTATCTACAAAGAAATACCAAAGGAATATATGATGCCACAAAATAGCAGTAACATATCTAGGCACAAGTATAATCATATAAAAAGGGGATATAGAAAAGCAAATCAATAATTAAATAATTAAAACAAACAGAACTCTGAAGTAGAAAACAGAGGTCACTACATTTTAAAGTAAAGCATGATAGAGATACTTCAACAGAATGATTTGAGAATCACTACTCAAATGATAAATAAGGGTGGCTTTTTTAACATTTATATCTCCATGATCTGTGTGAATAAACTTAGCCCATGGATTCTACCAGTGACATGGCTGTTGACTTGATTTAAGTCAACTCCGGCACAGGAGGCTGAGAAATTCCAGCTGTCATTCTTGACAAACTGCTTCTTTTGTTGAGAGGTTCTTCTCTAAACTTGCCTTTATGATAGTTGAGACATAGCAATTTTATTATAACTAAAGACTCAAGTTCACAGGTTTTTTAAAGCCATCTAAAAGTTACATGCATCAGTTTTATCTTTGTGAAAAAAATTGCTACTAACACTATGTACTTAAGAAAGCTCACAGTGGTTTTGCCCACGAGGAAAACATTGCTTTTGTCACCACACTGAAAGCAAAAATACCTTTAAAAGACCTTGAAACAAAAAGTCATCCATCAAATTCATCTTACTTAATTAGAAACTAGTCATAGCTGTCTGGCAATGTGAATGTCTAAACTGATACACATGAGATTTTCTTATATAAGAATTTTGTATAAAATATAATCATATTAAAACAAACAAAGACTTCTTATAAAGGGAAATCTTGGTCTCCAGAATTATGGAGATAAATCAAACTTCAAGCAGTAAGCAGAAATAAAAGCTCACGAAAGTTTCAACCCATCTATAGGTTCAAGAATCTGATGACTAGAATTCTACTGTTGGTATGGGTTCAGGAGATGAGAAACATGATGCGCACATCATCTTTAATACAGCCTGAAAATCTACTTCCTCCTTGAAAAAAGAACACACAGCTGTTGACCCAGATCTAGAGAGGTTCTAAAAACTAAAAAAAAAATAAAACTAAAAAAAAAAGATAAGAAGCAGAGAAATCAAAATTCCAGGGAGGTGTAAGGAAATGATCCAATTTCATTTTTCTGCATGTGGCTGTCCAATTTTCCCAACACCATTTATTGAAGAGTCTGTCTTTTTTCCATTGGACATTCTTTCCTGCTTTGTCGAAGATTAGTTGACCATAGAATTGAGGGTCTATTTCTGGGCTCTCTATTTTGTTCCATTGATCTATGTGTCTGTTTTTGTGCCAGTACCATGCTGTCTTGATGATGACAGCTTTGTAATAGAGCTTGAAGTCCGGGATTGTGATGCCACCAACTTTGGATTTCTTTTTCAATATTCCTTTGGCTATTCGAGGTCTTTTCTGGTTCCATATAAATTTTAGGATTATTTGTTCCATTTCTTTGAAAAAAATGGATGGTACTTTGATAGGAATTGCATTAAATGTGTAGATTGCTTTAGGTAGCATAGGGAGGGAGACAAACCATAAGTGACTCTTAATCTCACAAAACAAACTGAGGGTTGATGGGGGGAAGGGGGTTTGGGAGGGGGGGTGGGGTTATGGACACTGGGGAGGGTATGTGCTATGGTGAGTGCTGTGAAATGTGTAAACCTGATGATTCACAGACCTGTACCCCTGGGGATAAAAATATATTATATGTTTAAAAAAAATAAAATTCAAAAAAAAATTCCAGGGAGGGATCAAGCATGAGAATATAACCTGAAAGTACATTATTTTGTTTTCGTTTTGTTTTTATTGTTCTTGTACAGTTTTTTTTTTTAAAGTACAAATCCTTGGGGCGCCAGGATGGCTTAGTTGGTTAGGTGACTGGCTCTTGATTTCAGATCTTGGGTCATGATCTCAGGGTCCGGGATCCAGCCCCCTATTTGTCTCTGCTCTCAGTGGGGAACTGCTTAAGGATTCTCTCTTTCCCTCCCCTGCTCATGCTCATACTCCCTCTCTCCCTCTCGCCCTCCTTCTAAAATAAATAAATAAATCTTTAAAAAGAAAAAAAAAGAAAGTACAAACCTTTTTAATTCAAATTTTTAAAACTACTTTTTCCTAAAATTGTAACTAAAGATGAACAGAATTGTATATTTTATTTTGAATTTTACTCCTCACTACTATATTCCCCAACAGAACCATTTGATAAGAATAAACTCAGAAGGAAGAAGTGGCATGCAATGATGAAGAAATAAATTATTATTAAATATTATTAAATTTATTATTAAATTAAAATTATTAAATAATTATTAAATTATTAAAATGTTAATAAATCTAAATAAGTATTCACTGGTAATAAGAATAATCGTAAAAAACAATAATAGTAATTTATTTGGAATAATTTAAATACAAGGCATAAGGCACAGAAAGACTTAGGAGTAAACAATTTTTTAATTCCCATGGTTGCCTTTAAGTAAAACTAGAACCAAAACTTAATGGTGAGCTTGCTCCTTGCTTGTACATTCAACATACACAAAACAGAATCACCAGAAACACCAGCAACTATGACAATACTTTATTATAACAATTTTAAATGAAAAGGAAAATAATGTGGATAAATATTAAGTCACTTCAGTAGAAAAGACTCTTGAAAACACAGATTTAATTTAAAAAGCAGGAGAAGAGTTGTATGTGACTCAAAAAGAACACTGAAGTCAAGTTAATTTGCAATTTTCTACAAGGTTATTATAATGACCCAGTACAAAGGTTTTCGGTATGATAAACACATTATTTTGCTAATACAAGCAAAAAAAAAAAAAAAAAGAAAAACCTGTCTATATACCTATTTAACATTCATGTATATATATTTTATTTTTAAAGAAAGTTTTACCTTTTTAAAAAAGATTTTATTTATTTGTTTGGGAAAGAGATACTGAGGGAATGAGTGGGAGGAGGGGCAGGGAGAGAGCAGGGAGCCCAACTCAGGACTCAATTCCAGGACCCTGGAATCATGACCTGAGCCAAAGGCAAACACTTAAAACTGACTGAGCCACCCAGCCACCCTGGATCACCCTTTCAAACTCAGAGCAGATGTCTATGATTTGTCTATAGGTATACATAAATATTTGCTGCATGAAAAAGCATATAAATATTTGCCTATGGACTCCAGGAAATAAACTGAGGGTTTTAGAAGGGAGGGATTTGGGGGAATTTGTGAGCCTGGTGATGGGTATTAAGGAGGGCATGGATTGCATGGAGCACTGGGTGTTATATGCAAACAATGAATTATGGAACACTACATCAAAAACTAACGATGCACCATATGGTGACTAACATAATAAAAATTTTTTTTAATTTGCCATAATTTTAAAATAAATAATAAATAAAAGTAAGGGGAAACTAATACACTTGACAAAAATAGTAGAAAATAGGAGGAGGAAAGTAGAGTAAAAGCATTCTTGAGTTCTTTTACTGTAACAGAGAAGGATTAAAATGTGGACTAGGAGCACCTGGGTGGCTCAGTGGGTTAAAGCCTCTGCCTTTGGCTTGGGTCATGATCCCAGGGTCCTGGGATCGAGCCCCACATCGGGCTCTTTGCTCAGTGGGGAGCCTGCTTCCCTTCCTCTCTCTCTGCCTGTCTCTCTGCCTACTTGTATTCTCATCTGTCAAATAAATAAATAAAACCTTAAAAAAAAAATAAATAAAATGTGGACTAAATTCAGGCTTCTTGAGTCATATACAAATATTTAATTCTATAACACTAGATAGAAATAAAAGGTAGGGAGATATGATCAGAGGCAAGAAAGCAGGAACTACAATAAAAATAGTTGAAATTATTACAAACATCTCAGCAATTATAATAAGTATTAAAAAGTCACTTATCCATTAAGAGATATATAATTTTAGCCTAGATTTAAAAAAAAGAAAATCCGTGTATATTGTTGACAAGAGTTTTGCAAAAATGAATGGCCAACACACATAAATTAAATAGAAACATACGGAATGGAAAAGAAAAAACTAGTAAGTGTTACTTTTTACACAAATGTGATTTCATAACAGATGAATAAGCATCTATAGAGAAATTCTTTAACCACAGGAAAGTTCAGCAAGGTTTCTGAACTAAAGGTTAACATGCAAAAACCAACTGCACTGCTATACAGGAACAACAAATAATTGGAAAAGGACCATTTTAAAAATATGTAAGGTCTCTAAAAAATTTAATCTGGGATTTCTCTATTAAAAAATAATAGAAGAAAGGATAGACATATTATTTGAATAACTGGAAAGTTTTATACTATGTTCATATGTTTCCATATGTTCTCTGATAGAAAAATTCAGAGATTCAGTATGTTAAAGATACTGTTTCTACCCAAATTAATCTGTAAGTCCAGTGAATTTCAATTATAATTACAAAAAGATGTGTGTGTGTGTGTGTGTGTGTGTGTGTACACAACATAATAAGCTTATTCTTAAATTCTTTTGGAAAAGTACAAGGCAAAAATAATCAAGAAAAATTTAAAGAAGTAAAACAAAAGTGACTTGCCTTACTAGATAACAAACCTCATTATAAAGTTAACTTTTTTTTTTATTTGACAGAGACAGAGAGAGATCACAAGTAGGCAGAGAGGCAGGCAGAGAGAGAGGAGGAAGCAGGCTCCCTGCTGAGCAGAGAGCCTGATGTGGGGCTCAATCCCCGGACCCTGAGATCATGACCCGAGCTGAAGGCAGAGGCTTAACCCACTGAGCCACTCAGGCGCCCCTCACTATAAAGTTAAAACAAAATTTAAATGCCTGATAATATTTATGTTTTAGACAAATCAGTAAGAACAGAGGACAGAAAAATACTTATACATTACATAAGGACATATTAAATCACAGAGGAAATACAATTATAAATGAAAAAGGAAAGGGTATGATGGATAAGTAAGTAACGGTAGAGAAGTTTGCTATCATAGAGAAAAAAGTTAGATTCTGAATGTATACCATCCATTAATGTAAACTCCAGATGATCTGAATATAAATCTCAATATGAAAAACAGAACATCAAAATTTCTAAGAAAATATAAGAGGATATATTTATGACCTCAATATCAGAAACATTTAATACCATAAAAACTAAAATTCATAAAGACATATTTTGGCAAAAATGATCTATTGCAACTTTATCAAGATAAAAAGCTTCTGCATAGTGAAAGAAACAATCAACAAAACCAAAAGGCGGCCTATGGAATGGGAGAAGACATTTGCAAATCACATGTCTGATAAAGGGTTAGTACCCAAAATCTATAAGAAACTTATCAAACTCAACATCCTAAAAACCCAAATAATCCAGTAAAGAAATGAGCAAAAGACATGAATAGACATTTTTCCAAAGAATACATACAGATGGCTAACAGGCACATGAAAAGATACTTAATTTCAGTCATATCAGGGAAACAGAAATCAAAACCACAATAAGATATCACCTCACACCTGTCAGAATGGCTATGATTAACAACAAAAGAAATAATAGGTGTTGTTGGGTGTGCAGAAAAAGGGGAACACTCTTGTACTGCTCATGGGAATGCAAACTGGTACAGCCACTCTGAAAAACAGTATGGAAGTTCCTTAAAAAGTTAAAAAAAGAACTACCCCATGACTCAGCAATTGTATTACTAAGTATTTACCTAGTAATACGAAATACAAAGAAAACAAAAATACAGATTTGGAGGGGTACATGCCCCCGATGTTTATAGCACCATCATGGATAATACACAAACTATGGAGAGAGCCCAAAGGTCCATCAACTGATGAATGGATAAACAAGATGTTGTACACACACACACACACACACACACACACACACACACACACACAGTGGAATATTACTCAGCTTTCAAAAAGAAGGAAATCTACCATTTGCAATGACATGGATGGAGTTACAGTGTACCATGCTAAGCAAAATAAGGCAGTCAGAGAAAGATAAGTACCATATGATTTCACTCATATGTGGAATTTAAGAAACAAAACAAATGAACATATGGCAGGGGATAAAGATAGAAAGGGTAACAAAATATAAGAGACTCTTACTGACAGAGAATAGAGAGTTGATAGAGGAAGGAGGGTAGGGAATGGGGCTAAATGGGTGATGGGTATTAAGGAGGGCACTTGCTATAATGAGCACTGGGTGTTGTGTGTAAGTGATAAATCAATGAATTCTACTCCTGAAACCAATGTTGTATAGTATGTTAACTAACTAGAATTTAAATAAAAATTTTAAAAAGAAATATTTTGAGCATACAGTAAGTACCTTCTCTGTATCATTATACTAAGTACCTATGAAGTAGGTATATTGTTAACCCCATCATACAAATGAGGCCCAGAGGAGTTAAGTTGCCTAAGGTCTTAGGGTTTACATGCAACCAGGACTTGATCCAAAGCCCATGTTCTTCATAATCATTTTCTTTTCCCTACCTGACAGTTAAAATGAAAAGCTTCAGTACACCATAAACTTAATTTAAACATAATCCAAAAACTGAGAGAAAACTGTCAACCCCTAACCCACAAATGAAGACTATTAAAAAAAAAAACACAAAGAAATCTCACAAATTAATTAAGAAAAATACTTCTGTAAAGGTAGTCAGATATAACAGTAATCATAGATATCAAATTAAAGCCACAGGGACATACTCATGTACATTCACTAGGTTGGCAAAAATTTTTAAGTATACCAAAGCGAGTATTTGTGAAGATGTGAAGAGACAATTTCATAGGCTGCTGATAACAGTAAAACCAAAGGAACTCTTTTACTGTAACCTGGCATGCAGAAATACTGCAGGTCGAATGATTTATAGCTTTAAGGAATTCAGGATATTTCTTACTCAAGTGGATATATACAAAGATTTTTACCAGATCACTTATAATATCAAAACTTTTGAAAGCTAAGTCTATCAACACAAGAAAAGATGAAAAAGGCAGTTTATCATACACAGAATGCTATATAACAATTAAAAATAATGCAAAATTAGTGAACACAAATTCATCTAGAGTATATAATGTTGAGTGAAAGACTGCTGGAAAAAATATAGTATATCTGCATTAGTTTTTAATAAAAATTAAAATATATTAAATATACTATTTGTAAAACACACAAATATGTTTTGATTTATGATATTTGGTATGGTATTTATGATAAAAATACAAAAACCAAAAAGATGGTTGGGAGGAAGACAAACAACTTCAGGATGTTCATTATATCTGGAAGAAAAGGGCAAAGAACGGGTTCAGAAGAAATACAAAGGGTGCTTCTACTTATCTCTGATACCTAAACCTTTAAGCATAAAAGGTTTGAAGCAAATAGGACTGGAAATGTTAGCATTTAAGAAATGCATGTATGGTTGAATAATGATTTTCTCATTCTCTGAAATGTCCTATATACCTAAATTATTTCATAATTAACTTAAGTTGGTTTTAAGAAGAAATGTGAAGGAGAAACAGAACACCTTTAAGTTCCAATAAGAAAACTATATAAAATTACTTTTTAAAGTCACAAGAAAGAGACATTTAAGCCACCTAAAAGAGAAGTAGAAGAATGGATGAAAGTCACACCTTTCAAGTAATTCTCCATAAATATAATTTCCATTTTTCTTTAGATAGACCCTTTGATTAATATTAGACTGCAAAGGTCCCAAGGTTTTACTCTGTGACAAGATAAGAAATATAGATCAACTTTGCTGCCAGTCAAAGGGAGATCTCTAGGATTTAAAAGGAGACCATATTAATATCCTCTTAAACAAAGTGAAGCTTAAGAGGTACATTAGTCTTCATCCCCCTCAACACCCTCAGGAAATAATTTGGAGTTAACTTCAAAGCATGAAACAATGGAGAATAAAGTATCGAATGGTTCTATATCATAAAATATAGATATGTATATTTTAGTCTATATAATTCAATAAAAATCAAAGTTACCAAACTATCATTGTAGACATTCTTTTAAATGAGAAGTCTGAAGAAATTCTGACAAAAAATTATAATAATTATATATAATTATATAATTATTATAAAAACATTATATATAAAATAATTAAATAAAAATTTAAAATAAGGGGCACCGGGGTGGCTCAGTGGGTTAAGCTTCTGCCTTCAGCTCAGGTCATGATCTCAGGGTCCTGGGATCAAGCCCCACATCAGGCTCTCTGCTCAGCAGGGAGCCTGCTTCCTCCTCTCTCTCTGCCTGCCTCTCTGTCTACTTGTGATCTCTCTCTGTCAAATAAGTAAAATCTTTTTTAAAAATTTAAAATAAAAAATAAAATGATAAAATAATAATAAATAAATAATAAAATTAAGTTAAATTAAAAAATTATAATAATATAATAATAACCTGGGCAATGAGATCAGTATTTTACTCTAAAGTATCCACATTTAAACAATTTTAAGTCCTTATGCATTTTTCACACAATAAATAAAATGTGCTCTTAGATATAAAAAATAAATGCACATCTCTAGTGAACTTCATAGATACTAAAGGCAGTTAATTTCTGAAGGATATATACTAATTATGGTGATTAGGTTTAAGTTTGGGAGTTTATCTTAAGATATATCTTAAGATATATCTTTAAGATAACTCATTTTTAAAGTTATTCCAGGTTCATGTTAATAAATTCTTGTTGTATTATATCAGGAATACTCCCTCTTGATTTCTAAATAGTGGGCAAGAAAGAGAGGAGGAAGGCTTGAATTCAGTTCACCTGCAAGCTGCAGTTAGTGATTTAATTTAAAAAGAAGTGGAACTACAACACAGCTATGTTTTATTCCATTGGAAAATATTGCCTCATTCATCAAAGAATCCTTCCAACTGTGCTGACAACCACTGCAGCATGATGGTGCAGGTTATTTTAAGAATCACTAACCACTGTTCTATACAAGCTCAGAAAGTTTAGTTTAGTGTTTCTCAAAGTGTCCTTGAACCACCAGCACCAGAATCATCTAGCAGAGTTGTCAGAAATGCTAATACTTGGACATAACACCGCATATTTTGAATAGGAATCTCTGGAGAGCTTAGGGGAAGTCTGCATATTTTATATGTTTTTTTTAAATGAGTTTTTATTTGAAAAAATGAATTTAAGAACTGATCTGTAATTAGCATCTAATTAGTAAATAATCTGTAATTAGTATCAGAAAAAAGAAATTGATGTTCGTCCCACTAAACCAAAGTCTTGGAAGTAAAGTAAGAAAAAGAGATATGTAGTCTTTGTTAGGAGGACAGGGGTGTTTTCCATTTAAGAAACTTCTAATTTACTAAAGTACTGTTGCTTCCACCTGAGTAATAAAGGTACTTCTCTCTGAATAAAAATAAGTATATTTTAAAAAGAAAATTTTATAAATTTGCAACTATTAGACCATTCTTCAAGGGCCCTGTATGATGAGTATTTTGTAATCATGAAGTGTTTTGTATTACCACTTCTGTAATAGTATAAGATAGTTATTTTTATATTATGTACCCTAATACAATATAAATGTTAGGATCACAACCTTCAGAGAGAAAAAAAGAATAAGCCAATAGTAATTAAGGTCTATGACAGTTATCTAAATTGGTAAGAGCATGAAAATAATAAAACAAAATTGCAGACTTCATCTGATCCACTAACTTTGACCAATGTCTTAAAAATACAATTCTTTATATTTATTGCAACATTATTTACAATAGCCAAGATATGGAAGCAACCTAACTGCCCATCACTAGATGAATGGATGAAGAAGATATGGTATATATTATAATTATGCTAAATGAAATAAGTCAGAGACAAATACCAGATTTTACTTATATGTGGAATCTGAAAAATAAAACAAATGAACAAACAAATAAAAAAATACAGAAGCAGACCGATGAATACAGAGAACTGGTGATCACCAGAAGAGAGAACTGATGTTTTACTTATTATATACATTTCTGTACTCTATGTTTTCCATTTAGCAAACAATGGAAATGCCTTAAAAGGCAAAATACCTTCATATACGGGCAGGAAATAGATAGAGTGGAGTAACTTTTATTAAAAGAAAGATTTTCATAGAACATTTCCCAACCTCATTACAAGTAGAGCATGCCAAAAAAAAAAAAAAAAAAGGAGGGGGGAATGTGAAAGAAGATATATATCTATAGAAAATGAAACAAAAAAGATAAAAAATACATCAAAGTAGTGAGTAACCTAAATAGTATATATGTAATATATATAAATACACAGTAGATCCTCTCCTCTTACTATCACTTTATATTTAAAGAAGGTTCTCTGGGAAGAACATGAAGTTGCTTCTTGTTTATGTCCAATTTGGAAATCTCTGCCTTTTAAGTGGAGTGTACAGAACAATTACATTTAGTGTATATACTGAAATGGTTAGAAAATTACTAGTTGTTTTATATTTGTTTTATCTACTCTTTGCTATTTCTTTCCCTCTTTTCCAGTCTTCCTTTAGATTAATTGAAAAAATTTCATGTCTGATTACATTTTATCATCACTATTTGCTTTTTATCTAAACTCTATTTCTTTAATGGTTGCTTTAAGGATTATATCATACACATTTATTACGGTCTACCACTAAATATCATACCATTTCATATATATTGAAAGAATCTTAATACAATTCCATTTACTTTCTCCCATCCTTCATTTTATTATTGTCATATATTTCATTTTTTTTAAAGATTTTTATTTATTTATTTGACAGAGAGAGAGATCACAAGTAGGCAGAGAGACAGACAGGGGCGGGGGGGAGCAGGCTACCTGCTGAGCAGAGAGCCCGATGCGGGGCTTGATCCCAGGATCCTGGGATCATGACCTGAGCTGAAGGCAGAGGTTTAACCCACTGAGCTACCCAGGCGCCCCATATATTTCATATTTTTGAGAAAAAAATCAAGTATATAATATAGAAAAGAACATGACTTAAGTTTTATTTTTTTTCTTTTTTAATTCAGTCTCTCTTAAAACCTGTAAGGGGGTGCCTGGGTGGCTCAGTTGGTTAAGCGCCTGCCTTTGACTCAGGTCATGATCCTAGGGTTGTGGGATTGAGTCCCACATCAGGCTTCCTGCTCTGCAGGGAGTCTGCTTCTCCATCTGTCCCTCCCCTGCTCATGCTGTTCCTCGCTCTCTCTCTTTCAGAAAGAAATAAAATCTTAAAAAAAAAAAAAAAAAAACCTAGAAGACAGTGACCCATCATTTTAAAATCTACATTTTTTATTGAAGTATAATTAACATACAATGTTATATTAACTTCAGGTATACACTATAATGATTCAATAATTCTACACATTATTCAGTGCTCATCAAGATAAGTATACTCTGATCCTTTGTAACTATTTCATCCCTTCCCACACCCACTTCCTCTCTGGTAAACCAGTTTGTTCTCTGTATTTAAGAATTTGATTTTTTTGTTTGTCTCTTTTATTTGTTTCTTAAATTCAACGTATGAGGAAAATCATACGGTATTTGTGTTTCTCTGACTGACTTATTTCACTTAGCGTAATACACTTCAGTCCCATCCATGTCATTGCAAGTGCCAAGAGTTCATTCTTTTTGACGGCAGAGTAATATTCCATTGTATATACTTTTAACATTTCTTACGGTACAGTTCTGCTGACAATGAGTTCTTTCTGGTTTTGTCTGAAATGGTCTTTATTTTCCCACATTCCTGGAAGATATTTTGCTGCATGTAATTCTAGAAGGACAGGGTTTTTTTGTTTGTTTGTTTTAGTGCTTTAAGAAGTTACTCTGCTGTCTTCTCACTTGCACAGTTCATGACAAGAATTCTGATGTCAGGGACGCCTGGGTGGCTCAGTGGGTTAAGCCGCTGCCTTCGGCTCAGGTCATGATCCCAGCATCCTGGGATCGAGTCCCACAACGGGCTCCTTGCTCAGCAGGGAGCCTGCTTCTCCCTCTGCCTCTGCCTGCCACTCTATCTGCTTGTGCTCACTCTCGCTCTCTCTCTCTCTCTCTGACAAATAAATAAATAAAATCTTTAAAAAAAAAAAAAAAAAGAATTCTGATGTCATATTTGTATTTGTTCCATGTGTGTAATGCCTTTTTTTCTCTGTCTACTCATAAGCTATCTCTTCATTACTTTTTTTTTTAATATTTTATTTATTTATTTATTTGACAGAGAAAGCAGGCAGAGCAGAGGGAGAGGGAGAAGCAGGCTCCCCACTGAGCAGGGAGCCTGATGCGGGGCTTGATCCCAGGACACTGGGATCATGACCTGAGCTGAAGGCAGACGCTCAACAACTGAGCCACCCAGGCATCCCTCTTCATTACTTCTTTACCAGGTATTTGTTTATGATGTGACCTGGTGGGGTTTTCTTCATCTATCCACTTCTTGGAGTTCACTGAGTCTTTGGAACTATGGTTTTATAGTTTTCAACAAATTTGGAAAATTTTTGGTCATTATTTCTTTTATAATTTCTGTTCCCCTACCACTTCCTTCTGAATCTTTAAAAATACATGCATTAAAATACTTAATACATCCCAAGGTCAATTTTGCACTATTGTTTTTACAGATTTTTTTCTTTGTAATTTAATTTGTATATTTTTCATTGCTGTGTCTTCAATTTGAAAGAAGTTTCCTACAATGCTGACCTTGGTATTCTTCAAGGCCTTTGGGTATATTTTTCATTTCAAATATTATATTTTTCATCTCTAGAAATTCATTTGAGTTGCTTCATATCTGTTTCTCTCTTCTTTATATTCTTTTCTTTACCTTCTTGAATATATGGAGTGTATTTATAATAGCTGTTTTTCCATCTTTCCCTGTGACTTCTGTCATCTGGGTCATTTCTGGGTCTATTTCTATTGATTAACTCTTCTAGTCCTTCTGGACCATATTTCCCAGCTTATTTGTATGCCTGGTTAATTTTTAATTTGGTTCCAGGCATTGTGAAATTTACCTGTTGGGATTTTTGTTGTATTCCTTTAAATATTGTTTGATTTTAATTTAAGGATGTAGCTAACTTCAATAGAATCATTTTAACCTTTGAGACCTGCTTTTAATCTTTTTAGAAGAATTCGAGAAAGGCCTCTATTTGAGTGTAATTTTATTTTGCCACTAATTCTCACTTCTGAGAATTCTACCCAATGTCCTATATATTAGGACATTTATTCTACCCAATGTCCTATATATTAGGACAATTAGGAATATTTTCGCACTTTGGCTGGTAGCAATGTGGATTATTTCCAGTCTTGTGAGAGTTCCAGAGATTGCCTTGTCTACATCTTCCTGTTTGTTTCCTACTTTCATGTATTTTACTCACAAATATGTGCAGAACAGTGCTCAGCTAGAACCTCTAAAGGATCCCATGCATATATTTGGAGTTCTAGGTCTGTCCTACTCCCTCATATTTGTTATTTTGCTCCACAAATTCTAGGTGACCTGAGCTCCTCAAATTCTCTCTCCCCAGCTTCACATGGCTTCTAAACATTGTTGAGGTTTCTCTTAACACAGCACCCCAGGAATCAACGCTATGAGTTAAGGAATTTGTAAGATTCCCATACTTTGTTTTCCTTCTCCTAAGGATCAGTATTCTGTGATACCTTTTGGCCACTGCCTGAAAACAAACGTTTCATCTATTTTGTCTGGTTTTATACTTGTTTAATGTGAGAGAGTAAATCTGACCCCATTATTCCATCATAATGAAAAAAGGAACTCTATACTGTTTCTTTTTCTGTGTAAGGTACTGAATGTTTTTAAAAAGTATAACTTTTAAATGAAAGGAATAAAAGGTATGGATAGGAAATACAGACAGTGGTATTGTAATGGTGCTGTATAGTGACAGATGGTAGCTACACTTGTGAGCATAAATAGCATAACATATAAACTTATTGAATCACTGTGCTGCATACCTAAAATTAATTTATGTAACATAATGTAACACTGTGTGTCAACTATACTTCAATTTTTTTAAAGTATAACATTAAATTTTAAGTCTTTTATTTCTATTTAAGTTCTTATCAATGTACAATAAATTTTCAAATAAGATCTGCTAGAAAAACAAGTGTATTTTGAAGCTTATTGTCATTGCATAATTAAATCTTAATATGTCTTAATATGTAGTCAAATTGTTACACAAGACTGGTTTTCTTTTAGAGTCAAAAGTATTCTTTTTTTTTTTTTAAGATTTTATTTATTTATTTGACAGACAGAGATCACAAGTGGCAGAGAAGCAGGCAGAGAGAGAGGAGGAAGCAGGATCCCCGCAGAGCAGAGAGCCCGATGCGGGGCTCGATCCCAGAACCCTGGGATCATGACCTGAGCCGAAGGCAGAGGTTTTAACCCACTGAGCAACCCAGGCACCCCAGAGTCAAAAGTATTCTTAAGTTCAATTGTATTTTCCATTTCCAGTGGAAACTGAGTTATTAAAATTCCAAAGGTATTTTCAATAATTCCCTTTTCCTAAAATGCAAGCAGAATTGGACATAATGCTGACCTCTAAAAAGAACTCCCCTATAAAGGATGACATTTTTAAAATTCCATATCTACTGTGGACTCTTCAAAGTTTTCATCTTTGTTTTTTCATTAATTATATGACATAAAGTCATAGAGAAAAAGAAGAGCAATGACTACCTATGTTGGGTCTTTCTATTGTTGGTTCTTCATAAATAAGGGATAAAAGAATTTTCCATTCATCTCAGGGCTTAAGAGTAAGAGAAGTTAAATGTCATCAAATGTCATAGGTGAAAAGGAGATGTTTTTATGAAGAAAGGTTTATTTCCAAATGAAACTATATCTGCTTGGGCTTTTCAATCTCCACTGCAAATACAGAGATAGCTATGTAATTTCCAGTTCCTACCAGCAGAATGTAAGATAGAAGCTACTTGTGGTATCCTATTCAAAGGAGGATCATCTAATCATGCTTGCTTATTTCACCTTGTTTTGTTTTGTTTTCATTTTTGAGGCTTTTTTTAAAACAAGCATGAAACATTGTCTTTGTCCAGAAAATTGGAATGAATCCACTGAGTCATCCAAAAAGTTGAAAAAAAGAAATGAACTGAGGTAGACCCAAGATGATTGATCCCTTAATTTTAAATTCCCACAGCTCCATCTAGGTCAGCTAAGCCTTAATCTTTCATTTACAGAGTAAGTGCTTTTGAAACACATGTACTAAGAAAAGACTGTCTGGCAAAGAATGGCATGTTCAGCGGTTGTGTAATATGCTATAATGACATTTTGATTGTGTACTACACAAAACTGTTATGTCATTATGAAAACAGTAGGCAACATTTGTCAAATCTAAGAGAAGGAGAAATTTCAAAGTTGCACCTATAATTAGTGCAGTGTGAAATTTAAAATACTTTCATTTTTATTCCCAGACCAGATTTTGAAAGTGGTCAGAAGGACTCTTCCAAGACTTTGGATTAAATTAGAGGGCATGAACATTTTTTCTTCATCTTTAAATGACAAGAAAGGGAAACAACTTCTCAATTAGGACAGACCTTAGGTATTGACTAGTGACAATGGTTACAAGACTGTTAGCTGCTACTCCCAGTTATTGTTAAGTCCCTTGATATAAGTCTTTACTAAAATTATAGGAGACCCACGGCATCTGAGCAACTGATCTTTCCAATTTAAACTATTAGTAAAACAAAACAAAATGAAACTTTAAAAATTCCTAAAAGGCTATGAAACTAAGGTATATTTTTCTGAGTTATAATTTGAATCACTTGGACTTAGAGGCTGTAGTAGTAGTGAGTCTTGGTGTCCACCCAAAGTTTCTATACCTCACTTCAGTTTACTGATTTCAAGGTTTCATTCCTATCCCTTCTCCAATAGTCTTGTGAAATGAATAAAGTATTGTTCTGTGGAAAATCCCAAAGAATAAAGAGCTAGCCCTGTTGATAGAAATTAAAAGAAAATGGAGGGGTCTAAAAAGCAACAGTTCCTAAGCCAGAAAATTAAATCATAGATAAATTAGAACACACAAATGAAATGTGATGGTTGTATGAATAAGTTCACCATATATTATGTATGTTATTAAGTACTAAAAAAAAAAAAAAAAAGAAAAATTAAGGAAACTACTTTAGCAATTACTTCTTCCAGTACAAAAAATGGTCATTAAATGAGATAAAACTTTAAAAGAAAACTTGTGGTGTGAGGTTATACATAGGCCACACATAATTCTAAATGGAAATGTAATTCAGGAAAAAGCCAGAAGCCTATATAAGCACCCTATAAAGTAACAGGTGGCACAGGGCTTGTATGTTTTAGAGATGTAAAGAATTAGAGACTGTTCCCTAAAGTCAAGATTAGCTGATATGGAAATAAAATGTTTTTGCTTACATGAATCCCTCCAGTGCTTAACCCAGGAACCATCAACACCAGCCAGAGTTACTATTTTAATTATGCATATTCAGGTAAGTTCATGATTAATGTTTCTTCAGAAATGTAGTGTGGGGTGTATTTTATTGGCATTTATTGCAAAAGTATTTGTAAATGACGTCAGTGCTTTATTTATGGCAACATTATGCATCTGAGGAGGTTCCTTATATTTTTCAGTTTTATGTTGCTGTTTTTTATGGAGGTGATTATAAGGTAGAGTATTATTTTCAGATTTTTCTTTACTAAATATGATGGGATAAGTTCTGTAGAAATAGCTAGGTTTTGTGGCACACTTAAAATTTAAAATAATTTTTAAATAAAACTGGTAATTAAGATTTGAATATTTGTAGCTATGATTTATATTATGTATTCAACAGCTCGACTTAATATGCAGAAATTGAAAAGTAATATAAATGAAGATTTCATTTCTATGATTAAATTCATAAACAGTTTTGAAGAAATATAATAACAATCAAACTAAAGACAATTCCACTCAAATACAATCAGTTTTACAGAAAGTCAGGGGGAAAAAACACTCAGTCCCAATATCTAAGACGGATTAACACCTAGAGAGCCATTCAGAATGATGTTAAATAATAGCTTGTTGATGAACATCAGTAACATGTGTAACACATGCAGCCCAGATGTCAACTGTCATCCACTCACATCTTAAGATCTCAGCTAGATTATTTGACTACTCACTCATTCCACATCCTTTAGATGAGTAATACCTTCCCAAACCTCTGGTCTTTCCGAGCAGCTGCTTTCACAGAATGAACTCAGTTTTGGATTACCTGAATGTTCTGAGTGCTCTGTACCTGTCTACACTACTTCAACCCAGATGGGAAATCCAGGGCATTCTGTAATTTCTTTTTCTTTTTCTTTTTTTTTTTTAAGATTTTATTTGAGAGAGAGAAAGAGAGAAAAAAATGAGCAGAGGGGAGGGACAGAAGGAGAGAGACTGAGAAGCAGATTCCCCAGTGAGCAGGGAACCCCTTGCGTTGCTCATTCTCAAGGACACGGAGATCATGACCTGAGCCAAAAGCAAATGCTTAACCAACTCAGGCACCCAGATACCCCAACATTCTGTAATTTCTAAGAAGTCAAAACAAAAGCCACTCATTCAAAATATGGGTCTGTCCTCACAGGAATATTTCCTCAAGAGAGGGAAAAGTTTACATTACAACCATGTAGATAACTTCAAATAGAAAATTAGACACAACCATTTTCTTAAAGGCTCCATCCACCTATTTCTCAGAAAGTATCCCATTCAACACTTGTCTCTTTACTCAACCATAGGAAATTTGGAAATTTGGGAAGAGTTCAGCTGAATGATTCTGACTTGGGCTGTGGTTTCAGACAGACAGTAACTGGGGCTGCAACCGGGGAGGACTGGCCATATATTTCTCTGTTTCCTTGCAGTCTCAGGGCTTCCTTGTGCAGTTTTTCCACATAGGCCAGTGGTACTTCCTCACAGCATGAGAAGTGTTTCGCTCTGAGAAACAGGGTTTCACTCTGAGTGTGCAAGGCATTGAGGTAGAATCTACACCACCTTTTATGACTAGCCTCAAAAGTTACAGAAAAGTCACTTCTGTATAGTCACAAGTCCCTTTAAGTTCAAGATGAAGTAATATAGACTCCCTTCTCGAAATCACAATGTAAAACCAAAGCATGGGATAGGAGGTACTGTGGCCATCTTTGGAAAACACAATCGGCCACAAACATTTAATTATTTATCCTAAATTCTTACTCAATTCTTCTAAACATACAGTATCAAATATAATGAAGTAATATTTACATATAAATATGTTAATCTAACATTTTATGAATATTATGAGTTAAGTTCCTTTAGTCACTAATGGAATATTTCAAGATCTGTAGAACAAACAAAAGCATATGTCTCGTACAAAATTAATAGCATCATTAGCCTGTCTATGGGGTAAGACTGGTTCAGCTGCTAGAGCTTTAGTTAAAAGCATGTTAAAGTCACTAGGCATACAGAACCTAGAATTAGATCTACCAGTAGAGGATAATGGCCTAAATTCCACTGTAAGCTCTGTGTCCTGAGGAAGATGCTTAACCTTTCTGGAACTTTTGGTTTGAGCCTTGCTAAAATATGCTTTTTAAATAAGTTTATAATGTTTTCTCTTTCTTTCACTGCATATAGGCATCACTCATTATCTCTTTCATGGATGAGGCAATAAAACTCAAGGAGATAAACTATCTATCTAAAACTGAAATCAGTATCAAAAGTAAGACCAAAACTGGGCTCCAAGTTCACTACTCTCAAGCATACCATCTATTTGATCAAAACAACATATACCAACAGGTGAATGCATTATATTAGGTTGTATCTAGAATAAAATTAGAGTGGCTACAAAATTGAATGTACATTTATATCTGCTTTATTGATAAAGTCATTAATTACTACATTTCAACCACACTGAAAATAACTCAATGTGGGCCTGAATTTGCTAGGATTTGTGTCTGAAGCATGCTGGCAGACCCATCTAGAAAGTTGTATCTGTCTCTGTATATGTCAAACTAGACTGACACAGTCAACCCTATTGTATTTTTGGCATATTCTAAAAGGTATTCTCCCTACACACTTAATCTGTTCTTTCCCCATCAGCCTGATAATATATGTATATTTGTTTACAGAGTATACTAACTGCAGTTATTATGTTATATTTGGATGATGATGTACCAACACATAATGTAAAAGATGTGCTCAAATGCCAAAAAGGTAACAAGTTTGCATGGATTTGGCAGTCTTTGCATACAATAGCCTTCTTAAGTCAAGAATAAAAAAGATATCCTTTAGATAGACTTAACAATTACATACTATTTATTTTCTTCTCATTTTAAAATATGACATAACTTAAAAAGTTAATTAATTAATTAATAAAAGAGAACTTTTGAAATCCCCTCTGTTACCTATGCACTTCACTCTAAGGGCAGAGCTATGTACATTGCAGCTCTTTCTTGAAACAAAAATTCACAAGGGCTATTCAGTGTAATTATGGAGGAAAAAAAGTAGATCAATATTAACCCAAAGAAAAACAGAAAACTCGGATAGACATCAATGATGGAGAAGGCGGCAAAATGTATTAACTAATCATCTGCACAAAAGATTTCAAAGATACAAAGTTCTACCAGTGACCTCTTTAGAAATGCAAGAAACATTTAATGTTTTGTTATGAAACTCTCTTGGCTTTCTCAGTATATAACTTCAAATAATAAATTGTTTTTTCCTTTTTAAAAAAGGTAGTCTGTATAATCATTACAATTATGGTTACTGGAGTCAGACAGACCTGTTTTTGCATGCCAGCTCTACCATGTATGAGATGTGTAACTCTGGTCAATTAATTTGACTTCTCCAAGTCACAGTCTCCTCATCACCAAAATTAGAGTAATAGTAATAATGGATTAAATAAAATAATTCACACAAATTTCTAATAGCACCTGACACATGGTGTCAGTAGATACCAAATACTATTCTTGCTCATAACAATACTCATAAATATAATTATTGCCTTACTAGATATTCTGAATAATTCTAAAAGATATAAAATGGAAATAAAAGATATAATTAGAAGAGAAAAAATTAAGTGACTATGCTTATTGACCATTATATAATTTATGTGACTGGAATTCCAAGAGAACTGAACATATCTTAGAATTATGAAAAATTAGAAAAGTGGCCAGGTCAATGAAGAAGTCAAACTCTCTCTCTTCATAGATGACATGATTCTTTATATGGAAAACCCCAAAGACTCCACCCCCAAACTACTAGAACTCATACAGCAATTCAGTAATGTGGCAAGATACAAAGTCAATATACAGAAATCAGTGGCTTTCTTATACACTAACAATGAAAATACAGAAAGGGAAATTAGAGAATCGATTCCATTTACTATAGCACCAAGAACCATAAGATACCTGGGAATAAACCTAACCAAAGAGGTAAAGGATCTGTACTTGAGGAACTACAGAAAACTCATGAAAGAAATTGAAGAAGACACAAAAAGATGGAAGACCATTCCATGCTCTTGGATCAGAAGAATAAACATTGTTAAAATGTCTCTACTGCCTAAAGCAATCTATACTTTTAATGCCATTCTGATCAAAATTCCACCAGTATTTTTCAAAGAGCTGGAGTAAATAATCCTAAAATTTGTATGGAATCAGAAGAGACCCCAAATCGCTAAGGAAATGTTGAAAAACAAAAACAAAACTGGCGGCATCACGTTACCTGATTTCAAGCTTTACTACAAAGCTGTGATCACCAAGACAGCATGGTACTGGCATAAAAACAGACACATAGACCAGTGGAACAGAATAGAGAGCCCAGATATGGACCCTCAACTCTATGGTCAAATAATCTTCGACAAAACAGGAAAAAATATACAGTGGAAAAAAGAGTCTCTTCAATAAATGGTGCTGGAAAACTGGACAGCTATATGTAGAAGAATGAAACTCGACCATTCTCTTACACCATACACAAAGATAAACTCAAAATGGAGAAAAGACCTCAACATGAGACAGGAATCCATCAGAATCCTAGAGGAGAACATAGGCAGTAACCTCTTCGATATCAGCCACAGCAACTTCTTTCAAGATATGTCTCCAAAGGCAAAGGAAACAAAAGTGAAAATGAGCTTTTGGGACTTCATCAAGATCAAAACCTTCTGCACAGCAAAGGAAACAGTCAACAAAACAAAGAGGCAACCCACAGAATGGGAGAAGATAGTCGCAAATGACAGTACAAAGGGCTGATATCCAGAATCTATAAAGAACTCCTCAAACTCAACACACACAAAACAGACAATCATATAAAAAAATAGGCAGAAGATATGAACAGACACTTCTCCAATGAAGACATACAAATGGCTATCAGACACATGAAAAAATGTTCATCATCACTAGCCATCAGGGAGATTCAAATTAAAACCACATTGAGATACCACCTTACACCAGTTAGAATGGCCAAAATTAGCAAGACAGGAAACAACGTGTTGGAGAGGATGTGGAGAAAGGGGAACCCTCTTACACTGTTGGTGGAATGCAAGTTGGTGCAGCCACTTTGGAGAACAGTGTGGAGATTCCTCAATAAATTAAAAATGGAGCTTCCCTATGACCCTGCAATTGCACTACTGGGTATTTATCCCAAAGATACAGATGTAGTGAAAAGAAGGGCCATCTGTACCCCAATGTTCATAGCAGCAATGGCCACGGTCGCCAAACTGTGGAAAGAACCAAGATGCCCTTCAAAGGACGAATGGATAAGGAAGATGTGGTCCATATACACTATGGAGTATTATGCCTCCATCAGAAAGGATGAATACCCAACTTTTGTAGCAACATGGACGGGACTGGAAGAGATTATGCTGAGTGAAATAAGGCAAGCAGAGAGAGTCAATTATCAAATGGTTTCACTCACTTATGGAGCATAAGGAATAACATGGAGGACAAGGGGAGATGGAGAGGAGAAGGGAGTTGAGGGAAATTGGAAGGGGAGGTGAACCATGAGAGACTAGGACTCTGAAAAACAATCTGAGGGTTTTGAAGGGGTGGGGGGTGGGAGGTTGGGGGAACCAGGTGATGGGTATTAGGGAGGGCACGGATTGCATGGAGCACTGGGTGTGGTGCAAAAACAATGAATACTGTTACGCTGAAAAGAAATAAAAAATTAAAAAAAATAAAAATAAAAAACAAAAACAAAAACAAACAAACAAACAAACAAAAGAAAAGTGGCCAGGTATAAGAGAAATGGATAAAAATAATACCTTTCCCTAATAAGTTAGAATAGTTATTATAAAAATATTTCATTCATAAATGCAACAAAATTTCCCCAGAAGAATAAATGGAAGAATACATATACAACAAATTTGGAAAGAAGAAAGGGAAATTGATCTTAATATAAGGATGGTAATAAAGTTGTTTTAACAACAGACAAACTATTATCAGAAAATCTCAGTCTAGGAATACATACGTTCAAGCACATTTATGAGTTTAATATATGACAAAACAAATATGAAAAAATCAGTAGTGAAAGGACAGAGCACCAATACTTGTTAGGAAAGCTATTTCAGAAATAATCAAGTGAGGTCTTCATCTGTGTAATGACCACAAGCCTATTAACTGCCCCTGCAGCTCAAAATATCTCCCCTTCCCTGGTAACTACCATTCTCCTGGTACTTTGATACGGAATCTAATCCACAGAGAATGAGCTCCTTGAAGCCAGCGTTCATCCAATGTGCCCTTGTTTCGGGGCAAACTGAAGTACCATATCCAAACTAGAAAAATAGGGTCGCTTTAGTAGAATTTGGGTTGGGAGTACAGAGGTAGTCTTTCTCTGGATGATTCACGGGGAGAAGGAAGTAGAGAAAACACATGAGGAAGATGAGGAAATGCAATGAGGGCACAGGCCAGAGAAGAAAAACAGCAGAATCCCAATGGCATGCCCACCCTGGATCCCTGTCTCTACCTGAAGGGTTACTGCATCCCAAACATGGGTTCTGTGAAACACCCCGGTATTAATAAGAAGCAATCTAACTTTTGAAAGGTCCAAAATTCTTGTGACTTGCATCCAAATATTCATAAATAAAACTACCTTATCTACCAAAATAAATTCCAAAAGAAATACACACTAAATTTTAGAATGAAGCATAAGACAACCATAAAAATATTCATCTTGGGAAGGTAAACATTCTAAACATAAAAATTCTACAAAAACAACAACAACAAAAAACTCCATACTTGGTCTTTCATACATATGCAATATTACTATGATTATAATCAAATAATGAACACGGAAAATACCTGCAGCAAATATGATACAACTATACAGAAGATTTTTTATATTTCTGATGTAAAAAGAGCTCTAAAATATGGAAAAATATACTAACATCCAAAATTAAAAGCAGTCAATTAGAGATGAACAAATCAGAGGAGAAATATAAAAGATCATTAAACACAAGATCATTAAACACATGAAAAATATTCTAGAAATGAAAAGGAATGCTTTCACACTTAAAATGCATATTAGCGCTGGTTTCTCTTCAGATCATTTAAATCTTTTGCCTTTTTAAAACGCATATTACTGTGTCAATATAGGTATACAGAAGTAAGTTCTCCATGGCTTGTAGTACTGTCAGAAAGTAAATGGCTATATCCACGTGGATGGAACTGGAGGGTATTATGCCAAGTGAAATAAGTCAATCGGAGAAAGACAATTATATGGTTTCACTTGTAGGTGAAATACAAGAAGCAGTGCAGAGAATCATAGGGGAAGGGAGGGAAACCTGAATGTGAAGTCATCGGAAAAAAGAAAGACTTTTTTTTTTTTTTTTACATAAAATATATTATTTGTTTCGGGGGTACAGGTCTGTGATTCATCAGTCTTATACAATTCACAGCACTCACCATAGCACATAGCCTCCCCAGTGTCTGTCACCCAACCACCCCTTCCCCCCAACCCTCCTCCCCTCCAGCAACCCTGTTTGTTTCCTGAGATTAAAAGTCTCTTATGGTTTGTCTCCCTCTCTATTTTCGTCTTGTTTCATTTTTCCCTCTCTTCCCCTAGGATCTTCCGTCTTGTTTCTCAAATTAATCATATCAGTGAGTTCATATGATAATTGTCTTTCTCTGATAGACTTACTTCGTTTAGCATAATACCTCATTGCAAATGGCAAGATTTTGGCGTTTTTGAAGGCTGCATAGTATTCCATTGTATATATGTGCCACATCTTCTTTATTCATTCATCTGTTGATGGACGCCTAGGCTCTTTGCATAGTTTGGCTATTGTGGACATTGCTGCTCTAAACTGGCATGCATATGCCCCTTCAAATCACTATTTTTGTATCTTTTGGATAAATACCTAAGTGCAAATACTGGGTTGCAGGATAGTTCAATTTTTACATTTTTGAGGAAACTCCATACTATTTTCCAGAGTGGCTGCACCAGCTTGCATTCTCACCAACAGTGTAAGACGTTCCCTATCTCCACATCCTCACCAACATCTGTCATTTCCTGACTTGTTAATTTTAGCTATTCTAACTGGTGCTGTGGCCGATGTTGAAGAGGTTACTGCCTATGTTCTCCTTGAGGATTTTGATGGATTCCTGTCTCACACTGAGATCTTTCATTCATTTTGAGTCTATTTTTGTGTGTGGTATAAGGAGATGGTCCAGTTTCATTCTTCTGCATGTGGCTGTCCAATTTTCCCAACACCATTTGTTGAAGAGACTGTCTTTTTTCCACTGGACATTCTTTCCCGCTTTGTCAAAGATTAGTTGGCCATAGAGTTTCAGGTCCATTTCTGGGCTCTCTGTTCTGTCCCATTGACCTATTTGCCTGTTTCTGTGCTAGTACCATACTGTCTTGATGATTACAGCTTTGTAATAGAGCTGGGAGTCCAGAATTGTGAAGCCACCAGCACTGGTTTTCTTTTCCAACATTCCTCTGGCTATTCAGGGTTTTTTTTTCTGGTTCCATATAAATTTTAGGATTATTTGTTCCATTTGAAAAAAGTTGATGGTATTTTTATAGGGATTGCAGTAAATGTGTAGATTGCTCTAGGCAGCATAAACATTTTCACAATATTTGTTCTTCCAATCCATGACCACGGAACGTTTCTCCATTTCTTTGTGTCTTCCTCAATCTCTTTCAGGAGTACTTTATAGTTTTCTGAGTACAGATTCCTTGCCTCTTTGTTAGATTTATTTCTAGGTACCTTATGGTTTTGGGTGCAACTATAAATGGGATCGACTCCTTAATTTTTCATTCTTCTGTCTTGCTGTTGGTGTACAGAAAGGTTCTAGCATTTTGGGGGTGCATGCTGGTTAACCTCTTTATTACCTAACCCTGAGCACCACTTGAAATATTTGAACTTTAGTATCTACATCAGCAAAGTGGGAATAATTACATCTGCTCTGTACCCCTCACATGACTATTATGAAAAACAAAGAGCATAAGTCAAAGCACCTTTTATAAAGTGCTATAAACACGGATCGCTACTAGTGCCTGGCACACAGAAGGCACTTAACAAATGTAAATTTTCTGTCCACTTTTCTTATACCCTATATATTCCCTCATTTGTAAAGTGTGCAATGGAATAAATATGCAGGGTGGAGAGGAGAGTTGATATCCAAGAATCTTTCCCCACCTTCCAGTATGCATTTTTCCATGAAAGCCAAATCTCTTTCGCAGAACAGGGCAGTGGGTTATGCAGTACAAACAGCCAAACCAGTAGCTTCACCGATTCAATGCTTACTACCTGGGGTAAGCGAGGCAGGTGTCACAGGACACAGTACTGCCCCACCTGTGTGCTGAGAGGGTAGTTATGCTTACATAAAGGACCCCTGGGACTTTAGAGCCTCCAACATACCTCTGCCCAGCTTGCTCCCCTAAGAAAACTGGGAACCTTAAACACACATGGATTTCAGATGGACTCAGAGTGAGGTATAATAATACTACCTGCTGTACTCCCATAGGTTTCCAAATGTCAAAGTTTAACTCAATAAATGGGGCCAAGGAATGATAAACTACTTGAGAAAGGCACAGGACCTTCTCAATTTAAAAACTGTGATGTTCCCTCTTTTGTCATACAGTTCGGAATATCCCTATGACTCTGTCCCACTCCTCCTCACCACCTAACCTCTGCCCCTTCCTTCTCCTGCAGCCCCTGGGGAAGCATATGCAGAGTACAAGTTCACCAGTGCCCACACTTCCCGTGCTCTGGCCTTGACCCTGTAGCAATTCTTCAAGACTCAAGACAAGAGCCTGTTTCTTTATCCAAATTACTAGAGCCTGCTTAAAACTTTGGGCAGCTGAGAATGCAGCCTGTCCCCACAGGGTATGTATTCACCACCCTATAAAAGTTATTTTTAAAATTGTATTTAAGGAACAGCAGCTGGAGAATAAAGAAAAGAAAGGCAAAACACAATTCCTTTATACCCGGGCTGCTGTCCCTCTCACACCAATCTCCCATGGCTCTCTGTGGGAAATGCATCCATGAAAATGCTTTAAGTCTGGCCTCCCAAACTGGAAACTGGAGAAACTAAAAATAAAACAGGAAATGCAAAAAACCTTTTTGGTCAGATTCTTGTAGTTACGTTGCTTAATTATATTAAGCAAGTTTGACAACAGGCTTAGAATTCTTTCTTTGGATTTGGAGGGAATTACCAAAAAATTAAAGAGATATTAAAATACCACCATATATAATAAGCTCACTGCCATTTGGGAATTGTTTCCTATCAACAAACTGTAGATGTTAATATGGAAGATTTTCCAGGAACTCCTATCCTATGGATAAGAGAGTAATCACTTGAGTAAAACGAAAAAGAAATTTAGCGAACTAAAAAGCCATGAAATAACTGAATATTAATGCAGTCTATGTTTCATTAATCTCTAAATTGTGAGGAAAAATAATTCTGCCTCTCACTGCTTTTTTACTAACACTGTATTTGCAATATATGATTGCTGTATTTGTTTATTTTTAAGAAAACAATGCACTGCCAGTTTGGAATTCACCTCAATTAGACAAGATTTATTGAGAGCACCTACTGTGTGTGAAAAGCAGTTCCCACTTCAAGGAATTTACACAATTATAGAAAGAAAACATGTGCATGCACACAGGAAAATAAATATACAAGATGCAAAGTGGTATGAGCTGGGAAAGGGGAAAACACCACATCCAACTGGAGATCACCTTGAGGAGTGAGTAGAATTCTGAGAGAATAGGAGAAAACAGTATAAGTAAGGGCAACAGTGGGAAAGGAGTGTGCATGTCCAGAAAAAAATAAGTCATCTCTCAGCAGCATGAGAAAGTGAGTCAAGATTTCAAAGGAAAATTTTTCAAAGGAAGGAAGGAAATAAGGAAGGAAGGGAAGGAGGGAGGGATGGAGAGAGGAGAGAAAGAGAGAGAAAGAGAGAAAGAAAAGGAAAAAAGAAAAGAAAAGAGAAACAAACAAACTGATAGAAGAGAGTGGCACTTGTCTAACAGAATAGAAGAGGATAGAAAATAAGAAATTCTGTTAGGGTTATTGTATACGGTTATCATTCATCTTTAAGATTTCAGTTTCAGTAGAGGGTTTGGAGGGGAAAGCTAGATTATAAATTGAAAACAATAAACGTGAGAGGTCCTAGAGCAACAATTTAGTGTGTTCCTACCTCATGTCAGTGTATGAAGCAAAGAATTAAGGAAAAAATAGTTTAATGTACATGAGTGTTAAGGTTAAATAAGTTTTATTGCATTTCTTTAGGTTATTTATTTTTATGGAACGGATAACATGAAAGCAAAAAGAAACCAGAAAGAAAGAAGAGGTACAGGACGACAGCAAAAGAAAAGTCATGTCTTAGTGGTGACAAACTGAATCTAGAGGATTTTAGTCTTGATTGACAAGGAGATACATCTCGTCTTGAGTCAAAGGTGTTGCAGTTGGTGGAGATACACAAATTTCTTGAGAAGGAGAGGATAATAGCTAAGAAAGGTCATGCCAGAAAGCACCCATCTCCTGAGCAGGGTTCCATGAGTGATTCCTATTAATGCTTGACACTCTGGAAGTAGGAGAGTTACCAATAGTGAAGGATCCCCAAGTACTAGAGAAAGCCCTGTGAAAATGACTGATCATGGGGCCAACAAAGCACATGGAGACAGAACAAGGGTAAAAGACCAAGAGGATTTTGAGTCCACAGAGTGAAGCCTTAAAAGATCCGTGATTAGAGGGTACAAATGTAGAAGGCAAAACACTGAGATTAAGATGATTTAGAGTTTAAAGAGAGTTTTGGTTGGGCCCTCCCTTGCTGGAAGGGTCAGAGTGTTAACACAATGGGAAGGTCTACAGTGGATGGTGACATTCTTCTCATCTGAGGCTTCAGGGAGAAGCTAACTAACACCAAGGGATTAGAGAGAAGGCCAGCTAATGAACTGGGGGTAAGGGATGGCCCAAACTTGGATACCAAAAGCAAATACTGAATGCAGAGGAGTAAGCCAGCATTCAGAGAGCCAATGAAGTAAAACCCTAGTGGGTAAGAAGCATTCCTGAGGACATGCTTGGAGGAACAATCAGTTACAGCACAACAGGAACAGAGGCCCACCAAAGAGGCAAAGTAGACTCAACAAAAACTTTTCTGTGCTCTAAAGAGGATGAAGCAGGATGAAGGGAAAGGGTTTAAGTAGGCAAGAAGCTGTAAGATCAGAATGCTAGAAAGCTCACTGATACAGGCCTTATGATGTCTCCAAAGATGATAACTGAGACATAGCGGAGAGACTATTTTAGCAGACTTAACAAAAAAATAGATTTGAAAGAGCAAGGTTCCGGGGTGCCTGGCTGGCTCAGTAAGAGAAGTATGTGACTCCTGATCTCCAGTTCATGAGTTCAAGCCCCACACTGGGCATGGAGCCCACTTAGAAAATAAATAAATTTAAAATTAAAATGATAAAAGTAGTGCTTCAGTAAATATTCTTATTTTTAAAAAAGAGAGCTAGCTTGTGAATTTGAAAAAGGAAAAGAAAAAGAATGGTCACAGTAGAATAAAAATTATTTAGGTATCTCTATTTATAACAGGGTATTATATAATTATACACTATATAATGTATTTTACATAACAATGTTTCTCTATAGTTACTGACATATCTATAAAATAATTAAGAAATAATGTTACTGTGAATTGCATAAATGAGGAGTGCCTGGGTGGCTCAATCAGTTCAGCATTCTACAGCTTAGATCATGATCTCAGCGGTAAGAGATGAAGCACTGCATTGAGCTCCATACTGGGAATGGAGTCTGCTTAAGATTCTCTCCCTCCCCCCTCTGCCCCTCCCCACCCCTCCTCCCTCTCTAAATAAATAAATAAATAAATAAGTAAATGTAGTCGTATTTGAGGATGCTAAGAGAAAATAAAATGCTGTCATTCCAAGGAAAACAATAATTTCAAACAAAAAAATTTCGAAATGTGACTGAATTATTTTGATTAAAACATATAAAGCAATTATTCCCATTTTCTGGGAACTAAAGAATGATTGCTTTTATTGATTTATTTTTTTAAAGAAAATTATTTGTCTTCCTAAAGGTATAATATCCACATAATATAGGCTGGAGTGATTTTCAAAAATTGAACAGTTTTACATTTGATAAATTGTACAAGATAAAATGTGGGTTATATGAATTATATAGCACACATACATTCAAAAATTAAACTGTAGGGCACCTGGGTGGCTCAGTGGGTTAAGCCTCTGCCTTCGGCTCAGGTCATGATCTCAGGGTCTGGGATCGGGTCCCACATCAGGCTCTCTACTCAGCAGGGAGCCTGTTTCCCCCTCTCTCTCTGCCTGCTTCTCTGCCTACTTGTGATCTCTTTCTGTATGTCAAATAAATAAATAAAATCTTAAAAAAAATTAAACTGTAATTATCAAAGTGTTTTAGGTAATAATACTTGGAACTTTTACACATAATAACTCATCTCATCTCCATTGTAGTTAATGTTGAAGTGCTTACACTATTTTGTAGCTGTTTCTCTTCCCTAGAAAAGCAGCCGCAGAAGTACAAATGACATCCTATGGGCATGTTGCACTATTCTCCAAGACTTAATGAGTTTTTATAGTTATTGAATAAAACACATACTTCTACATATTTACTAAGTGCTGCTGATTATATACTAGAAGTACCTTCCATGTTTCTGTTAAGAATAGGCTGAATTGAATTTTTTTAATTATTTTATACTCTGCTATTCAGAAATTATCAATAGAAATGAAATGTTACAAACTGTCATAATAGAACGCGTGCATTGGAATTAGCAGAATAGAACTAATGAGGGTAAAAACATATGTCCAGTTTAATAAGTAGAGTCTGGAAATAACACACATACTGACAGGCTCCAATAACTATCAAACATCAAATCTACACCAGATAGGTAGACTGGTAAGCCAGTGGGTCCAGAAGATAAGAGAGACCACAAGAACATTACTACAAAACAAAGTCAGTGAGTTATAATCCACTGACAGTAATTATTTCCTTCTTGATCTGCTCTACCTTATTGTAATAAGGTAGTGAAATAGCCACAACGATGACAGAATACATAAACAAAATCTGCCTCAGCGGTGGACACACTTCCACGTGATATGAAGATCTTCATCAGAACCTAAAGAATTCTAATAGCCAATCATTGAGGCCTCTTTTCATCCCTCTTTCAGCTTGATATTTGACATTAGCAATCACTCCCTCATGATGCAAATAGTCTTGGCTTTATTTTTTGCATTTTTTCACACAAATCTGACTCCTTTTCCAAGTCCTCTTTTCCTGGTTTTTCTACTTTCAACTCCAATTATAACTCCTATATCTTGTTCACAGTTTCTCCTTTTATTCATTCAACACATATTTATTAAGCTCCCATTGTGTGCCCAAAAGTGGTCAAGGCACAGATATAATCAAAACATATTTAATCTTTGTTATCATGGTCTTGACAGTCTAACTGGAGGGGGAGTGAGAATGAGAATGTGCATTAACAAATACACAGATAACTCATACTAAATTAATGTAGTACATTGATATATGCTCCACCACACAACTGCCAATATATATATATATGCCCGAGTCTTAATCCTCAGTACCTACAATATGACCTCATTTGGAAAAAGGGTCTTTGCAGATATAGATAAGGATCTAAAGATCGGGTCATCACAGATTGGGGGTAGGGGAAACCTCAATTAAATCATAAGTATCTTTACAAGAAGAGCTTATATAATGTAGTAAGTACGCATTGACCTGTCTTAACAGTGACATGATGGAAACAGAGATACTCTTCACAACTCCATCAGTGTAAATTATAAGATAAATAAAAGAAAGTTCTTTGTTCAGCAAATAGCAATATGTGAGGTCCATTAATATAAGGTGTGACAGAGTCTGATGCTGTTCTGACGTAGCTCAATAGGTTGTTTAGGAGAAAAGAAAGTTAAAACATAACATTTCATGACATGGCTATTAAAAATGTAGATACTTACATACTAGCCACTCTTTCGGGTCATTTTAGCACTTTCGCCACAGAGGTAAGATCTGTGAATGAGATATATTAAGAAAATCTCATGCTCTCTCCTTTAAAAAGAAAATAAAAGGGACAAAATTCTCCACACACCTTGTTTTTCCCCATATTTACTAAATGCTATTGTGGCAGGGCAATCAAGATCACTACAGGATCATTCAAAAGTAATTAATGCCATTGTGAGAAAAGGATGACTGTCTAACAGTCTGTGCCTTGGCCTGGTTAGGAACACATCTAGATATGGAAAAAATAGCAGTCATTATTTCTAGGAGCAACCATCTTTAAAACTATACCATATGGTATAGCTAGATTTGCAGTCCCCATTTCTTTGTAATTGGTCAAAAACAGTAAGAGATTGTTTTTTTTAAAAAATCATCTCGCCAAAGTGAAATGAAAATTATATTGGTGATATGGATAATTTGCCCACAAATTTGTGGCCACATTTTAGGCACTCTATTGTTTTTAAAATGAATGGGAGAAAATGACTATTTGAAAAAGAGAGAACCATCACCACACAATCTCACCAGTGGATCTAAAGTCTACCAGCACAGAGTCAAAAAAATTGGAACTTCTTTCAGTTCAAGGGCTCTACTTTATATCTTAGGACTCCAATAATTCAATTTTGTTTTACTCACAATCTCATATGTTATTTTTTTTTTAAAGATTTTATTTATTTATTTGAGAGAGAGACAGTGAGAGAGAGCATAAGCGAGGAGGAGAAGGTCAGAGGGAGAAGCAGACTCCCCATGGAGCTGGGAGCCCGACGTGGGACTCGATCCCGGCCGCCCGGGATCATGACCTGAGCTGAAGGCAGTCGTCCAACCAACTGAGCCACCCAGGCGTCCCTCATATGTTATTTTTAAAATTGCTGAAATTAGGGGCGCCTGGGTGGCTCAGTGGGTTAAAGCCTCTGCCTTTGGCTCAGGTCGCAATCCCAGGGTCCTGGGATTGAGCCCCGCATTGGGCTCTCTGCTCAGTGGGGAGCCTGCTTCCACCTCTCTCTCTCTCTCTCTGCCTGCCTCTCTGCCTACTTGTGATTTCTGTCAAATAAATAAATAAAATCTTTAAAAAAAATTAAATTAAAAATTAAAAATAGTGGAAAGCTGATGGAAACTCTTTGTGGATAAAACATGTATTTTTATTAAGCTACTTTATTCCTGGCAACTGTTTCGTGGTATGGTGGTGGTAGCATTCCTTAAATGCCAACATTCTGCTGGTACTGAACATTGGCACTTTTTATAAATAACTAAGAACTCTTAAAGCTAATCCATGTGAAATTCCTACCTCGTGGCTGGTAGTTTGCATAATATCAGGGCCCCTGAATAGAATGTTAGAACCTCATAATGAATATGCTGATTTAGAGGTAGATTATCAATGTACGTGCCTAATAAAAGTTTAGTGGAGAAATCTGTTTAAATATACAATCAATGGTATCTTAGTTTCTCAGTGTCTTCGGGTTTAGTTAGTTAGCTTGCTAGCTAGTGACTTAAATTAGTCTCTTTTGTGAATATCCTCGTCTTTCCAATTTCTCTCCTTTCTTACCTTTCTTCATGATGTGACTGGGAATCAAGAAGGTATATGTGACTCTGCAGCACCAGCCTCCTCAACAGCTCCTTTTTCTCCCCTGCAAGCAACCAGAAATTTGTAGATCTTTCACATGGTATGAACAGATTATGACCAGGAGTGTAGTTATTGGTTCATCCATCTAGTCAGCCTTTTCTTCCAATTGTAGCCAGGTCTTGAGCAGGAAGCTATGTTTCTGCTAGAGTCTGAAGCTTTTCTGGATAATCCTGAATGAGCAGACCCCTGATGCCAATGCATAGCCTCCAGTCATACCTACATGTTTGCCCACCCCCTTCAATGCTTAACCCCAGTACAAGAACTTTTGCATCTGATCTTCTCTCCCAAATCCCCATCTGTTCTGTTCTATGACATTTAGCATCCTGGATGTGTTGACATAAGTTTAAGGGATTTTGAAAATTCTTTAACTCTCTTAATAGTATATTCTCCTATAGACGTTAAAAAAAAAAAAAGCATCACTACTGTCCCTCACCATCCCATCAGTCAAGGTAACATGCATCTAAAAATATAACTAATTGAATCCCCAATAAACAGAGAGATACTGTTTGTACTATATACTTTCTCAATACTGAGAAACTTCCCAAATTCAAAGAGAAGAAAAGCCTTGAAAATGTTCTTCCAGAGATGATCTATCACTTCTGGGGGTAGAAATGTGATGAGTGGCTCTAGAATGTCATAGCACATCCCTTAAAACTGTTTCAAGGGAAACACTACATAATAATGACCAAGAGTTGATGATGATCATAATTAATGACAGCACAAAGATAAAAGACAATTGTACACAGTCCCTGCAGAAACTCACTTTCCCTAGTAACATACATGGAGCCTGTTACTAAGGCTGATTCTATGGCCACAGCCTAGAACCACTTGATCAGAACATTTTATTTATTTTTTTATTTTATTTATTCATTTAAGAGAGACAGAGATAGTCACAGAGATAGCAAGAGAGGGAGAGAGCGTGAGTGCGGAGGAGAAAAAGAAGCAGGCTTCCCGCTGAGCAGGGAGCTCAATGTAGGGCTCAATCCCAGGACCCTGGCTGGGATCATGACCCGAGCAGAAGGCAGATGCTTAACCAACTAAGCCACTCAGGTGCCCCTGGATCAGAACATTCTAGAATGGAAGCTGGTATTATCCATTTTAACAAGTTTCAGGGATGATTCTAATATACATCTATTAGTATCTCATGAAGGGTTAAAGACATTCTCCCTTCCCTGGAAAATTTATGAAGCCTGAGCTCTACTCCACTGGACTTATACTGATCCAATTTTTGGTAACTTGCTTGTCAGAGATTAGAGAAAAGGGATACATATGTTGGATTCTAAATAATGATACAAATAACATTACATTGCAAAACTTGGGGCGCCTGGGTGGCTCAGTGGGTTAAAGCCTCTGCCTTCGGCTCAGGTCATGATCCTAGGGTCCTGGGATCGAGCCCCACATCGGGCTTTCTGCTCAGCAGGGAGCCTGCTTCCTCCTCCTCTCTCTCTCTCTGCCTGCCTCTCTGCCTACTTGTGATCTCACTCTGTCAAATACATTAAAAAAAAAAAAAAAACTTTGCAAAACTTACTATATTATGTCCCAAAAGTTCTGCTTTATTATTATCCCTTGCCATGTAGCAAATCTCAATCACTAATGAGTAATCACTTATTGAATTATATTTCATTAAACATGAAGACTCTCCTTGAAGTTATTGATAATTTAAGTCTTTATGAACGCACAGTTTATCAAATTCATATAATGACTGAGTGGCAAAAGTATTTGCTTTCATGTTAACAGGCAACAGAAGTCTTCAGCAACTTTACCTTAATATTTTAAGGTAATTTCAACTATTGGGGTTTTTTTAGTTTTTATCTTTGAGGTGTCAGGAACAATGTTATATTAGTTTCAGGAGCACAACATAGTGATTTGACAATCTATACAATATGCAAGCTCACCATGATGAGTGTAGTTATCATTTGTCACCATACAATATTACTGCAGTATTAGTGACCATATTCTCTATGCTATATTTTTCTAAAAGTTTATCTTAATTTTTGATGCATCTGCCCACACTCACACACAGAGCTCACCTATACACTTCTTATCCCTATTCTTCAGGCTTATTCTAACATCTTTTTTAAGTATCCTAAGATCCAGTTTAATTATTCACTTTTGTTAATTTATTTACTTTTGCTTTAATTATTTACTTTTATTTATTTTACTTTTGAAAAGCCACCTATCAGCATATCTCCCCAGAATTTAGTTTTAAGTTTATGTGCTGTTAGAAAGAAATATTTATCCCTCACTATTCAAATTTCCCTAAGATAAGATTTCCACTGAACATTTCCAGTCTCTCTCTATCCTCTAGGAGAGAAGCAGAGGATAGAAAGATGTACATGACTGAGAAGATGTGGAACAAGAAATTGACCAGGAGCAACTCCACCTCCTCACCTTACTTCCTTTTGAAAACCTCCCTGTCTACAATGAGTAGGCATTCTGGTTTGCTCTTCCAAGCCACACATTTTACAAGACAAGAATTCCCATGGAGGAAAGTCTGTGGCTGTTTAAGGCTGTCTGTAACTTAGTGGGTAAGCCTAATTCTGAAGATCAACAATAGGTATTTTATCATTGCCACATCCTGTAACATATCATTTATCTGCATTAAGCTCATATTGTGATATCCATCTGTCTAAATGGTTTGTGTCTATCTCTAAATTGGCTTTAAACTCAGAAGGAAAACAAAAGTAACATTTATTGTATTCCTTCAAACCCCAAACCTATTACACAATTTAAGTAAATATATATCTAATTTGTAGCATACAGATACTCTTCTTGGCTTTTCCTCCTATTCCTCTTTATCAACCTTCTAAGTAGACTCCATATTTACATTTAAGAAAAGCTACGCAGGAGTCTGCAAATAGTAGCTAAAATATTCCAGAGTAAAAGCCACATAATAAATTGTAAGGTTAAATGAGGCAGCAACATGACAACATCTTTTTTATTTTTAATCTTAGTATAGGATTATTAGTAATATCATTAGGGGAGAATTTCCATTCCCCAGTTCTTTTGTTTCTCTGTGAAGAAGATTCTATTAGAGTAAAATACTTTCCTCTGTCTGAAGGATAAAGTTATGAGGGAAAACCCAAGAATACATCACCCAGCCCTTCTGAATCCTGTCCAATGTTCCTTGGTAAGGAATATTCGGGGTGGTGGCCTCTGTCTTTCCACAATCTCTCGTGCGTGTGCAGGTAATTGTGCTGAAGATTGGATACAGTGATATGAAGCCTGTTATTTCCACCAACCCAAGCTATATTCTCCATAGTTTTGTCCGGAATTCAGGACACATTTTAATCTCCAGTTTTCCCAACTCCTGTGCCTACTGGTTGTTTTCAAATCAGCTGGGGAAAGGGGAGTGTTATTTATTAGGTGTCCCCAGGCATCAACAATAATATTACTTTGCATTTAAGCAGGTATTTATTTTTTTCATTCCTATAGTGTCAGCACCTAAAATAGTGCTTATTGCACATTAGGCACTCAATAAATATTTGTTGGATTTGTTGAAAGAATTGGAATTTCATCATTTTCATACCTAAGGCAGTGACAGTGATATACGCCTTCAGTTTTTCAAGGAAAGACTCAGAAAATATGAGGAACAGAAGTTCTTCTGGAGCATGTATATACCCTTTGAGACTAAAAGCTTTTTAATCATTTACATTAACCATGGCCTTCATGGTAATTAGAACCCTCTCCTTATTTCTGAATTCTGTTCCTTTCCGTTGGTTTGTCTTACCCTCCTTGCCTGTTGCAACCTGACTGCCTCTGCCTTCTGGTCTACATGTCAGAAAAGGTTTGGTTTCCCTCTATTCAACAGACCAAGGAGTACTGGCTGGAATCTGTTAATCCAATTCCAAATACCCCAAATGAACATGTAGTTGGCCCTGGTTAGACCGCTTACCCACCCTAATCAGCTGTGTGAGTATGGGGTCAAGGGAAAGGAGAGAAATAAAGAAAAGTTATATTATATGGCTCTAGACATGCATCGTCTTGCCTCACAGGAACAGGAAAAATATATGTATGTATTTGTAGCAATATCATATCCATAATACATTTAGATCAGTAGAGATAAGAAACCATGGATATCAAAAAAGATTATCCTACTTAGGAAGACATGTAAAACGTATCTAAATGCTAACCAAATATTATCTGGTTATTAAAGTGATAAGTGATTTTAATTTCTTTTTATTTTTCTATTTTTTCTGTTTTTATCATTTCTATTTATTTTCATATTTTTTAAATTTTATAAATATGAATTACTTTTATGATAATGGCAAATACATTAAAACAAATATGTCAAATAAAACTAAACAATAAATTACCAAAGATTACTAAATAATAAATTAACCTTCATTTATTGTTTCATCAATAGATGTTCTGAAAATGTGCACGCAAATTTTAAACTAAACTTAAAATTTAAGAGAGTATTTGCAAAGCATGTGCACATTCAGTAAAATATTAAATTAGTATACATAAAGGATTGATATATATTATAGAATTAGAATATTAATCTGTTAACATTCACTTTGCTATCCTGTAGCAATAAGACAATCTTTAATTACTGAGAATAATTACTAAAGCATAATGAAAAAGAAATTTAGTTAATAAAGCATTTTTCAGATACAAGTGCCAAATATTTTTTTTCTAGGATTGTAATAATTACTATGACTAAAAAATTAATATGATAATCATTTTAGGCTTATTTTTATGTCCATTTTTTAAACAAAACACAACATTCTCCTTAAAATCATAGAAAGTGCTTAAAAGACAGCAAATAGGCAGTAAATATAGACTGTTGTATGGAAAATATGTACATGGCACTGTAGCTAGTTTTGTGCATTTTTTAATGAATTTCCATTAAAGTCTGAATTAATTGTTCTACAACTGAGTATTATACACAGACTGAGGCCAGAAGTCAGCTAAAATAAGACTGATTCAAAAAATGGGAAACTAGGTAGGATCTCTAGCTCCAGATTATTTCAGATGTTTAAAATCAATTTCATAATCTTTATTCATTGATTTCAAAAATATAAAATGTTATTTCATATATCCATACCAACAAATTGCAACCTCATATTTCTTGATCAATAGAATCATAATTGAATTGCATTCAATGAATCTGCCATTTTTTAAAAATATTTTATTTATTTATTTGACAGAGACACAGCGAGAGAGGGAACACAAAAGGGGGAGCAGGAGACGGAGAAGCAGGCTTCCCGCCAAGCAGGGAGCCGGATGCAGGACTGGATCCCCGGACTCTGGGGTCATGACCTGAGCCAAAGGCAGACGTTTAAGGACTGAGCCATCCAGGTGCCCCTGAATCTGCCATTTTGATACTCTTATAATTACTGTGATTTCCCTCTTGACAAAATGGAGATTCTGCTTCGTGGTTGTCCATTTAACTCTAACTGTAAATTATCCCTAAAGCCTTTGATTGCACCCAGAATGCCTATGCCACGTAGGTTTGATAAGGCTCCCACTCTACAGGGAAAATTTACATTTTGCCAGGTATAACTTGCAACCACGAGTAAAGATTTGCACAATTAGGTCTTGGAGTTAGCAGGGATCACACCTATGTTTAACAGTTTTTAGATCATCTAAGGGCTGTGAATGTCTCAGAAAAGCACTTCAGGGGGCGCCTGGTTGGCTCAGTCAGTTAAGGACTGATTTTTTTATTTCACTTCAGGTCTTGATCTCACCGTTGTGGAATGGAACCCTGAGTTGGGTTCCATGCTCAGTGTGGAGTCTGCTTGAGATTCTCTCTCTCCCTCTGCCTCTGCTTCTGCCCTTCCTCATAATCTCCCTCAAAATAAATAAAATCTTTAAAAAAAAGAAAAAGAAAAAAGGAAAGAAAGAAAAAAGAAAGGAAAGAAAAGCATTTCAGTTGTTTTTACTAAAGTCTGTAGGACAGCTGGAGTGAGCGGTAATAAAGACAGATAGTCAGAAGAAAGGCAGGCAAGAGGAAACAACCCTTAACAGGAAAAAGACCCCATCCTGTTATTCTAGACTTTACTCAATGCCTCAGCTCTAAGTCTTCTTACTGGAAAGACTTACAACTTGTACCTGACGGAAAGGAAAGGAAGGCAATGGCTTTGGTTGTTCCTATCCAGGCCCCTGAGGCCAAGTCAACAACCAGGAGCATATTTAAACAAAGACCTTGATCTGGTGGCCTGCTGCTGGCCTGCATGTCTTACTGCAGTGGTGGCCCCAGCCTTCCTGGTCCTGAACACTAGGAAGCATCACCCTGGAAGAAGCCCTCCATGCTTTCCCTGATAGGTAGACAAAACCCTGACTGGGTGACAGGCACATGAAGGGTTAATCAGATTAAAACAGCCCACACCAAAGAGCCCATAAAAACCCCTAGATTTAAAGCGCCAAATTGGCAACCCTCTAGGTCCACTCCCTCTCTGGGAACTTTGTACCATTGCTCAATAAACTTCACTTTGCTGCCCACCACTCTGGTCTACCTCTTCTTCCTTTTAGGCAGCCTGACCGAGAACTGCGGGCACCAAAGGAAAAGAATCCTTCGACAGGCCGAAGAAGGCAGGCAGGCTCTGACCACACACCTCCCACGATGGGGAAACACACAGAGAACAGAGGGTATTCCCCACTCAGTCCTTCACAGTGTGTACCTTGGTGTTCAAACAGAGACTTCCCAAGAAATGGGACAGAGCTTGGACCTGGGTGAAATCATGTATGTTCACTCTGCAGTATGACACGGTTCTATTTGTTATGCCTGGGCTATGTTGCCAGTTTTCCTTCAAATTAGAAACCAAAGTAAAATTCTGAACTTACCTAACGGAAAGACATATTCAGTTGTGTTTTTCAAACTCTACTGCAACCATTTTTTTTTCATGCTCTTTTCTGTCTTTCCCCCCCAGGAGACTTTTTCTTCTGATGCTGGAGAGCAGGGGCAAGGAGTGCGGTGGTCCTTACACCTTTACACGTCATTAGTTGAGGGACCGCTACCCAGAAGTGCCAAAAGATGTCACTTTGATATCCAGATGACAAGGAAAACTAAAAAAGTTGCATAGGGACACACGAAGCTAGAGGAAGGGATTACATAGATGTTGAATTCAAGATTTCTATTCCCTAGTCCAAAAGACAGACTGATGGCAGAGGCCCAGGAATCACTGGCCTTAAGCCCAGAGCTGAGCTTGTTAAAGGGTCCAACAGTGACCTTGAACACAGATCTAAAATCATGTGGGTTTGGGAATGGGAAAACACCAAGGCCTTTTTTTCTTTTTCTTCCCCACCCCCCCAAACTCCTAGAAGCACAGTTTGAGCTTCTCTCCCTGTGAGCTCCAAGAACTTAGGCAAATGTGATCCTAGACAATTTCTTTCAAAGAGTCTATCAGAGCGATAGCATTATTTGATATGGCAGTTTTGAAAAAAGAGTAAAAATACGTTATTGCCCAACATCAGTTTTGTAAAAATTAAAAAATAATAAGATGGAAATGCTAGAAATATAAAATCCATCTATTAAGTTTTACGCCTGCTGTACTTAAAATTACACATTAATCCAATTTGCAGAGCTGGTAATCTGATAAAAATAAACAAAGCTCATATTTAGATATGAACTAAATTCCTCCATCTGTCAGAAAGCAACTACCACTTAAGCTGCTTTTTCACTGAAATGTGTCTATTTCAGGTCTTGCAACCACTAATGTGCTTGAATCATAAAATGAAAAAGCCTAAAATTTCATGTAAGATAACCTTTCCTCAGCATCCAAAATACTTTGCAATGTGATCCTCTTTTTAGTTTAAAAATCAAACTTTGGTTTACATCAAAAGCAGTTATGAATAATGAAATTGCTGTATGGTAAGCTTGGAAATAGATCAGAGCAGAAGTGGGGGAAGTGGATGGAAGGGTGCCCTGACTTCACAACTTCAATCCTGTTTCCCCAGTCAGGCTGGATTAGTTTAGTGCTCTCCTTCCCTCCCCTATTCCTAATCTGTAGTTCCATCTTTCTCACCCAGAGAATGAAAATAATAAAGTTCATTAGGTAATTATTTCATGCAAATCATTATGTTAAATACTAATTAATTCTCACAAATCCCCCCAGGACATAGGTGCTATTGTTATCTGCACTTTAAAGATAAGCAAATGGATACACCCAGAGCATTATTCACAGGAGCCCAAAGGTAGAAGCAACCAGAGTCTGTGGACAGATGAGTGGCTCAATGAAATGTGATATATAATACACACGCGCGCACACACACACACTCACACACTCTTTCTCTAGAATATTATCCAGCTTAAAAAGGAAGAAAATTCTGCCATTTGCTAGAATGTGGATGAACCTTGAGAATATTATGCTAAGGGAAATAAGCTAGCTACAAAAATATTAATAATGCATGATTCCACTTATATAAGGTACCTAGAACAGTTAAATTCTAGAAAGAGAAAGTAGAACAGTGGTTGCCAGGGCAGAGACTGGGGGGCGGGAAGGAGAGAGAGAGCTGCTGTTTAAGGGGTACAGAGTTTTAGTTTTGCAAGATGAAAAGAGTTTTGGAGATTGATTACGCAGCAACCTGAAGGTAATTAGCATGAACTGTACACTTAAAAATCATTGAGATGGTAAGTTTAATGCAATATGTATTTTACTACAATTTTTAAAATATTTTAAAAAGATAAGCAAACTGAGATACACAGAGGTTAAATAACATTAACTCCACTTGGAAGTTTTGTGTTACTACAGATGCGATAATGAAATTTTAATATTTTTAAAAGTAACTTAAAAAATTTTTAAGGAAATACATTCCTGACCAACATCCAGTCACCCACTAATTCTTACTGATTCAACCAATAAAATATTCTTTATTTCTAAAGAATATTTCTAAAAAATTTCTAAAAAAATCTCTTATTACCATTGTTCCTGCTTTATTCCAGGATGTCATCGCAGGGACCTCTGCGTCACTTCCTGTCTTATCTTCCTGTATCTAGCAAGACCCTTCATTCTAGACTGATCATCAGTCCCAAGACTGACATCCTTCAAATGAAGTTTAAAGTCCCTCATATGATATACATGGTCCTTCCTGCCAAGCACCTGCTTTCATCCCCTGTCTCATCTCATACCACAATCACTGTTCCATAAGCTCCAGACAAAACCAGCCCTTTGGAGGACCCAAAGATGCCACATTGCTAATCAACTCCTCTGTCTCTGAATATGCTCTTCCCTCCACGTGCAACTCCTCCTTTCCTTTCTCATTGAAAAATATTTCCACGTATCCTTGAAGAATTACTTCACAAGAATCTAGTCTGGGAAGCCATTCTTGAAACCCAAGACTGCAAAGGACTCCCTCACAATGATTCAAGAGTTTTACAGAATGCAGAAAGTGGATGAGTTTTAAAGATGCTTCTATAATCTCCACCTCGTTAAAGAGAATAAATATTTGCTAAACAGCACAGAAGAACTATTCAGACAAAAGAAAATAATTCAAAGTCAATCTCAAGGATTGGTCAACAGGAAAAAAAAAATAATTTGACATAGACCAGAAAAAGAGAAAAAATTCTATGTTACTGCAACAACACAACACATTTGAGGTTTTCCACAGAGGCTCAATTTTTGCAATAGGACAGATGATACCCTTTTCCTTCAAGAAAGGGTTAAAAAGAATGCTGAGTCCCTGAAAACCCTGAGGACATTATTAGTCCCAAAATGAAGAAATGCACATTAGCAACTGACAGCTTCCTGCTAAACAATACAAAGACAGCATAATGAAGAACTGCTATGTCTAATTAAGAGCGAGATGTATTTCTGGACCACGTATATGAGATGTGAATACAAGTTAATCGTTAGTTAATCAAACCCACCAACTGCTATCAAATGCTACCTGACTCAACCTGGGAGGACACCTGACTTACACGGGAGGACTGAACACAAAAGAAATGGAGGATTCATTTCCAATAATTTCAAAGTCCTTACTGGAAAAACTGGAGGACTTGAGGGCCTAAGCGGCATTTTCTTTCCCTCCAGTTGAAGGTCATGAATTTAGAAAAAAACGTAATAATGGGGTTGAGAAGTAGCTTGAGTCAGATCATGGAGCAAAGAATTCCAACAGATTTGGAGTTTACCCAATAAGTAATTAGGAGCCATTGAAGTTCTTTGCAGAGGAAAGTAAATTTGCATTCTACCTTATAAATTAGACTCGCATAAATTGAATTTATGGAATCAATTAAGTGTGACATAAATGTCTCCAGGATCTATTAAAACTAAATCATTTTATGAGACTTGAAAGACAAAGTATTAAATCCTGAGTGCAATAACTCTGCTAAGCTTTATTGGACCTTGAAATCATTGGCCAAATATTCTTCAGTCCTCTATACATCAATTTTTTTTTTAATCTAAAATGCCTAAGGGTACTTACGACTAGTAAATGCACATCAAATCAGACGTGTCTTGCAGGAATGTGAGAACAATGCCCACCTCCAGTTCACTGTTCCTATACAATAGGAGCAGTAAAAATAATAGGGTCGTAACAGCACAGGCACATCTACCTTTCCTGAATTATAATTCAGGAAATGGAGAAGTATCATCTCTTATACTTAGAGGGCATATTTGGGAAATGTCCATTAAAATATAGATTTATACCAGTCACAGATTTTCCTATGGGCCTCGAGGAAGTAATAAGGTATAACAAGATGTTTATGTCTGCCAACTGGAAAGGATATGCCATATTTTAAAAGATGCACTGGAAAAAAATAAATAAGAGATACACTGACCATAAATAAGTACGAATTCATACTTAAAACTGAAAGCCTGGGTGGTTCATTTGGGTAAGTGTCTGACTCTTATTTCAGCTCAGGTCATGATCTCAGGATTGTGAGATTGAGTCCTACGTCAGGCTCTGTGCTGCTCGAGGAGCCTGTTTAAGATTCTCTCTCCCTCTGCCCCTCCCTCCTTCTCACTAGGCTCTCTCTCTAAACAACAACAACAACAACAAAACCCCTGAAAGTCTCAATAGTAACCTTTCTTATTTGCATTATATTTAATTAAACTGCTTTGAATTTGTACACTCTACATAATCTGTTTCAAGACCGTGAGAACAGGATTATTTTAAACAGTGTTTAATGATTCTCCAGAACAACCCCAGTGAGATTAGAATGTATAAGTAATCTACACACTGTTTCTAAAAGGATATTCATTATGGGACCCATAGATTCTTATACAGATCCACTGAAGCCAAAGAACCAGAAGGCCTGGGCTTAATGTAAATAAACTGTTTGCCAGTAGAAATATTACTGGCCCACGTTTTATCACAATAACAGCTCAACTGCTATATATACAGCCCTTGCTATATGCCCGGTACTGTACTAATACAGAAGATGACAGATAGATTGGTCGGCAGACATATATTCATTCCATCTCCATCTCTAGCAAGCACAATCTTCATAACATCCTATGTACTAGGTTACTACATTTATGTGAGAAGAAACAGAGACAAAGAGATATTAAATAACAACCACCATTACACAGGGAAGAAATGGCAAGGTTGAGATTTAAGTCTAAGTAGACTGACTCCAGAGTCCACTCCCAACCACCAATTTCAATGGTGCTTCTATAAAGTGTTCATTCCATTTCACCGTCCTCTGTGCTTATATATACACCCTATACCTACCTCCAGAGTGATGCTTCTCAAATAATGGTAAAAGAACAGTATATGTGTGTATATATAGTAACATTTTATTTATATATATACAGATATACATATATATACTATAGTTATAGAAATATAATATAGCATCATATTAATATTAATGTAGAGATATAAGATATATCATTATTAGTATATAAATAATATAAATTACTGACATATAGTAATATATCGATATATTATAATTACTGTATAATTTTCAGTAATATAATCCAAAATCCTCTGTGATCCCATTTTGGGCAGAAAAGATCATTGTTTTACATCTCCTTGTACCCATATTCCTAAGGTAATGATCAACACATCATATACACTCAATGAATATATATCTGCTAATGAAAACCCATGTAAACAGCAGACCTACTCACTACTGTCAGGTCCTTCCACCTGCTAGGTTGGCATTCGTACTGTCTTTATGACACCTGACTTTCACCTTCAACTTCTGAACCCTGATCCCTTTTCAAATTGCTATCCCTGGAACTAAAGCAGCGATAATGTAACACCTGATATTTAAAGACAACAATGATAATAATAACTACAATAAAGACAGGAGTTAACATTTACTGGGCATCAACTATGATTACAGTCTTTTTTACCCTGGGATGTCACAATGTCTGGGCTCTATGCAATACAGAAAGGAATTTTCTCTGAGTCTGGTCTGTATGGAACCCACAACTGCCATCCAAAGAGCACTTGCATATGGAATGCTGATTCAGCAAAACATTTACTCAAGAAGCACCTGAGAGAAAACTGTAGTTCTTTGTTCTGTGAGAGAATCTACAACTTTTCTTTTTAAAAATCAAACCATAGTTCTTCCTTCTGTGTCACAGAGTATCATCTCTAGCCAGAGTGCATTTAATTGAAAGCAAAATCCTACTGCTTAGAATTTTAGCTAACATTTCAACCTACCTTTGGAATGCAATTAGAGGCAGTAATATTGAGTCACAATTTATCTCAGTGTAATGACTTCTGGCATATATATATATATATATATATATATATATATATATATATATATATATGGTATTAAAGAATGAGACCAAGAGCTTTCTTCTTCACAATTAATATTTACTAAGTCTCCAGGGCTGAAATTACCTCAGTCTTTTCCTTCAAGTCTACAATCACAGCTGTAGTGTTTTTCCATTACTATAGCAACCACAGGAATGCAAGCATGGTGTTTCCTTCTCTGTCCAAAACATATAAAAGGGGCCAAAGTAGCAACAACCACCAGAAGACAGATAAATACCCTAAAAAATGGTCATAATTAAGAATTTACATTTATGGGAGTATTTTGAAAGCACATCTGACTTCAGAGTACTTAGATCATTCAACTATGACAAAATACATATTCATTCAAGTTTATTGAATCAAGATTCATTAGTCTCATTTACAGAGACTTTCCACAAAGGAATCCTAAATTTACCAGTTTTGTCTTTTTGTCTAAACAAATGATAGGAAAAAAAAAATCTTCCCCATGAAAGTTATAGAGAACTTTCCAAATTACATAAAACAATGTCTTATTTATACCCAAAAGAGAGCTAGAATAGGACCAATGTATAAGAAAGTTAATGGGTTGATCCCCAATTTTGTTTATACTTCAAAATCACAGTAATAGTAAGGACATTCCTTCATGCCTACAGTTGTATTTTTAATCTAAATTCATTATAAAGTAACACAATCATGGTATTTTAAAAAGAACTCAATGGAACTTTCAAACATCTGACTCCCTTTCTGTATATCGATGGCTGTGACTTTAGAAGTCCTCAGCCCAATTTTTCTATAATTAAGCTAATTTTAAGGTGAAAGACCCTTGGCATAAATAACAGTATTCTTCGATGTAAATCAGTAACTTTAGGCTTTGGACATAAGCACATCCGTAGATTTGGTTCCTATATATATTTGGGGAAAGGAGGGGGGAGGATTTAAAATATCCTTCTCCATCACCTATTCTGATCTCTTGTTTCAGAAAAAAAAAAAAAACTGATAAAAGATAAAATGATGATACATAGGTAAATCGATAGATACCCCAGTTCTCACAAAGAAAGGTTCTCATTATTTAGTAATTGTGGGGATTTTTCATTTCCAAGGAAGATGGCTACCCCAATTGTTTTCTAAGGACACAAATATTAAATATGTATACTAGCCCTGCCAGTCTATGTAGGGCTCTTCCTTGGAAGATAGACTCCAACACCAATGTGTATAATTTACTGAGATAAGTGCTATAATAGATGCACTGATAAAGCACAATGAAAACACACAGGATGGGCCCAACTTTTCCTGGAAAATCTTCAGAGAGGGAGGAATGTTTTCTGTTGGGTGGTAAACACATTGCGTTCACCAGATGAAGGTATGATTTTAGGCACAGAGAGCCCAGAGGAAGAAGTATGCCAGAAGTTGAAGCAGAAAGTGAGCAGGGAATGGGAAACTAGGAACTCAGTGACAATTTTAAAAAGGATAACTGGGGGGCGCCTGGGTGGCTCAGTGGGTTAAGCCGCTGCCTTCGGCTCAGGTCATGATCTCAGGGTCCTGGGATCGAGTCCCGCATCGGGCTCTCTGCTCAGCAGGGAGCCTGCTTCCCTCTCTCTCTCTCTCTCTCTGCCTGCCTCTCCGTCTACTTGTGATCTCTCTCTGTCAAATAAAATAAATAAAATCTTAAAAAAAAAAAGGATAACTGGGGAGGGGCTCCTGGGTGCCTCAATGGGTTAAGCTCTGCCTTCGGCTCAGGTCATGGTCTCAGGATCCTGGGATCGAGCCCAGCGTTGGGCCCTCTGCTCAGCAGGGAGCCTGCATCCACCCCCCCCACCGCCTGCTGCTCTGCCTACTTGTGATCTCTCTCTCTCCGTCAAATAAATAAATAAAATCTTAAAAAAAAAAAAAAAAGGATAACTGGGAAGATGGATTGTAGTGAGGAGAGACTGTAGAAAAAGAAAGCCATTACAGTAAACCAAGGAAGAAGTTAAAGAATTTAGGGTAAAACAGAGGAGATTAATTATAAAGATATTTAGGAGGGAGGCTTCACAGGACTTACTTACCTTGGATACATCTCAGAGTCAATAAAATAGACCAGTTGAAAATAACCATGATAATTTTTTTGTTGATATATAATTAACATATAAAATTTTATTAGTTTCAGGTATACAATATCATGACTCAGTATTTGTGTATATTGAGAAACAATCACCACAATAAGCTTAGCTAAAATCCATCACCTCACATAGTTACAATTTTCTTTTCTTATGAGGAGAAATTTTAAAATCTACTCTCTTAGCAACTTTCAAATATATAGCACAGTATTACTATAGTCACCATGCCATACATTACATCCCCATAGCTTATTTAATTTTACAACTCGAAGTTTACCTTTGGACCATCTCCATCCATAATAACTTTTAATTGGAAAAACATAAATGGCAGAAACAGTGAGATATATTAAACTTCTAGATTTGTCCAAAAAATTAGGTGTCAGATGCTCTACTTTGTAGTACCCTTCACTCATCCTTCATTCATTATGCTCTGTCTTTGCTTTCTATTTTACCCTTAAGATAGTTTAAATTCGGTTAGTTTAATACCTTTGGTAACTCACATTTAACAGAAATGGAAAACACTTACCAAAGTAGTCTATGTAAAAAATACCACAGAAAAGTAAACAAGTAATCTCTTGGATTCTCAAATAAACCAGGAACTTTAAATATTTTATAATTATTTTTCCTTAGTCCTTTGACTTCCATTCCTTCTCAGAGAGAAGAAAAATACTTATAAATGTAGTAGTCTGACATTTTTATAATATACTTTTAAATATTAAGGAAAGAATAGCATCTCACAATCACATTGTAGAGGGAAAAAAACTACCTTAGTTTTTTTTGTTTGTTTGTTTAAATAAATTCATTTTGCTATGTAGTAGTTTAAGAAATAACTATAGGGGCATCTGGGTGGCTCAGTCAGTTTAGCATCTGTCTTCAGCTCGGGTTGTGATCCCCGCATCCTGGGATCGAGCCCCAAGTCAGGATCCCTGCTCAACCTGCTTCTCTCTCTCTCCCTCTGACCCTCACTGCCCCATAAGCTCCTGCTTGTGTGCATTCTCGCTATCCCTCTCTCTCTCCCTCCTCTCAGTTAAGCATCCAACTCCTGGATTTTGGCCTAAGTCATAATCTCAGGGCCTTGGAATAGAGCCTTGCAATAGGCTTCACACTCAGCTTGGAGTCTGCTTGAGGATTCTTGCCTTCTGCCCCTCCCCCCATGCTTTCTCTCTCTTTCTAATAAATAAATCTTAAAAAAAAAAAAAAAAGGAAGAAATGGGGAGCTTGAGTGGCTCAGTCAATTAAGCATCTGCCTTTGGCTCAGATCATGAGTTTGGGCTCCTGAGATCAAACCCCATGTTGGACTCCATGCTTAGCAGGCTCCCCCTGGCTTTCCCACTTGTGCTCTCTCTCACTCTCTCTCTCAAACAAATCAATAAAATCTTTTTAAAAAAAGAAATACCTATAGCTTTGTAACATGACTACATAACATTACTAAAGAAGTTTCTGCCTTGCTAGGACAAGGTAAGACAAAACTATAATCATATGATCTCACTAACTATTAAAGCACAAGAAAGAAAACAGCATATTAGAAAGAGTAAGTACGAATCGCATTCTCTATCCTACCTTCATTCAATATTATGCTGTTATGATTTATATTATTGTATGTCATTCTAACTGCTGCATTGTAATATGTCAATCTATCACATTTCTTATGTAGTGTGCTTGCATTAGACATCTAGTCTTCTTTCACCTCCCTACTACCACCATAATACTGTAAGAAACAAGACTTAATTTTGCTAAGTACTGTAAGATTGCTTTCCAGATTACTTAGGTCTATGCTTTAATTAGCAGTACAAAAAATTGGGTCTTCCCAAAACTTTGCCAATGTTTGCTAGTGACTCCCTGTCTTAATTTCTGCTATTCTGAGTGAGGTGAATGGTGATTTTTGATATATTAATTTGCATCTCTTACATTGCTAGTAAGATTGAGCATCTCTTCATACACTTGAAAGCCATTCATAGTTCCTCTTCTATGAATTGCCTAGTCATGCTAGTTACTCATTTTGCAATTTTGGTTCCTATTTTATATACTCATTACAGAAATTAAAGCCAATGTGTACATAAAGGCCCCATGTTTTACATAGATAACTAAGAAGTTTAAGCATGTGACTATGTATGCAAAGTACCTGCCTGTGAATAGGCTTGCAAAGGTGCTTTTTGTTTTCCTTTCTAACTTAACCTAACAATTGCAAAGCATTATTTATCAGAAGCTTTATTCTTCAATATTCACATTGTCTGAGAATTTACACTAAGTGAAAAATTCAACTGAGAATCTACATACAGAGCATTGGGAATCTCTAAAGTTTCCAACAGCAGAATAGTGGAGTAAATTCTATAAGGTAGAAGTATATGGTAGAATATATGGTAGAATATATATCTATATGGTAGAAGTATATGGTAGAATATACTGTTGCCAATAAAACTACAGTTACAAAGATTGTCTAATAATTCATTTCAGAAGCATTTACTGAGAGCTTATGGAGTATCAAGTGCCACATTAGGTGCCAGGAATACAGTCATTACATTTCAGCTCCACACAAAGAGCCTATCATCTAGTGAAGAGAATACATATGCAAACAATTATTATAAATTCTTTGCATACTGTATAGACATGCTTTCACGCAATGTGCTATGAGAACTCAAACCAGGAAAACTCTGCTGGGTGAAAGGAAAGTGCTTTGAAGATGAGTCTAAAGTCAAGCTGAATTTTAAGGGATATACATTTGTCAAGTGCCCTGGCAGGGGAGGGAAACTGCATCCTGGGAAGAAAAGGAAAGCATATGCAAAGGCACTAAGGTGTGAAGGAGCATAGCCTGTTCGGGGAATTCTCCACTGTTCTTACTACTACAATCCTGGACAGGTATCCAACTCTTGCTGGAGTGAGAATGGTGGCTGGGAAGATACACAGGAGGCATGTGATGAAAGATTTTTGTGCCCTTCTTTGGAGGCCCCCAAATACTGGATACATAACTATCAGAGGCTTATAAGCGCAGATATCAGGCATGGGCCTGGGAGTTGGGGATGTGGTAGTGTACCAGACAGACAAACCTCTACTGAAAAGTATGAAGTGAAGAACTGACCATCCCACCTAATATTTCAGTGGTTAATCTATCTAGGTGCACTGTGGAATAAAGAGCAGAAATTGAAGCATACAAGCTAGTTACATTACTAATAGATGTAATAAACCAGACCTGAACTTCAGCAAAAAAGTAGTTCTGATATAATTATGGGAAGCAAACCTGCAGATACAAACGTGCGGTAATCAGCACAATCATCTTATGAAGAGTACTTCACAATATAAAAACTTCAAGTGAATGCTCTAATTAATTCTTACTGTGATCTCTGTGAATAATACTATCATTGTCTCCATTTTTTAGGTGGATACTGAGCATCATGCCCAAGGAAAACAGCCCAAGGAATGGAAGAACGGGGATGCTATCTGAATTCATTGATCTGATATTCATTCATTTATTCACCAAACATTTAATGAATAACTTGTGCTATGTCAGATACCACTCTGTGAGCTGGGGGAGTGGAGTGGAATTCTAACAAAATAAAGCCTTCTTCCTACAAGTGTCTGCAGTCTAGAGACAGAAACAGATAAGTGAACAGCCAATTACAATGCAGGGCAATGGGCGTTCTGATAAGGGCTAAGCCAGAACTCCTGTCTGCTCGGAAATGTGTGAAGTATAATAAAGACGTAAAGCCAAACCAGAAAGGAAAATCCATTGCATGAAGTCTAGCAGACCTGGAATTTGTATTTTCTTAGAAGTCACTGAACATTGCTATGATGGCACTTCTACAAGGCTAAAGTCAGATAAGGAAAAGAGAATCATCCTCAAACACAGAGCAAAGATGACTTCATGGCAGCCATTTCATTTCTTTCCACTGACAGAGCTCATAGAAACAATATATGTGGTAACTCACAGATAAATATCTGAAACAAATGAGACAGCTCTATAGAGTTTCCCCCAGTTTAAAGAGCTAAGTGTTTAATAATCAATACCAGTAAGTAGACTGAAGAGGTGAAACACAGTAAAATATCAAGAACTAAGGAAACTGGATAAGGTAACATTGTTTACATTAAAGGATAAACATGTCAAATTGGACTTAATTACCAATGATGCCTACAGCTTTCCCAGCTTCATTATAATTGAAATCACTTCTCCACTTCTTAACCAAAATATGTTTGAGAATTTGTTTTGTGATACATAAGAACATCATGTTAAAAAGTGTCAATTCTAGACTGTATTAAAAAAAAAACAAATTCATTTTTCATATTACATGAGGGCATTATCCACATAATTCTCAAGTAAATTAAGAATTAGAGTATTTTGCCTATTAGAGGTAAATAGAAAGTTTGGGGTTAAGGGGACTGGGGGAAGGGGTGGTTGGGATGATTGTCTGGAAGACCAAACCATTATTTTACTATTAATTTCACTATTAGGTCTTGCCTTAGTAGAGCACATATTGATGAGAATGTTCATCAATACAAGTCTGAGGGACAACATCTTTTTGTCTTTGATGAAACCATGGTGGACTTTGAAGAGAACTGGAGTTGCAGCTGGAAAGTCCATGTTTGGGTCTACCTCTTGCCAGTTGTGTGCCCTTGGGCAAGCCACTTAATAGCTCTGAAATTCAAATTCCTCAGGCAATTTCACATAAAGATGGTTAAGTGAGATAACATGTGCCAGCATTTTCAAAACAATAAAGTATCACATAAATATCAGTTATTTATTACCCTGTAATTGTAAAGGGCATTATTAAACTCTAATCAAAACCAAAATGGTTAAGTTTAAAAAAAAAATTCTTGACTAGATGCAGGCTTTATCTGCTTTCATTACCTTGTCACCTCATAATATTCATGTTGAAGTTTTGTGTGGTTTTTTTTTTTTTTTGGAAGATGTAGGGTTATAACTGATGGGGTCCAACAGAACACAATCCAGAACTCTGGAGAGCAAGGAAATGATTAACATTTTTCAAGTACTACAGGGAAACTGTAGTAATTAAAGAGTATGTTTTCTGAGAATTTCAATACTCAAAACCTCTACATAATTAACTATTCCTCTGTCCCTTCTTGGTTTGGGTTAGTAATTATACACTCTTCTTAAGCAAGAGAAACAAAGGTTAAGTGACGGAGAGAAAGCTGAAGCTAGGAACAACCCTTAAATCTTCAGACTCTGAATCCAGACCTGTATTAGCTATGTCACAATAAACCTTTCAAGTTGCCACTGACTCAAATAAAACATCAGCCCATTTGTGCCATTGTTCCTTTATCTGCTGTGCCTATTTGAAATATTACCTTGTTTCATAACAGATAAAGAGAGTGACCTAAAGCAGGCACCTATTCCTTCCACTACCACCTCTGTACCTTCAGAGATGTAAGCCACATCTAAAAAGCCTCCATGAGAAAACTTTCTGTGAAGAAAAAGGGCAAATAAAGTACTTCTAAGCACTACACGGAGAAAAATTTTAGAGGGAAGTTTTTTCTCATTAGATAGAGTCTTATAATTGGCAAGTTGAAGTTCTGACAGGGGTAACACTAATTGTTCCTTTGAGTTCCATGATAAGCCTATTTCGGGGAAAATACATGTTCTCTGGTTACTACATAAGTAGTTCCATTATAGGCTCAGAGATACAAATAACAACAGCAGTAATAATTAGATAGCACAGACTGTGTGTCATACACTGTCCTATTCATTTTACATATTACCCCATTGTCCCTACATATCACCAACACTATGTCCAGGGTACCAAAAGAGTAGCCAATATTTATCCTACTACTACTCTTCAGTTAACAATGTTAATCTTCAGGAAACTCTGAAGCAGCTCCTAAGGACCAGCTTCCTGATAGATACAACTTCTACCCTCCTAGCAAAACCACCATCTAGAAAACAAGCAGACCAATCTTAATCCCTTCTACTGAGTATTTAGTACCAAAAGGCTTCTTCTACTGAGTATTTAGTACCAAAAGGCAGGAGACATCCTGAGAATAAAATTTTGTGAGAAATATAAGAAAGAAATTTCCTTCCAGGAAATATACAAATGAAAACCTAACTTTTCCTGCTCAAATTGAGGAAGGCCAATGAAATCCTACTTACCCCAAGTGCAAAAGGCTTTTCGGAGTAGATAGATTTTTGCTAAGTGTTAGCAGAATCATTCACATTGAAAAAACATCTGTTTCCCAAAAAGTGCACTTATTTGTGCCATAGAAAATAGGAAGAGAAATAACTAGAGCCAGTAGAAATACAGGTACAATAGCTCAACGCTTCACAGATGGCATTTGAGCAATTGCAGACATAAAACACTCTGCAACGAGGATATGGGCTCGGGTTCAAGGAAGTGAGCAGCATGGGGGTCTGTAAGATGTGTGGGCCAGTATAGATCCTGGAAGTGAAGACTCAAAGCCAGACTGAAGACCAAAGGGGGTCCTGTATGACCCTGTTCTCTGACCATATTCCAGTGAGTGAGCAGGTAAACAGCTGTGTCTGTTTGCTGTTCTGTTTTGTTTTTATTTCTTTTAACTTAAAAGTTGAATTTGGTTGTTTAGAAAACTGTTGAGGGTGAATTCAATTCATCTCTAACCAGTCTTTGGCTGAACTTAGGGATTGACTGTCATATACCACCTTTGTGTCTTGTTAGGAAGAAGACTTTCCCAGCCTGTTGTGACCAACCAAAATTGTGGCCACTATTTTGAAAGGTCCATATGGGGCAGAGCAGGCAGTAGCCCTTTTGAAAAAATGGTTTTCTTGAATCAGCATACCCTTCTTGTTTACATCCTGATCACAGAGTATGAAGAGAGAGGAGGGGATTACTTGTACTAAGCCCATAACCTTTCACAGAGCAAGAGGCAAAAATTACTGCACAAAAGCAAATGCACAACAGTCTGACCTAATTCTGAAGCAGTTTTAATTAACTTGTAAACTAAACTTGAAATAACACCCAACCTCAACAGAATTATAACTTACTTTTTCACTCCACGACACTATGTTGAATCTAGAAATAAAGGGATAAGGGCACAATTTGCCTTTTGAACTGGCCAAATGTGGCTGATATGAACATAAAATAATTCCAAAACAGTAATCATAAAGATTTTTATAAATATTAAAGGCTATATCAGAGGATAAAACTCCAGTTACTTAATTCCATGAAATATCTACTTTATAATGCTAAATGCAGGTGAAGTACATTATTGTTGCTATTTAAAATAAGATGAAATGTTAAGTTCTTCAGAGACTACAATAAACGGTGGAACCAGATTTTCATACTTATAATAACTCAATATGACTGTTTCTACAGAATAAGAATCTGGCTTAAGTTGTGTAATCATTTAAAAGGTCCCAATGTCTCCTTCCTGACTCTCTTCTCACCTCTCAAATGTCAAAAACACATTTCCTGACACAGCTGAGAGGCATGCCAGCTCCCTGTCAGAGAAAAGTAAGAATGAGAACTTTGACACAATGGCCATCAACAGCTCTCTGTGGACCGCCACTGTTTGGAACCTGTTTCTCTCTCTGGTGATGAAACATCTTGGTCTGGTGCCTCTCCTCTCCGTTCTATATCCTTTGCAAGCAATAGTTTCTTTGTGGGACTTTTCAAGGTTCCAAATAAGCCATGCAATTTGTCTCTACTCTCAGCCACTACTCGGTTTTGGAACACAAACCATTTCTTAAGATGATCAGGCACCAAAATAATCAAACCCTTAATTGTCTAGCATTCCTGTAATTCTGCAGTGACTGGAAACCTAAAAAAAATATGTACCGAAGGAAATAATCCCACATGTAAATGTTAAGCTTAGTGAAAGTTTAGGAATAAAAAAATAAATAATGGGAAACTAAATTAGGAAAAAAGCAATAGGGTTTTACTTTCAGAGCTAAGTAGGGCTGTATCATTTTGCCTTGTCATTTTATTTAGTGAACTCAATATTCATTTATTTACATAACTAACATATGACCATTCAATAAATATTTGCTGTTAGTATTTGTAGTAGTGACTGGGCATTCAGGTACCCCTAAATGGGAGTGAAAACAGAAGCAGAAGAATGGAGAAATACATCGTATTGTATATAATATTAAAATATTCAGGGCTAAGTAATAGTTATTCCAAAGAGATATCCATTGGAAAAATGTACTGTGTGCATGCTACAGACGGTAGCTACATTTGTGGGAGCACAGCATAACTGTAAATAAAGATAATGAGTTATTATGTTACACAACTGAAATTAATATAACATTGTGTCAACAATACTCAAATTTTTAAAAATTTTTAAATAATAATAATGAAAAAAACTGTGTCAGTGGAGAACTCCATGGAGAAGAGACCCTGACTTCTTGTTCTCCGTTCACATCTGAATTAAGGGGAACACTGCCTGATACATGTAAGACCTTAAATATATGCTGAATGAGGGGTGCCTGGGTGGCTCAGTGGGTTAAAGCCTCTGCCTTCAGCTCAGGTCATGATCCCAGTGTCCTGGGATCAAGCCCCCGCATAGGGCTCTCTGCTCTGCCGGGAGCCTGCTTCCCTTCCTCTCTCTCTGCCTGCCTCTCTGTCTGTCTGTCAAGTAAATAAATAAAATCTTTAAAAAATATGTATATATGCTGAATGAATGAATGCAATCACTCATACTAAAACTTCCCTGTGAGATTCAAAGTACACATGAGGTAATCAAAGACCCTAAGAAGTCCTGCTGTTAAAGAAACCTATTTATGGGGCACCTGGGTGGCTCAGTTGGTTAAGCATCTGCCTTTGGCCCAGGTCAGGATCCCAGGGTCATGGGATGGAGTCCCACATCAGGCTCCCTGCTCATCAGGGAGCCTGCTTCTCCCTCTCCCTCCGCCCCTCCCACTGCTTGTGCTCTCTCTCTCTTTCTGTCAAATAAATAAGTAAAATATTTTTTAAAAAGAAACGAAACTTATTTACCTTCTTTTTTATCCTACAATTTTTAAAATTTCCTGACACAGAACACTTTTTTGGGGGTGGGTGGGAAATCATATTTCAAGGAGCTGATATGTTAAAAAATGTGTCTAAGGAACAGAAATTTATGGACTATCTATTAAGTGCAGCATACTGACCCAGAACATACAGACACAATTTGTATCCTCAAAGAGCTTAGTCACATGGTAAGACTCATATATATCAATGAGATATATACATGTATATTTCATTATGATAAAAGAAAGACCAAGGTGAAACGTGATATTTATTATACATTTTTATATATTATACTACCATAAATACTACATTAGTATAAATATATTAGCATAACATAATAACAACTATTGCATCTGTCATAATCTATTATAAAATAAATTATAATATTAGACACATAACACATAAATTTTATTGAAGGCTAGAGGCTCTTATAGTAAAACCAAACTTACAGAGGGAGAGTAACAGGAGCAAAAAAATTTTTTAAATGAACTCTCAGTTTAGTGTAAGATTTCTGTGAATTAAATATATAAAATGAAATAAAATTCCATTTTCTCTTCTAAATCTTCCCACTTTTCCATTATATACAAAATCACCTTGAAATCAGATCATTCCAATGACATTTTTTAAAGATTTTTTATTTATTTATTTGACAGACAGAGATCACAAGTAGGCAGAGAGCCAGGCAGAGAGGAGAGAGGGAGAAAGGGGGAAGCAGGCTCCCCGCTGAGCAGAGAGCCCGATGAGGGGCTCGGTCCCAGGACCCTGAGACCATGACCTGAGCTAACCCACTGAGCCACCCAGGCACCCCATTCCAATGACACTTTTAACATGTATGAGTCATAGCATCTTATTTTTGAGTCTGCAGCATTAGCTAGCCATCAGTTAGTATAAATTCTCAATCACAAGATGACACAAGAAATGCCTGGTTAATTATCTTTTGCTTCCTTGCTCGTGTTATACACAATATTGTTCCAAAAAAATTCGAGAAAGTTGACACAAACACATATATTCCAATACGCAGAGCTGCTCAGAGGTAAAACTGAAATTAAAAGTTTGAGGCATTCTAACTTCAAGCACTTTTCTGATGCTCATAGAAAGAGCATGTCCCAATCATCTGCTATCTCTAAAGTGTTACTCTATTCTTTTTTTTAAAATACCACTGTTGAAAATCCTAATGGAACAACACCTCTATAAAAAGGACTCAGGGCTTGGACTTAACTAAAAGTGAGCAGAATTCTGGTCCTGGTGGCAGAAGACACACATATGGGTCATAATAACAAACACCAATGATTACGTCCACATAGCTTACAATACATATCCCTAAAAAAAGTCGTCCAGGGGCACCTGGGTGGCTCAGTGGGTTAAGCCGCTGCCTTCGGCTCAGGTCATGATCTCAGGGTCCTGGGATCGAGTCCCACGTCGGGCTCTCTGCTCAGCAGGGAGCCTGCTTCCCTTCCTCTCTCTCTGACTGCCTCTCTGCCTACTTGTGATCTCTCTCTGTCAAATAAATAAATAAAATCTTTAAAAAAAAAAAAAAAAGTCATCCACATAGCTTACAATACATGTCCCTAAAAAAAGTCCCCCACAAGATAGAAGAAACCTAATCTTTGTTCATCCAGTGAGCAACTATATTCTAGATGCAGTGTTTGAATCTTTACATCCATGATACCACGTAGTCCTCCAACAATATTTACAAGTTCTCATGATACCTTAATTAAAAATACAACCCGGAGGTGTGGAGAACAATGGTGACCATTTCCAAATCTCCTCCTCACCCAACCAAAATAATAAAATCAACAAGCGTAAGAATTAATCCACACTAGACCCATAGCTTCAGCATTAGATAGACCACACTCCAAGTTCAAATTACACATAAGTAAAAGAAAGAAAAGACACATTCCAACAGAGTTTCTACCACGTGTCCACATTGCAACCAACCCACACTGCAACCAGCCTGTGGATACAGAGAACAACAGAGAGGAAACTGAAAAGGATCTGTGAAAAAGCAGAGGGTCTACTTAGAGGAAACACAGGCCAAGTATCCCCAGGAAAAGGAAGTGAAACTACAAATGCAAAAATGATGTAAACAGGTGTGGACCTGGTAGTTCATGGGCCTGGCAATGGGGAAGGAATTTGGAAAGTCAAGGGAAGAGAAGTGGCAAAACTCATAGGAAGTAACATTTCTGAAATTCTATAGGTAGGGGATGAGGATGGGAGATCATAGAGAGTTTGGGCTTTTTAATGGAATTACATAGTTTGTGTCATGAGGCTATCCACAGAAGGATACATTTTCAACTCTGGCCCCAATCAGGAGTCAAAAGAAGTAAAATATTCTGATACCTCAATCTTTCCTATCACAGCAGAGGTATATGATCACAGAACAGACTCTCCAGTTAGAAAGTCGACCTGCAGTACTGAACAAATGAGGGAAGTCAATGCTGGAGAAATAAATGGCTCAGAACACTCCACAGGGCTTATGAAGGGGAAAAATAAAATAAACACTTCCACAATGATGGTATTAATCAATATTTAGAGATCTTAGAGCAGCTGCAGTAGTAGAGACCAAGTATTTTCTGCAAATAGAAATAGGATCCACTGAAAGAAGCAAAAAGGCATACAAGAACATGAGATAAACAAATTCAGGAACACACAGAACTAAGATCATAAACACCTGTGTAAGACCAGAATCGAACAATTCTCTTATCCATATTCTTTCTTGCACATATCTGTTTTCATCAATTCCTGAATAAAATGACTTGAGGTTTGCAACATTTTTTCTCTAAGTTGTTATAAAATATTTGGTTAACTGAATAGAAATCTATATTATTTGTCATTCTCAAAGACTATGCATATCACCTTCATGAAGTTCTGGATTAAAGAAAGTTTCTAAGTATTTATATTCATATGTCTGGGGTTGTGTGAATTCTACCTAATCACTATAATCATATTTTGGGGCCCAAAATATGGGGTCAGGAAAGCCAGTTAAGTTACACCCTTCAAAAAAAATACCTTAGCCACATTTGTTTGTTTCCATGTGTTACTTGTGACACCTTGACTTGTTAAGAATTTTAACTGAAATGGAAAGCAGCTAGTTTTGCAGAATACAGGTAATGATGTGAACAAATGTATTTCCATGTATTTGTTAAGCATATCCAATTACAGGCACCTATTTTAAGTTCATAAGATAAAGATATTTCTTTGTTTTCATCAAATAAAGTTTCATGCAAGACTGAAAGAAGGGTCTATTTGCAGGAGACTGTTTTTGCCATTGAAAATTCTGTCTTCTTCAGGCATTTGCTGAATGATGCATTAGCAGGAGCTACAAGGGTCACATTGTTTCACACCAAATAGCCTCTACACTTTGATTCATATATCACACATGTTCTGTTTCTTACATTTCTGTTTTCACACCCACTACCTAAGTGCAAAGGGATTTAAAGACAAGTACCACAGTTTTCTAACTGTCAGCTGCTTTGGTTGTATTGATGGAGGAAGTTATGGAACATGTAGAAAATAGAATCAAGATTAAGGAGATCATATTTCTGGTTTATGCCCTGTGATGCAGTGAAGTTCACCAAGTAACAATTACTCAAAACATTCATTTTAGATCATTCAGCTTCACTAAAAACCCCTTAAGTTGGCAAATACAATTTTTTTAAAATATTATTTATTCTAGAGAAGAAAGAGTCAGAGGTGTGACTTCATGGAAGGTGAAGGAGGCTATCAATAACAATAAATGGTTGTTACACAGAAGGAATTGATACATAAGTCTCCTTATCTTTTGAGAAAGTTAAAACAAGGAAGTGAGTTTAAATGACTCCAGGAAAGTTTACTTCTTATAGATACTGAGATACAACAATGAGGATGGTAACATACTTTCTTAATGATGTTCAAAAATACATGTGCATTCTGCTAATGAGTTCCAAAACTTTTAGTAGTTATACTGCCTAGTGATTCTCAGATTCTAAAAAGTTAATTAAACAGATAACCTTAGGGAGTCTTGCCTAATACTATTAATTCACACTTTATAAATTAATTTAGATAAATTCCTAATTGACCAAATGAATAGGTAACACATGTTCACCTCCCTAATTAAGGTTATAAAATTAAAATAATAGAACTAATTTTATAATGGAAAGGACCCTAGTAACCAAATAACCAAATAAGCCCTTTAATTCTGTAGCGGATGGAAGTGAAGCTAGAAATATTACAGACCTTTCCAATACCACATAGAGTAATAACTAATTCTGTATAGCTCAGGAATCCTGGTTTCCAAGTTCATGGTTTTTGCCACTACACCTCATCTGCTACTTTATCTGAAACTACAAATTTATTATATGGACTTACTGTTCTTTATCCAATCTACCTTGGAGGCAACCTTCCTAACCTCCAGAGTGTCTGGGAAAAAACTTAAGTATCTGTTCTCACGCCACTGCAGAACGTTTTTTGCATAATTTTTTAATGACCACCATGGAGCATGTAGAGTGAAACAACAAAAGCAGTACTATGTCGATGTTAACAAAATGAGCACGAGAAAAATCAAATAGAAAGGCAAGGAGGTGACTTAGCCACAAATTAAATCAAGTTTATGATGGAAGAAGGGAGAGGGTGACCAGAGACCAGAGAGCACAGTGCCGAAAACACAGGAAGCACTAAATAAATATTTTTAAATCAATCAAGAGAGCAATACAGAATAAACGGTATCTATAAAGGACAAACATGTGGATTCTTATACACCCTCCTTTATCTTTCTATCCTACTTCACGATTCCTTAGCCACAGTTTGCTATCCGCTGAACGTCTACTTACCATGTGACTCTGCTCTACCAGATTCTACTTTTCATTTCTCCTTAGCAAAAATAGTCATGGAACACAGCATAGTACTATCATCTCTATTCAATTACACTCTATTTTTCAACTTTATCAAAAATCTGAAAAACCTATCAGAAACACTGTCTAGTAAATCCTAAGTCAGTTAACCTGTCCAATGAAAAAATGCTTTGCAAACATATTTTTGACAAAGTAGGAAAAAATTCCATATACATTTTTATTATATATGTACATGCACATACAAATCTGACCACCCAAAGTAGATGGAGAATAAAATACTAAATAACATTTAGCATACAAAGCCACTTCACCACATCTCGCCATTACAAGTGGTTCTAAACATATTTGACATAAAACAAAAATTCTAATTTTTCCAAACAAGGGCTTAATTAAAATAGAAATTTGGTGTTCAAAAATCATTGGCAGTAAATACTAGGGCTTTTGATGGCTAGAATATTGGCCTTTAAAGAAATACAAATCTAAACAGAAACTTTAATTTGTCAAAGAATAAAGTCAAAATCCCACTGTTATGATTCATGAAATCCTTAAAGCATTTTCTACACATTACAGGTGTAGATAGCCATGATGCTCCCTTCAGGTAATCACCGACCACCTGGAAAAGAAGGAAAACAATCACTCTTAAAACGTTGAGGACCTAATCTCAAAGGGAGGCCAACTGAAAGCTCTAAAGGAGGGGAAAAGACTGTCAACATCAGCAAAGCTGTATCTAAAAGGCATCTCCATCAGTGTGGACTTGCCTTAGACAGTCTGAGGAGCTACACTGTTAGCGCCTTTCTTAGGATCCTCAACAGGACTTGGAAAGGATGCAGAGGAAGGGGAACCCTCCTGCGCTGTTGGTGGGAATGCAAACTGGTGTAGCCACTCTGGAAAACAGTATGGAAGTTTCTCAAAAATTTAAAAATAGAACTACCCAAAACCCAGCAACTCTACTACTAGGTACTTACCAAAAGGATATAAAGAATACAGATTCGGAAGGGTACATCAACCCTGATGTTTATACAGCATTATCAACAATAGCCAAACTATGGAGAAGCAGCTCAAATGTCCATCGACTGATGAATGGATAAAGATGTATTTTATACATACAAACACCCACACGCGTGTGTGTGTGCGCGCGCGCGCACACACACACACACACACACACAAACACAAACACACAATGGGATAGTACTCAGCCCTCTGCTCAGCAGGGAGCCTGCTTCCCTCTCTCTCTCTCTCTCTCTCTCTGCCTGCCTCTCCGTCTACTTGTGATCTCTCTCTGTCAAATAAAATAAATAAAATCTTAAAAAAAAAAAGGATAACTGGGGAGGGGCTCCTGGGTGCCTCAATGGGTTAAGCTCTGCCTTCGGCTCAGGTCATGGTCTCAGGATCCTGGGATCGAGCCCAGCGTTGGGCCCTCTGCTCAGCAGGGAGCCTGCATCCACCCCCCCCACCGCCTGCTGCTCTGCCTACTTGTGATCTCTCTCTCTCCGTCAAATAAATAAATAAAATCTTAAAAAAAAAAAAAAAAGGATAACTGGGAAGATGGATTGTAGTGAGGAGAGACTGTAGAAAAAGAAAGCCATTACAGTAAACCAAGGAAGAAGTTAAAGAATTTAGGGTAAAACAGAGGAGATTAATTATAAAGATATTTAGGAGGGAGGCTTCACAGGACTTACTTACCTTGGATACATCTCAGAGTCAATAAAATAGACCAGTTGAAAATAACCATGATAATTTTTTTGTTGATATATAATTAACATATAAAATTTTATTAGTTTCAGGTATACAATATCATGACTCAGTATTTGTGTATATTGAGAAACAATCACCACAATAAGCTTAGCTAAAATCCATCACCTCACATAGTTACAATTTTCTTTTCTTATGAGGAGAAATTTTAAAATCTACTCTCTTAGCAACTTTCAAATATATAGCACAGTATTACTATAGTCACCATGCCATACATTACATCCCCATAGCTTATTTAATTTTACAACTCGAAGTTTACCTTTGGACCATCTCCATCCATAATAACTTTTAATTGGAAAAACATAAATGGCAGAAACAGTGAGATATATTAAACTTCTAGATTTGTCCAAAAAATTAGGTGTCAGATGCTCTACTTTGTAGTACCCTTCACTCATCCTTCATTCATTATGCTCTGTCTTTGCTTTCTATTTTACCCTTAAGATAGTTTAAATTCGGTTAGTTTAATACCTTTGGTAACTCACATTTAACAGAAATGGAAAACACTTACCAAAGTAGTCTATGTAAAAAATACCACAGAAAAGTAAACAAGTAATCTCTTGGATTCTCAAATAAACCAGGAACTTTAAATATTTTATAATTATTTTTCCTTAGTCCTTTGACTTCCATTCCTTCTCAGAGAGAAGAAAAATACTTATAAATGTAGTAGTCTGACATTTTTATAATATACTTTTAAATATTAAGGAAAGAATAGCATCTCACAATCACATTGTAGAGGGAAAAAAACTACCTTAGTTTTTTTTGTTTGTTTGTTTAAATAAATTCATTTTGCTATGTAGTAGTTTAAGAAATAACTATAGGGGCATCTGGGTGGCTCAGTCAGTTTAGCATCTGTCTTCAGCTCGGGTTGTGATCCCCGCATCCTGGGATCGAGCCCCAAGTCAGGATCCCTGCTCAACCTGCTTCTCTCTCTCTCCCTCTGACCCTCACTGCCCCATAAGCTCCTGCTTGTGTGCATTCTCGCTATCCCTCTCTCTCTCCCTCCTCTCAGTTAAGCATCCAACTCCTGGATTTTGGCCTAAGTCATAATCTCAGGGCCTTGGAATAGAGCCTTGCAATAGGCTTCACACTCAGCTTGGAGTCTGCTTGAGGATTCTTGCCTTCTGCCCCTCCCCCCATGCTTTCTCTCTCTTTCTAATAAATAAATCTTAAAAAAAAAAAAAAAGGAAGAAATGGGGAGCTTGAGTGGCTCAGTCAATTAAGCATCTGCCTTTGGCTCAGATCATGAGTTTGGGCTCCTGAGATCAAACCCCATGTTGGACTCCATGCTTAGCAGGCTCCCCCTGGCTTTCCCACTTGTGCTCTCTCTCACTCTCTCTCTCAAACAAATCAATAAAATCTTTTTAAAAAAAGAAATACCTATAGCTTTGTAACATGACTACATAACATTACTAAAGAAGTTTCTGCCTTGCTAGGACAAGGTAAGACAAAACTATAATCATATGATCTCACTAACTATTAAAGCACAAGAAAGAAAACAGCATATTAGAAAGAGTAAGTACGAATCGCATTCTCTATCCTACCTTCATTCAATATTATGCTGTTATGATTTATATTATTGTATGTCATTCTAACTGCTGCATTGTAATATGTCAATCTATCACATTTCTTATGTAGTGTGCTTGCATTAGACATCTAGTCTTCTTTCACCTCCCTACTACCACCATAATACTGTAAGAAACAAGACTTAATTTTGCTAAGTACTGTAAGATTGCTTTCCAGATTACTTAGGTCTATGCTTTAATTAGCAGTACAAAAAATTGGGTCTTCCCAAAACTTTGCCAATGTTTGCTAGTGACTCCCTGTCTTAATTTCTGCTATTCTGAGTGAGGTGAATGGTGATTTTTGATATATTAATTTGCATCTCTTACATTGCTAGTAAGATTGAGCATCTCTTCATACACTTGAAAGCCATTCATAGTTCCTCTTCTATGAATTGCCTAGTCATGCTAGTTACTCATTTTGCAATTTTGGTTCCTATTTTATATACTCATTACAGAAATTAAAGCCAATGTGTACATAAAGGCCCCATGTTTTACATAGATAACTAAGAAGTTTAAGCATGTGACTATGTATGCAAAGTACCTGCCTGTGAATAGGCTTGCAAAGGTGCTTTTTGTTTTCCTTTCTAACTTAACCTAACAATTGCAAAGCATTATTTATCAGAAGCTTTATTCTTCAATATTCACATTGTCTGAGAATTTACACTAAGTGAAAAATTCAACTGAGAATCTACATACAGAGCATTGGGAATCTCTAAAGTTTCCAACAGCAGAATAGTGGAGTAAATTCTATAAGGTAGAAGTATATGGTAGAATATATGGTAGAATATATATCTATATGGTAGAAGTATATGGTAGAATATACTGTTGCCAATAAAACTACAGTTACAAAGATTGTCTAATAATTCATTTCAGAAGCATTTACTGAGAGCTTATGGAGTATCAAGTGCCACATTAGGTGCCAGGAATACAGTCATTACATTTCAGCTCCACACAAAGAGCCTATCATCTAGTGAAGAGAATACATATGCAAACAATTATTATAAATTCTTTGCATACTGTATAGACATGCTTTCACGCAATGTGCTATGAGAACTCAAACCAGGAAAACTCTGCTGGGTGAAAGGAAAGTGCTTTGAAGATGAGTCTAAAGTCAAGCTGAATTTTAAGGGATATACATTTGTCAAGTGCCCTGGCAGGGGAGGGAAACTGCATCCTGGGAAGAAAAGGAAAGCATATGCAAAGGCACTAAGGTGTGAAGGAGCATAGCCTGTTCGGGGAATTCTCCACTGTTCTTACTACTACAATCCTGGACAGGTATCCAACTCTTGCTGGAGTGAGAATGGTGGCTGGGAAGATACACAGGAGGCATGTGATGAAAGATTTTTGTGCCCTTCTTTGGAGGCCCCCAAATACTGGATACATAACTATCAGAGGCTTATAAGCGCAGATATCAGGCATGGGCCTGGGAGTTGGGGATGTGGTAGTGTACCAGACAGACAAACCTCTACTGAAAAGTATGAAGTGAAGAACTGACCATCCCACCTAATATTTCAGTGGTTAATCTATCTAGGTGCACTGTGGAATAAAGAGCAGAAATTGAAGCATACAAGCTAGTTACATTACTAATAGATGTAATAAACCAGACCTGAACTTCAGCAAAAAAGTAGTTCTGATATAATTATGGGAAGCAAACCTGCAGATACAAACGTGCGGTAATCAGCACAATCATCTTATGAAGAGTACTTCACAATATAAAAACTTCAAGTGAATGCTCTAATTAATTCTTACTGTGATCTCTGTGAATAATACTATCATTGTCTCCATTTTTTAGGTGGATACTGAGCATCATGCCCAAGGAAAACAGCCCAAGGAATGGAAGAACGGGGATGCTATCTGAATTCATTGATCTGATATTCATTCATTTATTCACCAAACATTTAATGAATAACTTGTGCTATGTCAGATACCACTCTGTGAGCTGGGGGAGTGGAGTGGAATTCTAACAAAATAAAGCCTTCTTCCTACAAGTGTCTGCAGTCTAGAGACAGAAACAGATAAGTGAACAGCCAATTACAATGCAGGGCAATGGGCGTTCTGATAAGGGCTAAGCCAGAACTCCTGTCTGCTCGGAAATGTGTGAAGTATAATAAAGACGTAAAGCCAAACCAGAAAGGAAAATCCATTGCATGAAGTCTAGCAGACCTGGAATTTGTATTTTCTTAGAAGTCACTGAACATTGCTATGATGGCACTTCTACAAGGCTAAAGTCAGATAAGGAAAAGAGAATCATCCTCAAACACAGAGCAAAGATGACTTCATGGCAGCCATTTCATTTCTTTCCACTGACAGAGCTCATAGAAACAATATATGTGGTAACTCACAGATAAATATCTGAAACAAATGAGACAGCTCTATAGAGTTTCCCCCAGTTTAAAGAGCTAAGTGTTTAATAATCAATACCAGTAAGTAGACTGAAGAGGTGAAACACAGTAAAATATCAAGAACTAAGGAAACTGGATAAGGTAACATTGTTTACATTAAAGGATAAACATGTCAAATTGGACTTAATTACCAATGATGCCTACAGCTTTCCCAGCTTCATTATAATTGAAATCACTTCTCCACTTCTTAACCAAAATATGTTTGAGAATTTGTTTTGTGATACATAAGAACATCATGTTAAAAAGTGTCAATTCTAGACTGTATTAAAAAAAAAACAAATTCATTTTTCATATTACATGAGGGCATTATCCACATAATTCTCAAGTAAATTAAGAATTAGAGTATTTTGCCTATTAGAGGTAAATAGAAAGTTTGGGGTTAAGGGGACTGGGGGAAGGGGTGGTTGGGATGATTGTCTGGAAGACCAAACCATTATTTTACTATTAATTTCACTATTAGGTCTTGCCTTAGTAGAGCACATATTGATGAGAATGTTCATCAATACAAGTCTGAGGGACAACATCTTTTTGTCTTTGATGAAACCATGGTGGACTTTGAAGAGAACTGGAGTTGCAGCTGGAAAGTCCATGTTTGGGTCTACCTCTTGCCAGTTGTGTGCCCTTGGGCAAGCCACTTAATAGCTCTGAAATTCAAATTCCTCAGGCAATTTCACATAAAGATGGTTAAGTGAGATAACATGTGCCAGCATTTTCAAAACAATAAAGTATCACATAAATATCAGTTATTTATTACCCTGTAATTGTAAAGGGCATTATTAAACTCTAATCAAAACCAAAATGGTTAAGTTTAAAAAAAAAATTCTTGACTAGATGCAGGCTTTATCTGCTTTCATTACCTTGTCACCTCATAATATTCATGTTGAAGTTTTGTGTGGTTTTTTTTTTTTTTTTGGAAGATGTAGGGTTATAACTGATGGGGTCCAACAGAACACAATCCAGAACTCTGGAGAGCAAGGAAATGATTAACATTTTTCAAGTACTACAGGGAAACTGTAGTAATTAAAGAGTATGTTTTCTGAGAATTTCAATACTCAAAACCTCTACATAATTAACTATTCCTCTGTCCCTTCTTGGTTTGGGTTAGTAATTATACACTCTTCTTAAGCAAGAGAAACAAAGGTTAAGTGACGGAGAGAAAGCTGAAGCTAGGAACAACCCTTAAATCTTCAGACTCTGAATCCAGACCTGTATTAGCTATGTCACAATAAACCTTTCAAGTTGCCACTGACTCAAATAAAACATCAGCCCATTTGTGCCATTGTTCCTTTATCTGCTGTGCCTATTTGAAATATTACCTTGTTTCATAACAGATAAAGAGAGTGACCTAAAGCAGGCACCTATTCCTTCCACTACCACCTCTGTACCTTCAGAGATGTAAGCCACATCTAAAAAGCCTCCATGAGAAAACTTTCTGTGAAGAAAAAGGGCAAATAAAGTACTTCTAAGCACTACACGGAGAAAAATTTTAGAGGGAAGTTTTTTCTCATTAGATAGAGTCTTATAATTGGCAAGTTGAAGTTCTGACAGGGGTAACACTAATTGTTCCTTTGAGTTCCATGATAAGCCTATTTCGGGGAAAATACATGTTCTCTGGTTACTACATAAGTAGTTCCATTATAGGCTCAGAGATACAAATAACAACAGCAGTAATAATTAGATAGCACAGACTGTGTGTCATACACTGTCCTATTCATTTTACATATTACCCCATTGTCCCTACATATCACCAACACTATGTCCAGGGTACCAAAAGAGTAGCCAATATTTATCCTACTACTACTCTTCAGTTAACAATGTTAATCTTCAGGAAACTCTGAAGCAGCTCCTAAGGACCAGCTTCCTGATAGATACAACTTCTACCCTCCTAGCAAAACCACCATCTAGAAAACAAGCAGACCAATCTTAATCCCTTCTACTGAGTATTTAGTACCAAAAGGCTTCTTCTACTGAGTATTTAGTACCAAAAGGCAGGAGACATCCTGAGAATAAAATTTTGTGAGAAATATAAGAAAGAAATTTCCTTCCAGGAAATATACAAATGAAAACCTAACTTTTCCTGCTCAAATTGAGGAAGGCCAATGAAATCCTACTTACCCCAAGTGCAAAAGGCTTTTCGGAGTAGATAGATTTTTGCTAAGTGTTAGCAGAATCATTCACATTGAAAAAACATCTGTTTCCCAAAAAGTGCACTTATTTGTGCCATAGAAAATAGGAAGAGAAATAACTAGAGCCAGTAGAAATACAGGTACAATAGCTCAACGCTTCACAGATGGCATTTGAGCAATTGCAGACATAAAACACTCTGCAACGAGGATATGGGCTCGGGTTCAAGGAAGTGAGCAGCATGGGGGTCTGTAAGATGTGTGGGCCAGTATAGATCCTGGAAGTGAAGACTCAAAGCCAGACTGAAGACCAAAGGGGGTCCTGTATGACCCTGTTCTCTGACCATATTCCAGTGAGTGAGCAGGTAAACAGCTGTGTCTGTTTGCTGTTCTGTTTTGTTTTTATTTCTTTTAACTTAAAAGTTGAATTTGGTTGTTTAGAAAACTGTTGAGGGTGAATTCAATTCATCTCTAACCAGTCTTTGGCTGAACTTAGGGATTGACTGTCATATACCACCTTTGTGTCTTGTTAGGAAGAAGACTTTCCCAGCCTGTTGTGACCAACCAAAATTGTGGCCACTATTTTGAAAGGTCCATATGGGGCAGAGCAGGCAGTAGCCCTTTTGAAAAAATGGTTTTCTTGAATCAGCATACCCTTCTTGTTTACATCCTGATCACAGAGTATGAAGAGAGAGGAGGGGATTACTTGTACTAAGCCCATAACCTTTCACAGAGCAAGAGGCAAAAATTACTGCACAAAAGCAAATGCACAACAGTCTGACCTAATTCTGAAGCAGTTTTAATTAACTTGTAAACTAAACTTGAAATAACACCCAACCTCAACAGAATTATAACTTACTTTTTCACTCCACGACACTATGTTGAATCTAGAAATAAAGGGATAAGGGCACAATTTGCCTTTTGAACTGGCCAAATGTGGCTGATATGAACATAAAATAATTCCAAAACAGTAATCATAAAGATTTTTATAAATATTAAAGGCTATATCAGAGGATAAAACTCCAGTTACTTAATTCCATGAAATATCTACTTTATAATGCTAAATGCAGGTGAAGTACATTATTGTTGCTATTTAAAATAAGATGAAATGTTAAGTTCTTCAGAGACTACAATAAACGGTGGAACCAGATTTTCATACTTATAATAACTCAATATGACTGTTTCTACAGAATAAGAATCTGGCTTAAGTTGTGTAATCATTTAAAAGGTCCCAATGTCTCCTTCCTGACTCTCTTCTCACCTCTCAAATGTCAAAAACACATTTCCTGACACAGCTGAGAGGCATGCCAGCTCCCTGTCAGAGAAAAGTAAGAATGAGAACTTTGACACAATGGCCATCAACAGCTCTCTGTGGACCGCCACTGTTTGGAACCTGTTTCTCTCTCTGGTGATGAAACATCTTGGTCTGGTGCCTCTCCTCTCCGTTCTATATCCTTTGCAAGCAATAGTTTCTTTGTGGGACTTTTCAAGGTTCCAAATAAGCCATGCAATTTGTCTCTACTCTCAGCCACTACTCGGTTTTGGAACACAAACCATTTCTTAAGATGATCAGGCACCAAAATAATCAAACCCTTAATTGTCTAGCATTCCTGTAATTCTGCAGTGACTGGAAACCTAAAAAAAATATGTACCGAAGGAAATAATCCCACATGTAAATGTTAAGCTTAGTGAAAGTTTAGGAATAAAAAAATAAATAATGGGAAACTAAATTAGGAAAAAAGCAATAGGGTTTTACTTTCAGAGCTAAGTAGGGCTGTATCATTTTGCCTTGTCATTTTATTTAGTGAACTCAATATTCATTTATTTACATAACTAACATATGACCATTCAATAAATATTTGCTGTTAGTATTTGTAGTAGTGACTGGGCATTCAGGTACCCCTAAATGGGAGTGAAAACAGAAGCAGAAGAATGGAGAAATACATCGTATTGTATATAATATTAAAATATTCAGGGCTAAGTAATAGTTATTCCAAAGAGATATCCATTGGAAAAATGTACTGTGTGCATGCTACAGACGGTAGCTACATTTGTGGGAGCACAGCATAACTGTAAATAAAGATAATGAGTTATTATGTTACACAACTGAAATTAATATAACATTGTGTCAACAATACTCAAATTTTTAAAAATTTTTAAATAATAATAATGAAAAAAACTGTGTCAGTGGAGAACTCCATGGAGAAGAGACCCTGACTTCTTGTTCTCCGTTCACATCTGAATTAAGGGGAACACTGCCTGATACATGTAAGACCTTAAATATATGCTGAATGAGGGGTGCCTGGGTGGCTCAGTGGGTTAAAGCCTCTGCCTTCAGCTCAGGTCATGATCCCAGTGTCCTGGGATCAAGCCCCCGCATAGGGCTCTCTGCTCTGCCGGGAGCCTGCTTCCCTTCCTCTCTCTCTGCCTGCCTCTCTGTCTGTCTGTCAAGTAAATAAATAAAATCTTTAAAAAATATGTATATATGCTGAATGAATGAATGCAATCACTCATACTAAAACTTCCCTGTGAGATTCAAAGTACACATGAGGTAATCAAAGACCCTAAGAAGTCCTGCTGTTAAAGAAACCTATTTATGGGGCACCTGGGTGGCTCAGTTGGTTAAGCATCTGCCTTTGGCCCAGGTCAGGATCCCAGGGTCATGGGATGGAGTCCCACATCAGGCTCCCTGCTCATCAGGGAGCCTGCTTCTCCCTCTCCCTCCGCCCCTCCCACTGCTTGTGCTCTCTCTCTCTTTCTGTCAAATAAATAAGTAAAATATTTTTTAAAAAGAAACGAAACTTATTTACCTTCTTTTTTATCCTACAATTTTTAAAATTTCCTGACACAGAACACTTTTTTGGGGGTGGGTGGGAAATCATATTTCAAGGAGCTGATATGTTAAAAAATGTGTCTAAGGAACAGAAATTTATGGACTATCTATTAAGTGCAGCATACTGACCCAGAACATACAGACACAATTTGTATCCTCAAAGAGCTTAGTCACATGGTAAGACTCATATATATCAATGAGATATATACATGTATATTTCATTATGATAAAAGAAAGACCAAGGTGAAACGTGATATTTATTATACATTTTTATATATTATACTACCATAAATACTACATTAGTATAAATATATTAGCATAACATAATAACAACTATTGCATCTGTCATAATCTATTATAAAATAAATTATAATATTAGACACATAACACATAAATTTTATTGAAGGCTAGAGGCTCTTATAGTAAAACCAAACTTACAGAGGGAGAGTAACAGGAGCAAAAAAATTTTTTAAATGAACTCTCAGTTTAGTGTAAGATTTCTGTGAATTAAATATATAAAATGAAATAAAATTCCATTTTCTCTTCTAAATCTTCCCACTTTTCCATTATATACAAAATCACCTTGAAATCAGATCATCCCAATGACATTTTTTAAAGATTTTTTATTTATTTATTTGACAGACAGAGATCACAAGTAGGCAGAGAGCCAGGCAGAGAGGAGAGAGGGAGAAAGGGGGAAGCAGGCTCCCCGCTGAGCAGAGAGCCCGATGAGGGGCTCGGTCCCAGGACCCTGAGACCATGACCTGAGCTAACCCACTGAGCCACCCAGGCACCCCATTCCAATGACACTTTTAACATGTATGAGTCATAGCATCTTATTTTTGAGTCTGCAGCATTAGCTAGCCATCAGTTAGTATAAATTCTCAATCACAAGATGACACAAGAAATGCCTGGTTAATTATCTTTTGCTTCCTTGCTCGTGTTATACACAATATTGTTCCAAAAAAATTCGAGAAAGTTGACACAAACACATATATTCCAATACGCAGAGCTGCTCAGAGGTAAAACTGAAATTAAAAGTTTGAGGCATTCTAACTTCAAGCACTTTTCTGATGCTCATAGAAAGAGCATGTCCCAATCATCTGCTATCTCTAAAGTGTTACTCTATTCTTTTTTTTAAAATACCACTGTTGAAAATCCTAATGGAACAACACCTCTATAAAAAGGACTCAGGGCTTGGACTTAACTAAAAGTGAGCAGAATTCTGGTCCTGGTGGCAGAAGACACACATATGGGTCATAATAACAAACACCAATGATTACGTCCACATAGCTTACAATACATATCCCTAAAAAAAGTCGTCCAGGGGCACCTGGGTGGCTCAGTGGGTTAAGCCGCTGCCTTCGGCTCAGGTCATGATCTCAGGGTCCTGGGATCGAGTCCCACGTCGGGCTCTCTGCTCAGCAGGGAGCCTGCTTCCCTTCCTCTCTCTCTGACTGCCTCTCTGCCTACTTGTGATCTCTCTCTGTCAAATAAATAAATAAAATCTTTAAAAAAAAAAAAAAAAGTCATCCACATAGCTTACAATACATGTCCCTAAAAAAAGTCCCCCACAAGATAGAAGAAACCTAATCTTTGTTCATCCAGTGAGCAACTATATTCTAGATGCAGTGTTTGAATCTTTACATCCATGATACCACGTAGTCCTCCAACAATATTTACAAGTTCTCATGATACCTTAATTAAAAATACAACCCGGAGGTGTGGAGAACAATGGTGACCATTTCCAAATCTCCTCCTCACCCAACCAAAATAATAAAATCAACAAGCGTAAGAATTAATCCACACTAGACCCATAGCTTCAGCATTAGATAGACCACACTCCAAGTTCAAATTACACATAAGTAAAAGAAAGAAAAGACACATTCCAACAGAGTTTCTACCACGTGTCCACATTGCAACCAACCCACACTGCAACCAGCCTGTGGATACAGAGAACAACAGAGAGGAAACTGAAAAGGATCTGTGAAAAAGCAGAGGGTCTACTTAGAGGAAACACAGGCCAAGTATCCCCAGGAAAAGGAAGTGAAACTACAAATGCAAAAATGATGTAAACAGGTGTGGACCTGGTAGTTCATGGGCCTGGCAATGGGGAAGGAATTTGGAAAGTCAAGGGAAGAGAAGTGGCAAAACTCATAGGAAGTAACATTTCTGAAATTCTATAGGTAGGGGATGAGGATGGGAGATCATAGAGAGTTTGGGCTTTTTAATGGAATTACATAGTTTGTGTCATGAGGCTATCCACAGAAGGATACATTTTCAACTCTGGCCCCAATCAGGAGTCAAAAGAAGTAAAATATTCTGATACCTCAATCTTTCCTATCACAGCAGAGGTATATGATCACAGAACAGACTCTCCAGTTAGAAAGTCGACCTGCAGTACTGAACAAATGAGGGAAGTCAATGCTGGAGAAATAAATGGCTCAGAACACTCCACAGGGCTTATGAAGGGGAAAAATAAAATAAACACTTCCACAATGATGGTATTAATCAATATTTAGAGATCTTAGAGCAGCTGCAGTAGTAGAGACCAAGTATTTTCTGCAAATAGAAATAGGATCCACTGAAAGAAGCAAAAAGGCATACAAGAACATGAGATAAACAAATTCAGGAACACACAGAACTAAGATCATAAACACCTGTGTAAGACCAGAATCGAACAATTCTCTTATCCATATTCTTTCTTGCACATATCTGTTTTCATCAATTCCTGAATAAAATGACTTGAGGTTTGCAACATTTTTTCTCTAAGTTGTTATAAAATATTTGGTTAACTGAATAGAAATCTATATTATTTGTCATTCTCAAAGACTATGCATATCACCTTCATGAAGTTCTGGATTAAAGAAAGTTTCTAAGTATTTATATTCATATGTCTGGGGTTGTGTGAATTCTACCTAATCACTATAATCATATTTTGGGGCCCAAAATATGGGGTCAGGAAAGCCAGTTAAGTTACACCCTTCAAAAAAAATACCTTAGCCACATTTGTTTGTTTCCATGTGTTACTTGTGACACCTTGACTTGTTAAGAATTTTAACTGAAATGGAAAGCAGCTAGTTTTGCAGAATACAGGTAATGATGTGAACAAATGTATTTCCATGTATTTGTTAAGCATATCCAATTACAGGCACCTATTTTAAGTTCATAAGATAAAGATATTTCTTTGTTTTCATCAAATAAAGTTTCATGCAAGACTGAAAGAAGGGTCTATTTGCAGGAGACTGTTTTTGCCATTGAAAATTCTGTCTTCTTCAGGCATTTGCTGAATGATGCATTAGCAGGAGCTACAAGGGTCACATTGTTTCACACCAAATAGCCTCTACACTTTGATTCATATATCACACATGTTCTGTTTCTTACATTTCTGTTTTCACACCCACTACCTAAGTGCAAAGGGATTTAAAGACAAGTACCACAGTTTTCTAACTGTCAGCTGCTTTGGTTGTATTGATGGAGGAAGTTATGGAACATGTAGAAAATAGAATCAAGATTAAGGAGATCATATTTCTGGTTTATGCCCTGTGATGCAGTGAAGTTCACCAAGTAACAATTACTCAAAACATTCATTTTAGATCATTCAGCTTCACTAAAAACCCCTTAAGTTGGCAAATACAATTTTTTTAAAATATTATTTATTCTAGAGAAGAAAGAGTCAGAGGTGTGACTTCATGGAAGGTGAAGGAGGCTATCAATAACAATAAATGGTTGTTACACAGAAGGAATTGATACATAAGTCTCCTTATCTTTTGAGAAAGTTAAAACAAGGAAGTGAGTTTAAATGACTCCAGGAAAGTTTACTTCTTATAGATACTGAGATACAACAATGAGGATGGTAACATACTTTCTTAATGATGTTCAAAAATACATGTGCATTCTGCTAATGAGTTCCAAAACTTTTAGTAGTTATACTGCCTAGTGATTCTCAGATTCTAAAAAGTTAATTAAACAGATAACCTTAGGGAGTCTTGCCTAATACTATTAATTCACACTTTATAAATTAATTTAGATAAATTCCTAATTGACCAAATGAATAGGTAACACATGTTCACCTCCCTAATTAAGGTTATAAAATTAAAATAATAGAACTAATTTTATAATGGAAAGGACCCTAGTAACCAAATAACCAAATAAGCCCTTTAATTCTGTAGCGGATGGAAGTGAAGCTAGAAATATTACAGACCTTTCCAATACCACATAGAGTAATAACTAATTCTGTATAGCTCAGGAATCCTGGTTTCCAAGTTCATGGTTTTTGCCACTACACCTCATCTGCTACTTTATCTGAAACTACAAATTTATTATATGGACTTACTGTTCTTTATCCAATCTACCTTGGAGGCAACCTTCCTAACCTCCAGAGTGTCTGGGAAAAAACTTAAGTATCTGTTCTCACGCCACTGCAGAACGTTTTTTGCATAATTTTTTAATGACCACCATGGAGCATGTAGAGTGAAACAACAAAAGCAGTACTATGTCGATGTTAACAAAATGAGCACGAGAAAAATCAAATAGAAAGGCAAGGAGGTGACTTAGCCACAAATTAAATCAAGTTTATGATGGAAGAAGGGAGAGGGTGACCAGAGACCAGAGAGCACAGTGCCGAAAACACAGGAAGCACTAAATAAATATTTTTAAATCAATCAAGAGAGCAATACAGAATAAACGGTATCTATAAAGGACAAACATGTGGATTCTTATACACCCTCCTTTATCTTTCTATCCTACTTCACGATTCCTTAGCCACAGTTTGCTATCCGCTGAACGTCTACTTACCATGTGACTCTGCTCTACCAGATTCTACTTTTCATTTCTCCTTAGCAAAAATAGTCATGGAACACAGCATAGTACTATCATCTCTATTCAATTACACTCTATTTTTCAACTTTATCAAAAATCTGAAAAACCTATCAGAAACACTGTCTAGTAAATCCTAAGTCAGTTAACCTGTCCAATGAAAAAATGCTTTGCAAACATATTTTTGACAAAGTAGGAAAAAATTCCATATACATTTTTATTATATATGTACATGCACATACAAATCTGACCACCCAAAGTAGATGGAGAATAAAATACTAAATAACATTTAGCATACAAAGCCACTTCACCACATCTCGCCATTACAAGTGGTTCTAAACATATTTGACATAAAACAAAAATTCTAATTTTTCCAAACAAGGGCTTAATTAAAATAGAAATTTGGTGTTCAAAAATCATTGGCAGTAAATACTAGGGCTTTTGATGGCTAGAATATTGGCCTTTAAAGAAATACAAATCTAAACAGAAACTTTAATTTGTCAAAGAATAAAGTCAAAATCCCACTGTTATGATTCATGAAATCCTTAAAGCATTTTCTACACATTACAGGTGTAGATAGCCATGATGCTCCCTTCAGGTAATCACCGACCACCTGGAAAAGAAGGAAAACAATCACTCTTAAAACGTTGAGGACCTAATCTCAAAGGGAGGCCAACTGAAAGCTCTAAAGGAGGGGAAAAGACTGTCAACATCAGCAAAGCTGTATCTAAAAGGCATCTCCATCAGTGTGGACTTGCCTTAGACAGTCTGAGGAGCTACACTGTTAGCGCCTTTCTTAGGATCCTCAACAGGACTTGGAAAGGATGCAGAGGAAGGGGAACCCTCCTGCGCTGTTGGTGGGAATGCAAACTGGTGTAGCCACTCTGGAAAACAGTATGGAAGTTTCTCAAAAATTTAAAAATAGAACTACCCAAAACCCAGCAACTCTACTACTAGGTACTTACCAAAAGGATATAAAGAATACAGATTCGGAAGGGTACATCAACCCTGATGTTTATACAGCATTATCAACAATAGCCAAACTATGGAGAAGCAGCTCAAATGTCCATCAACTGATGAATGGATAAAGATGTATTTTATACATACAAACACCCACACGCGTGTGTGTGTGCGCGCGCGCGCACACACACACACACACACACACAAACACAAACACACAATGGGATAGTACTCAGCCATCAAAAAGAATGAAATCTTAAAAAATCAAAAAGAATGAAATCTTAAAAAATCAAAAAGAATGAAATCTTAACCATTTGCAATGGATGGAGCGAGAATGTATTCTGCTAAGTGAAATAAGTCAGTCAGAGAAAGACAAGTACCAAATGATTTCACTCATATGTGGAATTTAAGAAACAAAACAGATGAACATATGGGGGTGGAGAAAGAGGGGGGGATAATACACCATGAGACTCTTAAGGACAGAGAACAAACTGAGGGTTGATGGAGAGAGGTGGATGGGGAATTGGCTGGATGGGTGATGGGTATTAAGGAGGACACTCATTGTGATGAGCACTGGGTGTTGTATGTGATGAATCACTGGAATTCTACTCCTGAAACCAATACTGTACTTAACGTATGCTGACTAACTAGAATTTAAATAAAAATTTAATAAGGAAAGAAATTTTGAAATTGAGTTTTTTAAAAGATTTTATTTATCTATTTATTTGACATACAGAGAGAGAGCGCGCACACAAGCGGGGGGAGTGGGAGAAGGAGAAGCAGGGAGGCTGATACGGGGCTCCATCCCAGCACCCTGGGATCATAACCTGAGCCAAAGGCAGACACCTAACCATCTTAGCCACCCATGTGCTCCTTGAAATTGAGTTTTAGTGTTTCTTTTGTTTTTAATGTTTTCTGGTTGTTCAGAAAAACAGAGTACAGCGCAGTGTCCCTCAGCTTCTTCCCCTAAACAAGCACAAGATCCAGACTGTCTCCGCAGTTGCCCAACACAAGAGATAAACCCAGACAACAGCAACTAACTACAAAGGAAAGCTCTTCAATGTTAGGTCATCTTGGATAGCACATGTTTTTGGAGGGGACCGATATACCAATACCTGTATTTTCTCTTGTGAACAGTGACTGGCAAGTCTAAGCATACCTAGAGTCATCTAGCTTCTTTAGATTTATTTATTTTAAATTAAAGAGAGATTCCTAAGCTTCTGAGTCATTTGTATTAATTTATATGTATCTCTCCCTATTTATGTTCAACTAAAGAAGGTACACATACACAAAGAAGTTTCCCTACTGCCATTTGAAAAACCTAAAACCATCTGGTTAGAGCTATAAATTTAATTTACATAGGGCTCTATTATAATTAGTATTTGGTGAAGAATTACAAACAGACATATCTAGCCTGAAAAATAATTCTTTGCTATGGTCTTTCCATATTTCACATGTCACCATTTTTCCTTATGCATAAAATACTTTTATTTATTTGAAAAACAGCACAATTTTCATTAGTAAAAAGTAGTCTAACAGACACCATGTAATTCATAGGGTCCAAGTGATTTCCAGAAAACACACATACCAATTGAATACCTGAAAAACAGATGACATTACCTAGGTCCTTTATCAAAAGGCTCCTGATTGATTTTTAAAAGGTATGCCCCCAAACCATCTCACAAGTAATAAGGCTACAGCAATCTCCTCCATAATAGACACACCAAATCCTGCTAAATCCTACCTTTAAATCAAATATTTGCATTTAGCACACATGTTCTTGTCAGTGACTGTTCAGCTCTCAGAAACATAATCTAAATGGAATTCAGACAACTGATGACATATGTCTATGGAGGAACCTGTGTAAGTTCAGAGGACTTAGAGCAGTGCCTTCAAAACCACCTTGATGTAATAACTGGAATTATTATTATTTTTTTGCCTTAACAACATATATGAGATTCTTTTTTTTTTAAATCAGACAGTGGAAGACATAATGGTTTATATACAACCTGTGTTCTAATGTCCCTTAGTTTTGCATGAGAGCCATTCTTAAGGAGGAAAAAAAAAAAAAAAACAACTGAGAAGAACTGATAGAATAAAGGAAATATAAAACCTTGATTCTTCCCCTCTGGGTATCCAGGATCTCATATGGTTCCCCATCCTCCACAGGTTTTTGATTTTCAAAGAAAGGAATGTATATCTTACCATGTGGTCTCTATATCCAGGCACAAAATTATGTTCCTATATGATTTAATTAAATTCCCTTGAGTTAAAGATAACTGAAATGAATTCATATTTGTTTTTGACTTTTTCTACTGCACTATTTTTAGTAGTAAGAAAATAGAATTTTTGTTTTCTTATTAACATGGTGATGAGTTATCTACACCTACAAAGACCTCACATTCCCCCATAGAGTGAGTAGATAGCATTGGGTACCAGCTGCACCTTCTAGAAAGAAGCCACTGGGTGTTATACACAACTGATAAACTATTGGAACACTACATCTAAAACTAATTGAATAGTACATCTGAAACTTTAAGTTGGCTAATTAAAATTAAATTTTAAAAAAAGAGTCTTTCCAAATCCAAGGTTTCCAAAATCTTATTTAAAAATGTATAATCCGAAATAGGATTTACCTATTTGGCAAATAGGTAAATTTACCTTTTTCTCTACCTGCTTGGTCCCTGTTGAGCACAGTATGTGACCTCAACAGAGAGAAAAATGTATTTTTTAAATAAAATTAACTAATCCAGATGCTGGCAGATACATAGGAAGCTGATGGAAGGACTGTCAAGCTAAAGGCAAAAGGATAACATTTTATCACTGATGAACTCCCTGAAGTCAAACCCAACTTAAATGCACTTTTCTTCTCTATTCACCACTATTTATTACCATAATTTTAATGTTTTTGGCAAAACACATGGCATAGCTCCATCCATAGCTCAGTAGCCATCGCTCCTATACTGGGTCTTTCAACCCTGTTTTGATGTTTTGTGTCTCTCTACCCTGCTCCCTAATGATATTTGTGCTTTTATCTTTTACCTACTCCCTCTTTAACAACTTTCATTTATCTTTAAAAGTGAGGATAGACCAAAAAATAAATTACTTAAATAATAAAACAAGAACAGACAAACCAATATTATGCAACAAAAGCGTAAAGTGACATCATGGTCACAGCTACCGCAATTTTGAATGTGCTGTTAAGGTTTCCCTTCATTGAGACGTTTTACACACAAAGAAATTCTAAGTAACTACAAAGGAGAATCCAAGAAAGAAAACCGACCCAAAGATACGACATCAAGGAATCTGTGTGAGACTTTTATGGTAAAGCAAAGAGAGGGTTTTGTTCTTAGCCCTTTAAAAACAATAAAGAGCAATCACATTCTGAAAGAACATTCTGAAATTCTAAATTTAGAATGTATAGTGCAAATGAAATACACTGGGAGGATCAACACATGTTAGGAACAGTATAAAATGCAGCTTGAACTAATAATGGTTTGGATCTATTTAGTTATGCTAAATTGAAATTTATCTACAAAGTGAACTCTGGTTTCCTAAGACTATGGTTTAGATGCATTAAATGTTTAAGCACATCTCGCACTTGAATCATGCTCCTGTGGCTTAAGGGTACTGATGCTGGTGTGCACATGCACAAAACAGTGAAGTCAGGAACCGCAGGTACACATTTATATTTTTAAATCAAATTTAAAACTGTGAAAAGTAACTTTTCTATAAAATGTTTTTCTTCTATCTTTGCTGTTGTTGCTTCCCTCTCTCAATTATGGAAACTTAAGTGCAATTGTTGCCAACTTCAGGCATAGAAACCTACTCTCAGACTCACTGGTGTAGCCCAAGGTTGCCAAAACCTTATTTAAAAATAGATTATCCTGGGGGCGCCTGGGTGGCTCAGTGGGTTAAGCCTCTGCCTTCAGCTCAGGTCATAATCTCAGGGTCCTGGGATCAAGCTCCGCATTGGGCTCTCTGCTCAGCAGGGAGCCTGCCTCCCCCCTGCTCTCTCTCTGCCTGCTTCTCTGCCTACTTGTCATTTCTGTCTATCAAATAAATAAATAAAATTTAAAAAAAAAAAGATTATCCTGGGCGCCTGGGTGGCTCAATGGGTTGAGCCTCTGCCTTCAGCTCGGGTCATGATCTCAGGGTCTGGGATCAAGGCTCACATCGGGCTCTCTGCTTGGCAGGGAGCCTGCTTCCCCCTCTCTCTCTGCCTGCCTCTCTGCCTACTTGTGACCTCTCTTTCTCTGTCAAATAAATAAATAAATAAATAAATAAATAATCTTAAAAAAAAAAAAAAAAAAAGATTATCCTGATGGTGATCCAAACTTGCTTTTATGCACATCACAACATAAAACACGCTCATCTTTCTTGCGGCATGTGTGTGTTTGGGATGGAAAGTCCTCTGGAACAGGTCATTTCCTGTCACAATCACTTATATTTTGGCTTAGTCAGAGCACTAACATTTGCTTCACAGGCCCTCTCCCTTACCAGCTCAACTGCAAGCTGAATGCAGTTCTTTTAGAAAAAATGTTGAGTTTCCTCAGAGAGACCCAGTGGCGACTTACAGGATTGCTCCTACAGCCGGAATGTGTGGTGGGATTCTTATAGGCCACATCATGGCAGCAGACAAGCAACTAGCCATCACTGATGTCCCTAGAAAACCACAGTGACAAAGCACTGTCTTTGTGGGGCCGTGTCAGAATGAATTCTGGTTACCAGTTCCTGCCTCAGATACTCACGATTCCTCATTTCACTCCTTGAACCTAAGCTTTACTATAATGTGATGATTTGACGAAGAAGAAAGTGTCCCCACATGAATGGCATCCTGGGCTTACACACAAATACCTCTGGTTACTAGAGCTTTGCCTTCACACTGGGATAACTTCTCCTACCTCTAACATTTCACCAGCACTCACTGAAAGGTTGATACACTGAAAAGATGGCATCTCCTTCTCCGTGCAGACCTTTGCCAGCCTCCCCAAAATTGCCATGCTATATTATATAATACTTCCGTAGCTAGATTCCAAGAATTCTATAAGCTGTAATTTAATCCTAGGGAAACCAGAGGATATTAAATGATCTAAACTGTCTTAGCCAGAAATCTCTGATTTGGCTGCCCTTTGAAGTTCGTATCTGAAACTTTTTGATGTCTTAATATTGTTTTAGAAATTAGGGGGGAGAGTTGACTTTGTAAATCATTTTAGGATTGCAAAAATGACATTATGATGATGAATGGCATAAAGCTTTAAAAAAGTTTCTCTGAATATTAAATTAATCGCAAACCAAGGCTGTCTAACATTAGCTCCTGATAACTTAGAGATCTTGTGGCATTCCAGATGCTCTATGAAACAGAAATATTCTGTCTTTATTATGAGCACCTTTCCACATCTGCAATTCTGTTATACAATAAAGTCTTGTTCTTTTGTTGCAAGATTGCCCTGGTTCATTTTTTTATTATTAATTTAAACCATGTGGGTAAAGGGTAATCCAGTAAGCCATAGGATTTCAGATCAGAGCTTTCATACAATCACATGTAACACCAAACATCTGGATATTTAGATGGATAGGGATAGGAAAAAAATTAAAAGAACCAAAGCATTGTCTGAAGGAATAGCTATTAATTGTGTATAATTTTATACACTTTGAATATAACATATTCTTAGCATACCTAATACAAACAGTGATCAGATTATAATAGAAATTAAAAATCATAACCCAATTGCATCAGCCACATATAAATACATAATAACCAAATAGCTTTCAGTAAAAAGACCTTAAAATTATTATAAATTGCTTAAGTAACCTAGAATCACTTTTATTACATCTAAAAGCAAGTTTAACAATCCACTTAAAGAGAACCTAATATACAGTTTTCTTGGAGCTCTAAGTCACAAGGTTGTCTATTTAACATAAAACCTGTCCCAGAAACATTTTCCCTCCAAGGCACATTACTAATTATACACAATAATTAATATTTACCTTCGTCTATTTTTTGCCAATCCCTGTACTTTTCCTAACCCTTCTTCCATAAGAGTTTTGACAAAAAGGAAGTCATGATGATGTACCACTGGAAAAAAATCTTCTTTCTTCTTTCTATTTTTTTCAAGGTACCTAAAACATAGGAAAAATAAATAATATAAAGGAGATTTTTAAGAATCTCACTAATGAATGATTCTCTCCTGTGTTTTAGAAGTCTGTTTAAAGCAAAGCAAGGAGGTACACTTAAGAAGCAAAACTTGTCATGCTTAGTAAAATACTAGATTAATATTGTTTGTATTAAAATAAGACCAAGAAGAGTAAAATGTCCTATTTGGTACCAAAGAGGGAGGCATAATAAAGTTAAAGCTAAAAATCATATAGAATTATATAAAGTGCCTATTGCAGTCCAGATCAATTTATTTCCAATGCATGATGCAGACACCAAGGCAGCTCTTCTAGAAGGTTTGCCTGAATGGATGTTATTTGTATTCTGTAATCCAGATGCTGTGTATTTTACTGCCAGGTGCGGACATTCAAAAGTAAAAAACCTAAAGATCAAAGAAACAAAGCCTGATCTTGTTGAAATGTTTAGCCACAAGTCATTCATACAAGTAGAGACTTTTTGTTTCATGAGGTGTTTACATCCTTTGTTGTTAAAGCTATTTATTACCTTTGAAAACAGTTCACCTTCCTTTTTGGAATACTATAGAGTGTGATAAGGTCTTAATGTGTGTTAAGGGAACATCCATGTTTGCAAGGGCAACCACCACCACTATTACTGCAAAAATAAATTCAATCTTTTGGGTTACAGTATAAAAACAGGTCAATGTCTTAACAAAGAGACCTCAGGCCCATTAAGTAATATGTGATAAATATGGAAACAACAAAGCTAAAATACATGAGGGGGAGAAAAAAAAGTTCTAAAACTCAACTAGCTCCAAAGGTAGTTAACAAGAGGGGGCTGAAGCCACAGGTTATAATTTCTGCAGTAGCGTGCTCTTTTTCTGAGAGGTCTCAACAGAGTTGACCCTCTAAATCCAGCATCTCTTTATTCCTTAATTCAACACGTATTTACTGAGTACCTACCTTCTGTATGCCATCAATGTATACACCAGTGAAAACAAGCTCCCTCAAGGATCTTACAACCTACTGGAAAAGACAGATATTTTTTCAGTAGCATAGGAAAGACAGGTGTTAGACTGAGCAAAGGTCAGGCACAAATATTAAGGAAGGATCTAACTTTTTAGTCCATCTAAGCAGACTTCCCAGAGTGATTTCTACTGCCAGATTAAAAAAATAAACATTGCACATTAGTGAGAGAAGGGGATAGGGGTGAGGGACCCTGGCAGGAGGAAAAGATGGGCAACTTCCCAGAGATGAGGCAAGGCAACAAATATATGTAACCACACGCAGAAAATGAGGACTCTAAGACAAGCAATGGGGAGAGGTAATGTATGAAAAGAAAAAAGAAAAAAAAAAAAAGCAAATCTCCAGATCATGAAGAATTTAATTTCTTTTTTCATTTCTACTATCCCAGGAAGGGAAAGTCATCTCAACTCACCCTGTACTGTTCCTTACTCAGCTCAACCTTAGGTAAGAAATTCTTAGGTATCATCTGAGAACTATACAGTCCTCCACTACCTGGTCCAAAATACATGATATACATTCTTCCAAAATACAGACTTATTCTATTTTAAATGAAAGAAATACACAGAGAACACTTTACACTAGCATTCAAATATTTACTACTTACTCAAGAAAATATGTATTTTTTTAATCTTTAAGACAATTGCAAATAGCAAGGGAGAAGGACTGGGATCCCACCAGACCCATTGCTCAAAAATAGAGAAACTGTGAACTTAATCTCTCTGTAAACAAGCTTTCTTCCTGTTACCTTTTACTTCCATTATTATTTATATGGTGATAAGATTAATATTAAAAATATGGCATTGGGCATCAAGCATCTAATATCTGCCACACACTCCCCTGAGGTTTTCATGAATTCTCTATTTGTTCTTCACAATAAAGACTTATAAACTAATTACAATCATTATCCTCATTTTACAGAGTAAGATATTGAGTGCCAGTGATCTAAGTAGATCACAGGTCTGATAAGTACAGTTCTAGGACTCAAAAGGAGGACAGTGGAAAGTATACAAATATGCAATGGTAAATTTTCACATATTCTTTTTTTTAAAGATTTTATTTATTCATTTGACAGAGAGAGAGAGAGAGAGAGAGAACACAAGTGGGCAGAGTAGCAGGCAGAGGGAGAGGGAGAAGGAAGCTCTCCGCTGAGCAGGAGGCTTGACATGGGGCTTAAATCCAGGATCCTGGGATCATGACCCGAGGAGAAGACAGATGCTTAACAACTGAGCTACCCAGGCACCCCAGTTTTCACATATTCTGATAATACACACACAGTCCTAGGTAGATAAATGAATAAAGATTCATCTCACAAAACAAAAATTTCCCAGGTCTATTGGGTCCCACAGAGAAATGCTTACTGTTCTCTGGAAGATCACGAAAGAACTCCTAAGAGATACACACCCTCTGGCATCATAAGAATAGAATCATTCTCAGGCTCATCAAATTCATCCATGGTTGCAAATACATTTGTCTCTTTTTTTTTCTGGACTTCTTTCGCCAATAGGTCAGTACAATAATTAGTTGCAAACTCAGTCCAATCCTTGAACATTCAGCAACTTATTATTTCCTGCTTTTTGTCTGAGTTACCATAGATAGAAATAAACTATTTTAGTAAAAAGAGAATCCATATGGCCACACTGACACATTTTATTTTAAACAAAATTACCTGTAACACCCCATAAACCTGAGCAACAATTTGGAGATCAGGTGTTCCTAATATCTAGTACTGAATATTAATCACTTTCAAAACGTAATGGCTTAAAACAATTATTATTTCACATTGTTCTGTGAGCTGACTGAGTTCAGCTGAAGTGGTTCTTGTTTGGGGCCTCTCATTTGACTACAGTGAGAGAACGGCTGGGGCTAGGATTATCTCAAGGCTTCTTCACCCACGTGTCGTATCTGGTGCCTGTGCTGAAACGGGTGGAATAGCTAGGGGCTAACTAAATATCCATCTGGCTCTCCATGTGGCCAGCCGAGCTTCTTCATAGCATGATTCTCCTGGCACGGTCAGCCTTCTTACACAGAAGGTGACTACACTCACATTGAGCATGCCAGGACGTTATAATTAGAAACTACCAGTTTCTTAAAAGCTAGACTTGGAAAGAGATGCAAGGTCACAATGTCATACTGTTCCGATCAAAGAAGTCACCAAGCTCACTTAGATTCCAGAGGTGGGGATGAGACCCTACCCCTCAATGAAAGAAAGGTCAAGTAATTCGTGACCACCTTTAATCTATGATACTAATTCTTTGCTGGAAATAAAGCCTTAATCTCTTTATATTCTTATTTTTAATTAACTATTAAGATCTTGAAATTTATTTTTTAAAATGTTAACTTCTTAAACGTCTAAAAGGAGAAAAACAAAAAGTATTGAAATTCAATATGCTTAGTCATTGTTCATAGGAATAAAGTAATTTATATTCTCTTAGAATTTTAAGTTTGAATTAGCTTATAACTAGCACATATGGTTGACCAAGGGTTCAAATGCACTTATTCATGTTAGTCTCTAGTCTGAAAATTTGATGGATGGTGTTATTTGGGGATTATAACTTCAATTCAGTTCAGAAGAACTGGCAAAGATGCCAAGATTCAAGATCAGTGGGAAGAAAATGGCAATTCTTTCATAGTACTTAAAACTATTTTGGAAAAGTAAGAATTTATGATAGACTGCATAGCAAATAATATGCTCCTTTTGAATGATTTTATAATGATAATAACAATTTTCATACACTTCCATAGGAGAATTTTTCTTTCCATAAGTATTTTTTAATGACTATTTAAACAATATTTGATATTCACACAGAATTTGAACCATGCTATAATGGCTTGATTCACTTCATTAGTAAGTCTGTGGGAAAACCAGTGGCCCCTTAATTTGGGACTAAAAGGTTTCTTCCTATAGCCTTTAATTTAAATTCCCAGGGAGAAACATAGGATATGTCTCTTTAAAGTTACATATATGAAGTTAGGTTATCTCAATCCAGTTTTAACGGCACTGTTTTTATGCTGAATGAAATTTATGATCCAATCCACAAGAGACACTGTGCAAAGACTGTTGACAATAAGACACAGGAGCCCTATGAGTCCACCACTGGGAAAGAAGACAGATAAAGTGTATATATACCTACTATAAACTACTGCGTCACAATAGGGAACATATTGAATAGATATTTAAAAAGTAACATAGATCTTAAAATGTAATGTTGAATAGAAAAAGCAAATTATATCTATATAACGATAAAATTTATGTAAACTAAAAATCCACAGAACAATAAATGTATAGTCTTTGCAAGAACAAATACAAACACAAAGATAAGCCTTAAACACTCTATAATTGCTCAAAGGGTGAAGACAGAGGAGGGAAATTGCAGATAAAATGGGGTAAATGACTTTTTTAAGTAAACAAACAGAGAAACTTTGTACTGGCTAATAACATGATTTGCTACAAGCTCGGTAGTTGTGCTTGATTTAGTCTTTTTCACCAAATAAAACAAGTTATGACCCAATTACTGTCATCTAGTTTTAAGTTACAAATTATTAGATATTATAGATTTCATTCTACAGATGGATTAAATACTACTACCTATTGGCTAAATGTCATATTGGACAAAGGAAACTATTAGAACATCACTGCAAATAAAAATCAGTCATATTAAAATAATTTTTCATATGGAACCAAAGGGGAGCCTTCTAGAATCTTCCATGATCTATTCACACCTTCCCTGCCCAAGTTAATGGGCTCTTTAAAGCATATTTTAAAGGTTGGCGTATGTCCAAACAACTGCTTTAAGAGATCGACCATAAAGATACATTAAGTTAGAGAGGATTCTCAGAATAGTGGAATAGTAAGCACCAGAAATCTGTCTCCCCACCTAGACTACAATAGCGCTAGCAAAATTTGTCTGGTGCAACTATTTTGGGACTCTGGAGACCAAGGAGGGTTTGTAATCTTTAAGAGAAGGCTTGAGAGGTCAATTGCGGTTAATTTTGGTCAATTTCAGCTCTTGGCACAATAGCAGCAACCTGGTGCCTACTTCCCAGCCACATAACAGGCAGCCATACAGGCATTCCAGGAACTACACAGTTTCTAAAAACCACAGTGGTTAAAAGGACTCTGTCTTCCAAAAATCAGGGATCTGTATTCTGATTACTAGCTGCTGCTTCTAATCACAAAGACACAGACAAAGAGGCAGGTGACCATTTTTGCTGTGACTCCCCCCACTACTGCAAGCCCTTGCCCTATAAAACTCTTAGAAGAAAACATAGGGGGACAGCTTCATGGTTTTAGATTTGGCAATTATTTCTTGGATATGACAAAAAAGGTACAGGCAACTAAAGAAAAAACAGAAAAATTGCACTTCATGGAAATTTAAAAATTATGTACAAGACACTATCAGAAGATTAAAAAAGAAACCCACAAAATGGGATATTATATTTACAGACCATATATCTGATAATTGATTAATATCCAGAATATGTAGGTAACTCCTAAAACTCAACAACAACAAAAACCCAATTTGAAAACCAGGGAAAGGACTTGAATGACATTTCTCTACAGAAGATATACAAATGGCCTATAAGCACATGAAAAGATGATCAACTTCATTAATCATTATGGAAATATAAATGAAAATTACAATGAGATACCACCTCATACACCTTAAGATAGCTACTGTTAAAAAACAAACAAAAAATAACAAGTGTTGACAAGGATGTGAAGAAATTGGAACCCTTGTGCACAGTGGGTGGAAATGTATAGTTGCTGTGGAAAGCAGTACGGTAGTTCCTCAAAAAGTTTAAAATAGAATTACTATATGACCCAGCAATTCCACTCTGGGTATATATCCAAAAGAATTGAAACCAAGGTCTTTAATGCTTTCATTAAATGAAAACGAAATATTCATTTCATTTGTACATCCTCGTTCATAGCAGCATTATTTAAAGTAGCTTAAACATGAAAGCAATTCAAGTATCCATCAATGGATGAATAGATAAAATGTAGTACATACATACAGTAGAATATTATTCAGCCTCAAACAGGAAGGAAATTCTGACATGCAACAAGATGGATGAACCTTGAGAACACTGTGCTGAGTGAAATAAACCAGTCACAAAAGACAAATACTATATGATTCCACTTAAATGAAATACTCAGAGTAGTCAAAATCATTGAGACACAAAGTAGAATGAAGTTGCCATGAGCAGAGGGAGGGAAGAATAGGGATTTATTGTTCAATGGGTACAGTGTTTCAGCTTTACAAGATGAAACAAGTTCTAAAGCTAGACAGTGATGATCCTTGCACAATGTGAATCTATTTAATACCAGTAAACTGTACAGTTAAAATGGCTGAGATGGTAAATTTCACATTATGTATATTTTACCACAGAAAGAGGCAGGGCGGAGTGGGGGAGGAGGCAGGCTCATAGCAATCACAGATCTATTACAACTCTTGAAATACAGCTAAACACACACCAGTTCCTTGATTGAAGCCAGACCAGCTGCCTGAGAGTGATTTACATGGCTATTGGCTTTGCCTTCTGGCCCGTGTTTAGAGCTGAATAACTTTCTGTCTGCTTCATGTCTATAGAAGGTTGAAGACCCACAGACCTCTTTTCATTTTAAGGTGACTCTACTCTTAATGTTCTAGTATATGTTCTTTAAAAGCCAGGTGGGTTTCTTGCCTATCAAATTATAATCCATACCACACTGCATATGAATGAGCTAAAGCCAAATCACCAAGGAAAGGTAAAGCATATTTATGACATAGCTGGATAGGTGTGAGAATTTATGTTAAAATTGAAACTTCATAATGTAGCCAATAATAAAGCTTTTATACATTTTTCTAACATGGACCTATAATGCAGAAGATTTTAATTGTTGTTGATAGCATTATGTAAATTGGCTATAAATCTAAAGGAATTTTGAAGAATATTTTGTTGATGTTGATAAATTCAGAGTTAATTTTACATTTTGCAATATTCTTGAATTCAACATTGTCACAAGAGTTATCACAAGAGTTAGTGAATTTATTTAACTTAGACACAAGTTTAAAACTGATGTTTTTCCTTTAAGTTCCTATCAATTCCTCTAAAAACTATGAACCAGTTTTATCAATATGAATGCAAATGCTAAAGGAAAATGACTTGTGTTTCTAATTAAGTTTTTGGAAAACTTTAAAGTGTATTTTAAACAATTTGGGTATATAAATCTTCTTTTTCAACTGGAAATTTTCTAAAATTTAAATACAGATCAAGTCTATCCAGTGAAAATTTAGTGTCCAACTTGAGATGTGTTATAAGTATAAAATCTACATTGGATTTTAAATACTTAGTACTTAAACACTTAGAGGATTGGAAAGTACCTCATTAATAATGCTTCTATTGACTAACTGTTGAAATGATGATAATTTGTTAGACTGTATTAAATACAATATATCATCAAACTAATTTCACCTATTTAATTTTACATGTGGTTATGTGTCAATTTCATTTTTTTTTTTTTTTTTTTTTTGAGATCCAAATTTACTCTCCACTACCTGCTCTGTAAGCATAGACTGGATTTTTTTTTTTTTTAAGATTTTGTTTACTTATTTATTTGAGAGAGAGAGTACAAGTGGGGAGAAGAGGGAGAAGCAGGGAGCTCCCCGATGAGCAGGGAGCCCGATGTGGAACTCAATCCCAGGACCCTGGGACCATGACCTGAGCCGAAGGCAGACACTTAACTGACTGAGCCACCCAGGCGCCCTGGACTGGATTCTTAAAGCATTTTGCCTTTACAGTCCACGTGCTTCCAAATTTTGTCTGAGGGTGTTAGACACTGCAGGATAAAGGGGACTCCTCTTCTTGATTCCGAATGCTGAGCTTTTGGTGTTTACCTTCCTCTTGTGGCACAGTTATCAAAAGTATGGGTGTGGATGCCTGGGTGGCTCAGTGGGTTAAGCCGCTGCCTTCAGCTCAGGTCATGATCTCAGGGTTCTGGGATCAAGTCCCGCATCGGGGGTCTCTGCTTAGCAGGGAGCCTGCTTCCCTTTCTCTCTCTCTGCCTGCCTCTGTCTACTGTGATCTCTCTCTGTCAAATAAATAAATAAAAATCTTTAAAAAAGAAAAAAAAAAGAGTATGGGTATTTGAGGACATCTGGTGGTGCACTGTCCCAGCCAAATTTCTAGAGTACATAATCCCTCAGCAACCTCAATCTTGGAGTAGTGCCCCCACTGCTAAGGTTACCCTTCTTTGAGTACTCTCCCTCAGCTCTAGGGTACCTTTTATAGTTTTCCTTACATTGTCATAACTACTCTTCTTTCTTAGCTCAGTAATTCTTTATATTAAACTTTCCCTGCTTTAATTACCATGTGACTTATGTCTCCTGATTGGACTTAAACTGTTATAGGGTATAGGAACAGAATATTTTTAATAACATACGTGGCTTGTATTACATTTATTTTAGGTAGTGTTGCTGTAGAGCATACAACTAGAGAAGGCAGGGGAAGAGAAAGTAGCAGAAAGTTTTGAAAACAATGATTTAAATTTTTAAATTACATTTAAATGAAATTAAGAATTAAAAATAATTTCAAAAAAAACAACAAAAAAAAAAACAAAAAAAAAACCAAAATAATTTCAAGCTTCAAAAGATAAATGAAGTGCTTAAATTGAAACTTCAAAATGGTACTGAAATATGAATCTACCTATTAAGATTCAAAGATTTTGATGGAAAAAGTCTGGAAGTCTTACCTGAGAAGTCACAGTACTTAGCCCACTAAAAGGAAGTTTAAGCCATACCTCAACTGAAGAGAAGAATGGAGAGGAAGAGATAGATATGAAAAAAAAAGGGGGGGGGGTAAATGGGGAAGTTTTCATACAAAATAGATACCTCTGGAAAAGGCCAATGTTATGTCAAAAATGATACCAATTTGTACAATTAAACCGTGGTCAAAATAAATATGAATATCTGAAAAAAATGGTTTACCCCTTACAAACTTCTAGTCCAGGTCTCAATTAGCAAAAATGAGCACAAATTAAATCACAAAATAAAACCATATTTTAACCTTCTAATGTGAATTTAAGTAAGCAACAAATATTCAGATATAAACAATCTACTGCTTAGAAGTCTGTGATACTCCTTAGAAAAAAGGAGTAACCATTATTGCCTATTAAGAACTACCCCACCAAATGCAAGTTGGTGCAGCCACTTTGGAAAACAGTGCAGAGATTTCTTAAGAAATTAAAAATAGAGCTACCCTATGGCCCTGCAATTGTACTACTGAGTCTTTACCCCAAAGATACAGATGTAGTGAAAAGAAGGGCCACCTGTACCCCAATGTTCATAGCAGCAATGGCCACAGTTGCCAAACTGTGGAAAGAGCCAAGATGCCCTTCAACAGATGAGAGGATAACGAAGATACGGTCCATATATACAATGGAGTATTATGCCTCCATCAGAAAGGATGAATACCCAACTTTTGTATCAACATGGACGGGACTGGAGGAGATGATGCTGAGTGAAATAAGTCAAGCAGACAGAGTCAATTATCAAATGGTTTCACTCACTTATGGAGCATAAGGCATAACATGGAGGACATTAGGAGAAGGAAAGGAAAAGTGAATTGGGATAAATCAGCGGAGGAGATGAAGCATGAGAGACTGTGGACTCTGAGAAACAAACTGAGGGTTTTGGAGGGGAGGAGGGCTGGAGGATGGATGAGCCTGGTGGTGGGTATTAAGGAAGGTACGTATTGCATTGAGCACTGGGTATAGTACATAAACAATGAATCTTAGAAACTGAAAATATCAAATTAAATTTTTAAAAAATTTAAAAAAAGAACTGCCCCACTGAACTGTTTAAAGTTAGGCGGAATCTCACTGACTGTTCAGACAATACTTAATACTGTCTATATAAGCAATGTTATAATCATGTTGATTTCATGTTTGATGGGAGACATATCTAATACTATTTCTTAGTCAAAAAATCCTAATTAATTTTGTTCTGTATGGTCTAAAAGTGCATTTAGAGATTTCAACATAATAACTGAATATCTTAAGTACACGAAATGAAGACCATCATATCAATCAATAACAATAGTCAGCAAAGGAACAGAAGGAAATTTTACAGGAATGTAAATTCCACAGCACTCCAACTATAATTTCAGTCATGCAAGGACCAGAATATTAAGCCATCAGAAAAATAATCCATAAGAAAACTGCTGATTCCATGTTTTTTGTACTGAATAAAGTCCTAAAATTATGTTTCAGAAAGTTTGTTTAGTATTATGTAACTACTTCGGTTATGTGGTTTTCATATTTTTTAGTCTATTTACCAAAACCACTGGTCCTACATTTAATTGCTCATCACACAGAAAGGCTTCCTACGCTTTTGAAATAATAGAATCACACAAAATTTCATCAAAGTTTAAGATGAGAATTGCATTAAGTTACATATAGATGATAAATGTAATCGAGATTTTTTTTAAAAGCATGCTCTGTGTAATCCACTAAAAAAAACTAATATAAATTATGATATAAAGGTCTTTTCCAGAATTACTAAAATCAGCTAAGGCAATTACAAACTGGATTTCACAATGCTCTACCCACATTCAATGTTATATACATAATTTAAATAATAGTGTACCAAGCAATCTCAATGAGTTGCTGGTGGCACAAAACCAGGACACTGATTTCAAGGAATGCATAATGTGACATCATGGGCCACGATTCTAAGCTGACAATACAACTTAAAAAAAAAAGAGAGAGAGATTTTATTTATTTATTTGTCAGAAAGAGAGAGAGAGCAAGAAGGAGTGGCAGGCAGAGGAAGAAGCAGGCTCCCTAAGGAGCAAGGAGCCCAACGTGGACCCTGGGATCATGACCTGAGCCAAAGGCAGATGCCTAACAGAATGAGCCACCCAGGGGTCCCTGATAAAACAACTTTTAAGGTTTTGGGAATTCCAAGTCTATACCTCAGGAACCCAGATCCATTCTCAAAGCCACTAACAGCTACATTGTTCAAACCCACTGGTCTGTGATTCTCACTTTTGGGTGTGTACCATCAGTCTTCTGAGTAATCACACCTCCCATCAACTCTGGAAAGTTAACAAAGTAGCTCAAGGGGAGTTTTGCTTATTAGAGATACTCTATTATATGTACACGTGTGGGTTTTGTTACCTTTTTTTTTTTTGTAAAAGCTTTATTGAAGTGTAACTGACATATAATACACTGCACCTATTTAAACACAATTTAGCAAGATTTCACATAGTTGTACATCTCTGTAAAACTACCACTGCAATCAAAATAATAAGCATATCCATCACCACCAAGTTTCATATTGTTTTCCAAGTCCTCCCTCCCAACCACATACCCTCATTCACTGGCCAACACTGACCTGCATCAGTTATTATAGACAAGTCTGTATTTTCCAGAAATCTATGTAAGCGGAATCATAATATATGTACTCTTTTTTGTTCTGTGTTTGCTAACTCAGATAATTATTTTAAGATCCATCGTGTTGTAGTGTGTATCAATAATCCATTCCTTTTTATTACTGAGTAGTATTCCACTGTTTAGATATACCACTGTTTGTTTATCCATTGATCTGTCGATGGACATCTGGATTTTTTCCACTTTGGGGTTATTAAAGTAAAGCTGCTATGAATATTCATGTGCAATTCATATGCTTTCATTTCTTTTGTGTAAATACCCTAAGAGTGAATAGTTGACTCATACGGTAAGCATATGTTTAACTTTCTAAGAAACTGCTAAATTATTTTACAAAATAGTCATACCATTTTACATTCCAAATGGCAGAATATAAGAGTTTCAGTTTCATCTTTTTTTAAATTTTTTATTTTTTATTAACATATATTATTAGCCCCAGGGTAAAGTTTCACCTTTCTTATTTATCCATTCTGATAGGTATATAGTATCTTACTGTGGTTTTAATTTATATTTCCTTATTGATTAATGATGTTGAGCCTCTTGGTTTTCCAACACAAATATATTTGCTTTATTAAAGTGTTTGTCCAAATTTTTCCTAGGTCCAAATTTTTTATTGTGTGGTTTGTTTTCTTAACAATTGAGTTCTGAAAGTATTTTTAATATATTCTAACTATACTTCCTATGTGTTCAGATATGTAACTTGTAAATAGTTTCTCCTAGCCCTGTGGCTTGTCTTTTCTTTCTCTTAAGAATGCCTTTTGAAAATCAAAGGTTTTCATTTTGATTAAGTCCGATTTATCAATTCAGTATTTTTATGAATCATGTTTCTGCAGCCAAATCTCAGAAATTTTTGGATAACTAAAGATTACAAAGATTTTCTCTTACTTTTTTCTAGAAGTCTTGCAGTTTTAGGTTTTACATTTAAGTCTAAGATCCATTTTGAGGAGCATTATATTTCTCTAAATACACATAAATTAACTATATTGATGAAGAAATACATGTGGATAGGTCGGTGGCCAAAGTTACAATCATAGGTTGTGTGATACAAAGATTTTGAGGATTGTTTTAAAGTCCTACCACCTGGGGCACCTGAGCGGCTCAGTGTGTTAAAGCCTCTGCCTTGGGCTCAGATCATGATCTTGGGGTCCTGTGATCGAGCCCTCCATCGGGCTTTCTGCTCAGCGGGGAGCCTGCTTCCCCCTCTCTCTCTGCCTGCCTTCTTGTAATCTCTCTCTCTCTGCCAAATAAATAAATAAATATTAAAATAAATCATACCACCTGAGATGTTTCACGTGTTTTTTGTCCATTTTTTGTTTTAAATAGCAAATTCAGTCCTTATTGCTCCACCTTGCCCAAAAGTCCTCTACTATTTCTTTTTTTTTTTTTTTAATTTTAGTTATTTAGTTGAGAGAGAGAGAGAGCGCACAAGCTGGGGGAGAGGCAGAGGGAGAGAGAAGCAGGCTTCCCGCTGAGCAGGGAGTCCAATTCGGGGCTCGATCCCAGCACCCTGAGATCATGACCCAAGCTGAAGGCAGATGCTTAACATACAGAGTCACCCAGGTGCCCCTACTCATTCTTTTTTAAGAGAACTAACAATACAATATCTGTCATTATTTCCTACCTGAAGAACTAGAGGAGGGAAAAAAAAACAGAAGGATGTGGTACCAGGGGTATGTAGAATATCTCACATCAAAAGAGCTAGAGACTAACCGTGGTCTATCCCCAGAATTCAAAGAACACCCAAGTATGTGCAGAATAAAGAGAAAAGGTAAGAGATGAGCCTGGAGAGGATGACAGAGATGAGATTAATGAAGACCTAAGTCATATAATGGATTTCTGATTCCCTCCTAAGAATAACTGAAGTCACTGAGAGGTTATAAACAGGATAGCTGTGATTAGATTTGCAATTTGAAAAGAATCACTTTTAGTTACAGAGTAAAAAATGGCATGCATTATAGTGGGGTAAGAAATTCAGAGACCAGTTAGGAAATGTGAAACATTTGGAGTAAGTCAGGGGTATAGGATGAAAGGTTCAGAGTGTACTGTGACCAAAGGCAAATAATCAGGAACAAAGAAAGCATATTCCTTACATGGTTAAGAGAGAGCATATGAGGTTTAATGGTACATTAGAAGATAGAGGAATATGGAGGGTTTTTAATGGTACAGGGAATAGAGTTCATATTATATGAATAACAAAATTAAATATTGAGCAAATTGAAGGTTTTGTGTTAAAGAGTATCAGAGAAGTTCTTTAGGTTGGTAATAATATGGCCCATGGGTTAAAGGAGATGAGGGTGAATTTTAAGGACTTTGGAGATAACTGCAGGTATTGATTTAAAGCAATATGAGGTTTGGGCAGATGTGCTAAAATGGGGATTGAAATCAGAACAAAAATTTCTTTATCTAGTTTTAAAGCCTCACAATTTATCCACAGTCACTCCATTAAGCCAACCCCATTTCTCAATTCTGTCATATTTATAGATGATTTTCTTATAAACTTAAAATATTACTCAGCCCTCAAAATGTTTTATGTATTTTAAGTATGTTTACTATACTACTTTATAATACCTTCTATATATTATGCAAATCATTTGACTACATTTAGAATTATTTCAAGCCACATCATTCTGATTAAGTTTAGCATCTTAATTATAAAAATCCTATCCATCTATTGATTTATACCCTAGCCTGTTTAAGCATTGAATAGATTAATGACAACAAACTGATTATACTCAAATAAAGCAAATTAACGTCTTCATGACTCTAACTATTTATCAATGAAGGCAAAATGATAAGAGACTGATGCATTTCCACTTCCCTTTACGGAGAATACTCTTAGGAAATCAAGCTCTGTGGTGAAGAAAATATATTGTGTACTAAAATTTGAAATTCAGTTTTACCTATTTGATTCAAAAATTGCATTATAAAACAACTACTGATTTTTCCCCTCAGCCTAAATTACCATTATTGTTTTCAAAACCAAAAAGTTACATCACATCAATGAAACAAATGCTCAAGTTCAATAAAATTATCACCACCGACTTAAAATTTATAAATGACAATTCAGTAACTATACAAGTGAATATACATCCTTCAGTACACTGTGTGTGTATGACGACTGAAACCAGATTCCACTAAGAAGTGATTCACCAGGGATGCCTGGGTGACTCAGGTGGTTAAATGTCTGCCTTCTGCTCAGGTCATGATCCCCGGTTTCTGGGATCAAGCCCTGGGTTGGGCTCCCTGCTCAGGGAGGAGCCTGCTTCTCCCTCTGCCACTCCCCCTGCTTGTACACACTTGCTTGCTCTCTCTCTCAAATAAATAAATAAATGGGGGGGAGGGGGGCCTAAAAAAAAGAGAAATGATTCACCATACCCCAGGAAGTCATTTAGAGGATGACCTGATACACAAACATAGCACATTAATCTGAGTATTAATCATGTCTTGGCCATAAAAGAATGAAAGAAAATACCCAGCATCAGTTGTGGTAACCAGGCCTTTAAGCATCAGATTCCCAACACTTGCAAGGTAGATATGATGGATGTAAAGAATTTTTTTTTTTACTTACGTGATATTTTAACCATTAACTTACAAAACTCAGGGAATCTTTGATGTTCATAGAAAGATGAATGGATAAAGAAGACACGATAAATACATACAATGGAACATTACTCAGGTGTAAAAAAAAAGAATGAGATCTTGCCATTTGTGACAATACAAGGAACCTAGAGGGTATTATGCTCAGCGAAATAAGCCAGAGAAAGAGAGCATATGATTTTTTAACATGCGGAATCTAAAACACAAAACAGACACAGAATCATAAACACAATAACAAACTGATGGTTGACAGAGGGGAAGGTTTGTGGGGATGGACAAATAGGTGAAGGGGATTAAGAGGTACAACCTTCCAGTTATAAAATAAGTCACATGGATGAAAAGTACAGTGTGAGGAATAAAGTCAATAATATTGTAATTAATGTCATATAGCAACAGATGGTAACAACCACTTCTCATGGTGAGCATAGTTTAACATAGAGAACTGTCAAAGAGCTATGTTGTACACCTGAAACTAATATAACACTGAATTTCAACTACATTTCAAAAAAAAATAAAAATATTAAACAAATGTTAGCTGTTATTATAATTAAAAGACCTATTCCAGGGCAGCTGGGTGGCTCAGTGGGTTAAGCCTCTGCCTTTGGCTCAGGTCATGGTCTCAGGTCCTGGGATCAAGGCAGCATCCGGCTCTCTGCTCAGCAGGGGGCCTGCTTCCCTCCGCCCCCCATTCCTCCACCCCTGCCCCGGCCTGCCTCTCTGGCTACTTACGATCTCTCTCTATCAAATAAATAAATAAAATCTTTTTAAAAAAGACCTATTCCATTTTTTAGTACAAAATCTATCTAACTTGACTTTAAGATGATCACATTTTTATATGTACAACTTACATAAAGTTTCAGAGGCTAACAGCTCAACACAAATATTCCAGTTATGTTATTATGGATTCTAAATGCATCTCATCTTTCTTCTTGTTGACTGAACTATTCTATTAGGAATCTAACTTTGATTAAACTCACATAACGTGTGGTCAGAAAGAAAGTAAAATCAAAGTAAGTTGTTGGAGGCTACGGCATGGTTGGAGTCGTGGATCAAACCAGGCCCTGACTTGTGACTCCTTTAAAGTCCGGACGCCTTTTTTAGGGGTTAAGGACAGGAAAGTTGAGTAACACTGAGAAAGGGTCTGTGCTACGTGTCATGCTCTCGCCTACGTGACTTCCCATACGTTCTCCCTACAGAAGGGAACAATGTGATCAGGGTCATAAATTCTTAGTTGGTCCTTGTTGTTCCTGTACTTCCCATAACCCACTCCCTGGTTGATTGTCTTGCATCAATAGTAGCTAATGGCATTAGCCGTGACTACCTGGCATCACGAGATTTGTTTGTAGTTAATGTAAACCTGTTATAGGAACTTGCGGTTATCTGACTAGATACTGATGTATTACTCCTCCTATTGTGGTCTGCCTTATAAATGATTATAAGATGTAGAATAAAACCGGCACTGTTGGACATCCCCCTCAGTGCTCCTCCTGCCCCCATCTCTTTGTCTCTTAATTTCTTTTCACCATCCTCTTACCCTCACGTTCCTGGTTGATTTGTCGCACCGGCCGCGACAGTAAGACTTCACTATTTCGGCAATATTGCTTTCCTAATCCATGAATTCAACTGTAAGTGCATTAGAGTCACCTGGGGAATTCAAGTGCTGATTTAATTTTTCTGGGATATTATCACATTATCAATAGCTTTCAATCTACAGCAATTCCGAGATGTAGACAGGATTGAGAACCACTCTCAGGTTTAACCCGTGAACCAAAATCTTTAGCATATATAACAATATGCTGGATAGGGCAACCTCTGTCTACCATTAGATACTGTGATTCCATAACTCAAGGGTGGGTCCAGAAATCTTTCTTTTAACTAGCAGGTCATTCTGAGATAGACGGTGTATAGATCAAGCGAGAATCACTGTCCTAAATGAGAAACAAGCTTCGTATTTTTCTGATACGTTTAAGGCCTGTCTTAAGCACAGATTCTCAGTCGCAGAGGAAAAATAAGACACCGAGTCAGATAGGAGAGGAAAATCAGAAGCAGGGTGACATGTGAATGCTCCAGCACTTTCATAACTTCCACACAATGTAATGAAGAGCAGTAAAAAAAAAAAAAAAAGAAAAGAAAAGAAAAGAAAAAAGAAAGAAAGCAAAAGCAAAAGAAAAAGAAGAAGAAAATACCCAGGTGAGCAGAAGTTCCATCTATGCAAGCTGTATCCACTACGACTCTGATCCAATAAAATGTCATAGAATCTGCACCAGAAACTACTTCCCCTTGTGAAGTAAGATGGGGACTAGAGAGAGGCCTCGTGCTCTTCCTAAATGCTAGTGTTTTCTTTGTATTACTGTTACTACAAAAAGTCTCCGTTGATTCCTTCAAGACTCTAGTAGCACCCTATAAACTTCAGTTTTTCATAACTTTAAATAAGATTCTGAAAATGGCCTATTTTAAGATATAAATGTAGGGCTTCATTCCACAATGATTCCAACATTCATTGAAATCAACCTTCTCTTGTTAGAGAACAAAGACCCTAAAATGGAACATTCCAGATTAATATTGTACTAAGGTAAAAATAATCCACTGCTTTACTCGGGTATTACTCACAGCCTATCTTATCAGAAAAAGAGCTGCTCCCTCCGGGTATTCATGAAAAGTGAAACTGATTATTTAAATGCCAGAAAATGCCTTGGTCTGGACTGGGACATACTAAGAGAAATACTTAAGCTGGACTCAAACGCATACCTTGAATGAGAAAAGACACAGACAAGAGGTAAACACCAGATGCACAATATATAGTAAGTTCTCAAAAGTATTGTATCATACGATGACCGCTCCCTCACTGCCCGCCAAGGTGGGCTTCCACATCACGGAAATGGACTAGTCGCAGTCCGACTCCTTCCGGCAGGTGCTGCCGCCGCCGCCCACCGCCACGCCTAAGGCCCCGTGGTCCTCCTGCTGCGCAGCCCCAGGACGGCGCGCGCACTAGCAACCCGAACCCGCTTTCGCCCAGCGAGTCTGAGCACTGCAAAGCAGTGCCCATGGCGCCAGCACCTGCGTCCCCTGGAAGCTCCGTCGCCTAGTCCCTGGAGCGGTGTCCCGGGAGGCTAGGAAGCGCCTCCCACGTTTGTCAGCGAGTCCCTATCCACCCTGTACCCCTCGGGCCCCCGCCTGCTGCCCGCGACTCCGCGGACTTGGCCCAGCACGCGGAGGACTTCGGGGTTCCCGCCGCGAGCCGCGGTCGACGCCTCACGTCCCGCCCCCCTGCCCACCCCGCCCACCATATGCATGGGGGACCCCGAGGGCGCGGTGCGGTCGCCGCCACCACCGAGGCAGGCCTGACGAACAGAAGCTCTCCGCTGTAACCGGAAGTCCCTAGCCCGTCTCGACCCTAGCACTTCCGCCCCCAAAACCACCTGAAGACCACTGCCAAAATCCAGGGGCTGGCCGGTGCGTACCGAGCGAGTCGACCAGTCTGCGGCCAGACCGAGCCCGGTGAGCCAGGAGGTGGGCGCCCCTGTCCAGAAAGTCCTTAGTCCCAAAACGGCCTCGAGGCCCGAGTGGTCGACAGCCGCGCCCAGCTCCCGGTCTACCTCAACCTGGCTTACCTGCCCCGCGGGAGCAGCGCCTACTAGGCGGAGGAGGAGCTCTTTCGCCGGCGCGCGCTTTGCTTTACGAGCAGCGCGGAGACCAAAGTACGTAAGAGGGCATGCGCGGCCGTCCCAGTAGTGCTGTGCCCCGGGCGAGCCGCAGTGGGATTGGGACCTACAAAATTCAAAAGTGGGTCACCCTTTTTTATTTTAATATCATAATACCAGTCATATATTGGCCTAGCGGAAAGCGATATTGATCATGAGATCCGAGAGTCAATGAAAAAAAGTATGGCAAGAAGAGCAAAATGGGTAGAAAGAAAAAAGGCAAAAAGGCATAATATGGAACACTGAAAAAGTCTAAGGCCTTAGAGACCCAACCATTATAATATTGTGTGTGTTTGGCATGTTTCTTCACAGATGAGAGAAAGCGAATTGACAATGGCTAACAACGTAAGATAGTGCTCGCAGTGTTGTTACTTTATTCTAAGGGCAACACTGAACCAGCTCACACTTTCCATATACTTTCCATAGCATGCCAAGTTCAAACCTGATATCCAAACAAGGTCAAAGTTACCACACTGTGAGCTACAGTTAGAACAAAACAAATCATGAAAAAAAAATTTTTTTTAAGCTATGGAGTACATAATTGTATTGTTGACAATACATAATTGTATTGTATGACAATTGACATAATTGTCAGAAACTTTAAAAAATACTCGACCATTTTCCTTTTCTCCAAGATCTTAACAATTTAACTCCAGTATCTGATCTTCCCTGCTATCTTCAATTGTCTACCATATTATAACAGTACCTTGTAATGAATTGAAAGAAGTTTATCATACACTTCCCAGTGGATTCCAACTGAAGATAACCAATCTGGAGATAATGGTCCCAAGAGCCACTTCAAAGTCAACTGGCCATAGAGAAGATAACAGATCAAACCATAGTGCATAATCATAAATAAACTAAATAAACCCAGGTAGGAGTAACAGAGAATAAATTTGAAAGCCTGGAGAAATAAATAGATAAACCGGGACTGCATACATTTGTGACATAAGGTATGAAGAGATTTGAGAATAGATCAATGGATATGGCGACTGGTGTGGCAACTTAATTTTAAAAGTCTTTAAGTTAGGACACCTGGGTGACTCAAGTTGGTAAGCAGCTGCCTTTGGCTCAGGTCACGATCCCAGGGTCCTGGGATTGAGCCCCACATCAAGCTCCCTGCTCAAAGGGGAGCCTGCTTCTCCCTCTCACAAGCCCCCTGCTTGGATCCCCTCTCTCACTGTCTCTCTCTGTCAAATAAATAAATAAAATCTTTAAAAGAAAAAAAAAAGTCCTTTAAGTTAGTAGTATGTGAGTGAGCCATTGTGGCCCTAAAAGACAAAAGTGAAACCCAGAGTGAATGTATTGAAAGAGGTCTAGAAAGAAGAAAACAAAAGTGTATAACAAACCACTTTGCCAAATAAGATGACTGGTATGATATTAATACCACTTGGTTGGGATGAAAGGAAATTTATTTTAAAAATTGGAATTTTCTCTTGCCATAGATGAACACTTGTGAGAGTGCTCTGGAGAGTCATCATCCTTCAGGACCCACAGAGATAATGACAGTCATGGCTTCCACCATGATGATGGTTTTCTCCATCCATGATACTAACCAATATGGAGATTCCATAATCCTCAAATGATAGCTATAAGAAGCCACAAAGAGGCTAAAGACAGTGGCAGGATAACCAGAAAACCCTGCCCAAGGAAGGCTGGTGAGTCAAGAAACAGGAAAATGGTTAGGAACCATTTCACTTCAAAGTTTCATTTTGTTAGTTTTGAAACAGCCAGCATTTTTAAGCTTAAGTAAATCACTTAAATTTAGAAGAGATAATATGGGACAGAAATAAATCTAAATGATACCATTGGTATCCTTACTTAAAGAAAGTTATTTAATGAAAATATCTAGTGAACCCAATACAATATCCTTCACTGAAGAAAAAAGGTGATTAAAAGCATCCAAACTCAATGCAAATCAAATTGAACATGCAATTCCTCAGACTGAAAGTTATCAAAGAAATAATTGTGTTAGACTCTGTGCTGATATCAGAAATATAAAGACGAGTTAGTGGGAAGCATTTTAGAGAGTCTTCTGCATAAGGCTGTTGTATTAAAGGATATAATATACGCACAGCATTTAATACGTGGTAAGTATTCAAAAACATTTATTATTAATACTATTGAAAAATGGTGGGTGGGGTTGTGTTTTTTTTTTTTAATGGTGGGGTTTTTATAGTTGTCTTGGAGTTTCTTGGGAGGGGTAACTCCCCTCGATTACTCACAGGTGACTCCTGTGAAAGTTAAAGAGGGAGGGGGAACAGAATTGAGCTGCCAAGAGCTTGAGGCCATAATACTTATATGACACGTGTGGGGGGGCGGGGGGGGGAGAGGAGGAATGAAGACAACACAGTAAGAACATCAAACTATGATGCAGACCTGAAAAAAAAGCTCTGCAAACATACTAGGGAGCAAATATCACTTATTAGGAAGTCCCACATTAGGTAGAAATGGCCAGGATCTAGTTCCTTCTGTGCTGAGGCTAACCAGAAAGTGTATAGCCTCACCTGGAATGCTGCAGTGACTCCAAAGGCACCAAGGATGGAGCGTGTTGGCTAACTGCAGTCCTTGCGGCTGAAAAAGAAATCTAGTCCGTGCACTTCCATGGTTACCACTGGGAGTTCATACTCTAATGAGGGAAACTGAAAGTACAGAAGTGAAGAAATAAATACACACTGTGCCAGATGTTTTGTGTGCTTTGGAGAAAGATAAAGCAATGCAAGAGGGTTAAGGAGTACAAGAGAGAGGAAGTACTAGTTTATATAGGATGGTCAGGAGTGCTTCTCTGATAAGCCAGCATCATCCAGGGGCCTGAAGGAAGAGAAGGCGTGAGTTATGTGGATATCTAAGAAAGGAGTATTGCAGTCAGATGCAACAGAAATACAAAGGCACTGGGACAGATTATGTGCCTACATGTCTGAGGAACAGCAAAGAGACCAGCATAGCTAAAGCAGAGTGAGGAAAGGGGGAAAATAAGAGATGAGTTCTCATGGGCATTCAAGTATTTATTCAAATATCACTTTCCAATCAGACTGTTCCATGATAACTATGTAAAAAACAACCTGCGGGGTGCCTGGGTGGCTCAGTTGGTCGGGTAACTGCCTTCCACTCGGGTCAAGATCCCAGAGTCCTGGGCTCGAGTCCAGCGTTGGGCTCCCAGGGAGTCTGCTTCTCCCTTTGACCTTCTCCCCTCTTGTGGTCTCTCTCGGTCTCTCTCTCAAATAAATAAATAAAATCTTTAAATAAATAAATAAAATAGCCACCTGTCACTAACTTTCAGTATTCATGATATCACTTATACTAAGCAGTTTTTTCCCATAGCACTTACCACCCTCAACACCATAAAGAATTTTTTTGGGTTTCCAACTTGTTTACTGATATTTATCAGATTGCTACATCAATGCCACAAGGGTTAAGGTTGTCATAGGCATTCAATAAAAATTTGTTGAAAAAATTGTATAGTGTATTTTTAATTTAGTGTGCAAAGCATTCAGTGTATAATAGAATAACAGATTATAATTGTATATATTGATGCAGGTAGTACACTCATATATAACATTAATTTTAAATATAATTCATTTTCTTATAAAGTAGGAGTGTCTTTAAATAAGTTAAACCAAATTAAATTGTCCACTTTTTTTAGGTTAAAAAATAGTTTGATTTTTGGAAGTTACATATGTTTCAACTTAATATTTTCCCCATATCATACATAAATAGTATAACATGAAAAACTTTTGAAAAATTATTAAACTGCAAAGTCACACATATAGTGTTTAATCTCCAAATATACAAAGAACTTATGGAGTTAAGGATGACTATCAAATCTATAATGTTTATTACAAAAGAAAGTCATATTTAAAAATAATGTGCAAAAATATAGTATAGGAAAGGAGATGAAAAAGGAAATTATTTGGGGTAGTAGTTTATAACATCCTGAGGGATTTTTCTTCACACCTCTTTAGTTTTCCACATGTTTTTCAAAAAGAAAGACTTTGGAAAGGGTTCAAACAACAACTAATATAAGATCTAATATAATAGAAAATTTGGAAAATACATTTATTCCAAAGGCTAACCAAAGTGGGACTATTTCATGTGAAGAGGAAAAACCTGAGACAAAAAAAAATTAATATCTGACTTTAAGCCGTATTTATAAGTGATACTTTAAAAAAGATATAGGGCTGCTTGGGTGGTACAATCGGTTAAGCCTTCATCCTTTGGTTTCCGCTCAGGTCATGATCTCAGGGTCATGGAATCTGTTTGAGTTTCTCTCACCCTCTCCCATGCCCCTCCCCCTGCACACACACATTCTTTCTCTCTCTCTCAAATAAATGAATAAATATTTTAAAATAGATATAAAGTAGCATATCACACCCAAAAAGCAAATAACCCAGTTAAGAAATGGGCAGAATACATGAATAGACATTTTTTTTCAAAGAAGACATACAGATGGATAACAGATACATCAATATCACTCATCATCAGAGAAATACAAATCAAAAACACAATGAAATATCACCTCACACTGGTCAGAATGGCTAAAATCAACAACACAAGGAACAACAGGTATCAGTGAGGATGCAGAAGAAGGGGAACCCTCTTGCACTGGTTGGTGGGAACAAAACCTGGTGCAGCCACTCTGGAAAACAGTATAGAGGTTCCTCAAAAAGTTAAAAAACAGAACTACCCAAAACCCCCAGCAACTGCACTACTAGGTATTTACCCATAGGATACAAAAATACAGATTCAGAAGGGTACATGCACCCTGATGTTTATGTCAACATTATCAACAATAGCCAAACTACGGAGAGAGCCCAAATGTCCCTCAACTGATGAGTAGATAAAGAAAAGGTGGGTGTGTGTGTGTGTGTGTCTATATATACAGATATATCTGCATATATACTTATATATATGTACACACACGTACACACACAATGGAATGTTATTCAGTCATCGAAAAGAATGAAATCTTGCCATTTGCCAATGACACTGATGGAGCTAGAGTATATTCTGCTAAGCAGAATAAGTCAGTCAGAGAAAGACAAATACTATATGATTTCACTCACACGTGGAACTTAAGAAACAAAACAGATGAACATATGGGAAGGAGGAGAAGAGAAAAAGAGAGGGAAACAAACCATAAGAGACCCTTAATGACAGAGAACCAATTGAGCGTTGATAGAGGGTGGGGGATGGGTTAAATGGGTGATGGGTATGAAGGAGGGCACTTGTCATGATGAACACTGTGTGTTATATGTAAGTGATGAACCACTAAATTCTACTCCTGAAACAAATATTACACTATATGCTAACCAGAATTTAAATGAAAATTTGAAAAAAAAATAATAACAATAAAGTAGCATATCTATCTGTTCCATCTTTCAAGTCATTGTCTAATTTTTTGGGTACCAACAGAAAACACACCAATAAATAAAGAGCTCTGAGATACACTGGAAGTATATTTTTTTTTCTTATATATTAAGCTGAATTTGAGAGGTACAGCTCTACTCTGTTAGGGCATTTCAAGTAACAGCTTTCTGTTGCCCTGCATTACCTAGGCAGGATTCAGCAACTACAGCCTGAGAATAAAATTCTGCTGCCACCTACTTTTGTAAGTAAAATTCTATTGGAGCTCTGCTACCTCCATTCATTTATGTATTTTCTGTGGCTGTTTTCACCTTACAGTGGTAGAACTGAGCAATTGTGACAGAGATCACATAGCCTACAAAACCTGAAATAGGTACTATCTGGCCCTGTATAGAAAAAAGTCTCCTAGCCCTTGCCATTGGGTGTTATCCTCATCTACATGGTCAGTGCTAGCTCTCCACCGAAGAACCCACATTCCAGGATAGGGGAAGAGAACAAAAGGCCAAATGGAAGGAAAAAATTGCATTTCCTAAGACCAACTTGAACTTGCACACATTATGTCTCACTTACTCTATTGTCATGGGTTAGACATGCTCAGCAAAAATGCAGTGTATCAGAAATGTGCCCAGCTAACATATGTGTGGGTGGGTCTGTTACTAAAAGGAAAAAGGGTAAGAACGCTGAAGAGTTTCTGCCACAGATATGGGGGGCAGGGGGAGTGGCAGCACAGTTGGAAATAAGAGTGGAAAGGATAAATAAACCTCTTGAAACATCTGCCTTCATTGAATAAATTTTGACAATTAGGAGCACATCACAAAGTAGAAGACTGCCTTTCCAGAATTATGTCTCTTCCTTACTTATTCCTAGTGAAATGTAATTCACCCCAAAACTGGTAATGCTTATATTTTAAAGAGCAGATCATCAGGGCACCTTGGTGGCTCAGTCATTAAGCGTCTGCCTTTGGGTCAGGTCATGATCCCAGCGTCCTATGATCCAGCCCCGCATCAGGCTCCCTGCTCAGTGGGAAGCCTGCTTCTCCCTCTCCCACTCCCCCTGCTTGTGTTCCCTCTCTCGCTGGTCTCTGTCAAAAGAAATAAATAAAATTTAAATAAATAAATAAATAAAAGTAAAGAGCAGATCGTCATATTTTATATTTGTTTTCTTTCAATGACGAGAAATACGCCTTCAGTCTGGGAAAATGTAACGTTAGCCTGGTATGTATGCCTCCTCTGCAGAGCCTCTTCTTACTCTATAACACACGTCAGTGTAATTTCAGTGATAGTATCTACATATTCAGTTGCTTCAGGAGCATTTTTACACCTCCTATCCCTCCTCCTGACACACATATACAATATAAACAAGATATGTGCTCACCAACTAGATATTCATTTACATGCTTGAATGCTTTATGTTAGCAAGTCCCCATAAGAGGTATCCCAAGGAATGTGAAGATAGGCATATTAAATAGGGCAGAGTCAGCAACTACAGTTTAACAGTTAAATCCAGCCCACTACCTGATGTTGTAAATAAAGTTTCAGAGACCACAGCCATTCTTTCTCATTTACATATTGTCTATGGCTACCTTTATATTACAAAAGCAAAGTTGAGTAGTTCCACAGAGATTGTACAACCTGTAAAAAGCCTACATTTCTATTTTGCCAATTAAAGAGAAAGTTTGCCAATCCCTGAATGACGGCATTCTGAGGAGCCCTTACTTTCATTTGAATTCAGGATTATAAGTAGAATAGCAAGAAGTTAACTTGAAGGTAAGCAAGAATTTAACTCTAAGTATAGACAGACCCTAGAATTGATATTTATATTTCTTGAATTTTTTTCGTGGAGCTTCTAAGGGCAGAAAAGGTACTGATTTCCTTTGGAAATACTTTAACAAGATGAGTAAGTTTAATGAGGATTAATGGTTCCTTCCAATGGGATGAACTGTTTCATATCATTTATATAAACTTACTACATTTACTATGTATATTTACTGTGAAACCAAATATCCACAAAACCATTTTATTTTTTTTTTTAATTTTTTAAAAGACTATTTATTTATTTATTTGCCAGAGGAAGGGGGAGAAAGAACACAAGCAGGCAGAGCAGCAGGCAGAGGGAGAGGGAGAAGCAGGGTCTCCACTGAGCAGGGGGTCCTCCATATGGGGCTCCATCCCAGGACCCTGAGATCATGACCTGAACCAAAGGCAGATGTTTAACCCACTGAGCCACTCAGGTGCCCCTCCAAAAAAATTATTTGAAAATTAGAGATGTTTCAAAATAAGCAGAGAAAAACAATTTCACTTATTTCTGTTCCACATTTATAAACAAAAAATAGAGTCAATCATTACAACTTAGAGTTTAACATTTTTGCTCTAATTGTGTCACCATGATTAGAACCTTGTAGGATAAACTGAAGTTTTTGTGGTATAAGCAGAAGTGTTAATCTTGGGATTTTTTTTACCTTTTGGGGTATTTTTTAAAGATTTTGGGATTTTTTTATTGCTACAGACATACCTATTAAGACATTTTAAATAAATTCCCTAATATTTTAATATTGATATTTCAACCCAATCCTATGCATTGGGTTCCATTAATTTTGTTGCATTCTTTTGTGATAAGGTTATTGAAATATTCATACCTTTCTATAAAATCATGAAGAATTTTAGTCCAAGAAAAATGTTTCAAGTCCCATGATAGCTTCTGACACCTATTTTATTAAATTTTACTTTTAAATATCTCTCATGTTTCCCTTCAGTAAGTGTCCTAATATATTCTGTTGTCAAACTAGATTCTTAAAATATGAGGTATTTAATCCATTTACGTTTGCATTTAAAAAAGAAAAGTCATGAGAAATATTTAACAACTAAAAATCAACGATAAAATATGTCCAAATACTGAATAACGCATTAAGTTAAACAAGAACTAGAAAGCATGTTAATGCTTGTCAAAACAAAAAATAATTCTCCCATTTAGTTATCCTCTAGCTACTGTTGAAATTCCAATTCTTTTTTTTTTATTTCTCAGTCTTCTCTTTGAAAGAAGTTGAGTAAAAATCAATAGGTAATCATAATCAAGGACCTCATATTCATTAACATCTTTCAAGAACATATATTTCAATTCTTCTCTGCCTGAGTTATCACAATGCACACTGGAGCATAAAGAATAAATGCAAGAGAAAAGAAAATCAACCACAGGACAAAAGAGCAAGGGAGAACACAGACACAAATGGGTTAAAAGAACGAATGAATGAGAGAAAAGGAAAAATTCAAGACGATACTGCTTTAATAGTATCTAGGAGTACACAGGGGAAGGCTAGGAAGAAAATTGTGCTGACCTGTAAGAAATAGGCTGTTTCTGGGAGCTGTCCAATGTACTAACCAAACTGCCACACAACTTACCTCCTTAGTAGGAACTGTCTTCAGGGAGTCTTCCTTGAACCAAGGCATCTCTTTACTCATCTTTTACAGCTATTTCTTCTAAGCAATCTTTAAAACGATTTTCCAATATATTACTCTGCCCTTCCGTGTCTTCTTAAAAATCCCTATACCGAATAATTAAGTAAATATAGCCAGTGGCAAAAAAGGAAATATGAACCCGTCTTTGTTAAAATATTAGAGATAATATGAAATCAGTAAAATTTCACTTTCTTTTACCAAATTTTAAATTTCCTTTCATCTCAAAAACATGATCTAATGATAGCTTTTAAATCTCCCTTAAATTGAACTCATATAGTTTCCACTCTTAAGTCCTGTAGGGCAGCACAAATCAATGAGAAAAACAAGCCAGAAGGACGTGAGGATTTATCTTTGTTCACAAATACCGATGGGCAATTTAAAAGTCGAAAGATTTCACAACAGAGGGCTGATCGACCCATTGGCCTATCAAAGGGTAAATCGCATTATTGAAAGGAGATTGAAGTTGTTTTGTTTGGGCGGGGGCCGAGGGTTTGCTTTGCCCCACACACTGGGGTTACATAGTTAAGTACAATCAGAGAAAATATTAGGAGCCTTTTTTTCCCCCCATTTTATTGCCATCATAACTTTTGCCCTGAAGTAATTTCTTCCACTTTACATGAGTAGGAGATAAGTAGGGAAGGGAAACTCAAGTATCTCTGTTGTTAGGGTGATTACAACAAAACGGACTTTAGAAGTCGGGTTTGTAACACCGCAGGAGAGCTGTTTCGATGCCCTGGAAGGAGAAAGCCGGTTCCAACAGCGACTCTGGGGAATGCGCTCTCCGCCCCCCCCCCCCCCCCACCGTGCTTACTTAAGCTAATGGAAGATCCTGCCTTTCAGTAGCGGCTGCACTGGGATACCAGACAAACAGCTCCCCTCGACCCCTGGCAGACAGGGCCCCTCTTCAGGACATCATTAAAAGCACATGCACTTATTTCACACCCATTGGCAGCCTCCGGTGGCAAGACTCAGGACTCCTACTCTGAAGCCAAGGAGAAACCAGAGTGGTGGAAAACATCCTCGCTTTGAAAATCCAAAGCTAAATTAAAAGAGCTACATGAGATAAGGAGCCTGAAGAATATTAGTTGGCTGCGGGGGTGAGGAGAGGCACAAAAAGCACAGCAGGTAAGAGGCTGGGGGTTGTTGCCAAAGTGTCCCAGGTGGCTCATGGAAAAGGATCTCAGAATTGGAGGCCTGTCCCTTTGAGACTTCCACGCGTGCTCAAGCTTGTCTTCTTCCATCAGTTTCGAGAGGACGACATTGTCAGAGCCTTCCCTATCGGTGCCACTAATCCTGTTATCATCTTGGTTATAAATATTAATTCCTCTGGCCTTTTCGGTGATGGTGCCGCGTCAGATTCAGAGCTGTTAGGAGTCTCGCCCCTCGCTGCGAGAAACCCATGCGAGGCAAGGCCAAGCTGATGCGATGGCGGCCCATCCGGAGAGGTGCGTGGACGCCAGCGTGCTGGACTTCGTCGCAGACCTGTCCCTGGCCTCCCCTGGGCACCCTCTCCTCTGCGACTTCGCACCCGGGGTTCCCTTTGGGGACCCGGACCTTGTGCTCCGAGAGGAAAGACGCAGGAGGCTGGCACGCTTTGAGGAGGAGGATCCAGAAGAGGAGGGCGAAGTAGACGAGGGGGAGGAGGAGGAGGAAGAGGAGCATGGGAGAGGCGCCTCCCCGCTGGGCCGTCCCAAGAGGAAAAGGGTGATCACCTATGCCCAGCGCCAGGCAGCCAACATCCGCGAAAGGAAGCGGATGTTCAACCTCAATGAGGCCTTCGACCAGCTGCGAAGGAAGGTGCCCACTTTTGCTTACGAGAAGAGGCTGTCCCGAATCGAGACCCTACGCCTGGCCATCGTCTACATTTCCTTCATGACCGAGCTCTTGGAGAGCTGCGAAAAAAAGGATACCGGCTGAGCCGGAGCGGGATGGAGGTGTCTGCGTCCTCCTGCCCGGCGCGCGCGGGCTTGGGATGCTTCAGGACCCAGCAGGGTGCGGCCGACTGGCCAGGAGGGACTCTTCAAAGCAGAATGTCTTGCCTTCTGCAGTTTGGTTCAGGGTTGTGAAATCCCCACAGTCCTCAAGAAGTGGCAGCCATAGAGTTAATATACACGCGAACGATCTCAATTGGAGTCTGGGGCAGGGGCGGGCGGGGCGCCTTACGAGTTCGAACGCGCTGGGCTGTTGACGCGAGCGCCGGGACACAGCTTCGGCCGGCCTGTTGGTGAGGAGCTAATCCTCTCCCCAAACTGCAGATTTCCGGGGCTTCTGTAGAGTCCAAACTCTTCCATTTTCTTAAAAAAAAGAAAAAAGAAAAAGAAAAAGAAGGAAGGAAGGAAAGAAAGAAAAGGGAAGAAAGAAAAGAAAAAATTAAATAGCTGTTTTACCCATTTTTTTTTTTTTTTTAAAGCCTCAAGAGTCAGTGTTGCCCAATCCCCAATCCCGGGCAGGCACGCCGCTCCCGCCCGCGCGTTTAGGGGGGACCTACAACAGAATCATTGGCAAAGCGTTCGGGTGCGGGTCTTCTAAGAAAGAGGCCAAGGGACTCCGGACCTCTGGTCTGATCCTTTTTGGCTTGTCTAGAGACAGAAGGAAGGAGATGAGGACGGAAGGAGAGTCCAGGGGACAGGCGACCTCTGAGAAGGGACATCATTCTCGCCTCTCTTCCCCTTAATTTCCAGAACCAGAAACCTTGCTCGGGTCGCTCCAGGAGACCAAAGCTTGAACCCTGAGGTGGACCGAAGGAGCTCGGTCTCAGAAGGCGGGAATGCTCCCGGGCTTGCCCGGATCCTCGGCTCTCCGAACTTCGGCCGCCGAGCGGGGCTTACCCCCTGCGCTTCCGGGAAAATGACCTGGTCTTCCCAGGTGCAGCGCAGTTTGAGTGCACACTTTCCAATTTTTAGCTGTAGGTAGAGAAGACAGCTTTCTTTCTAGCTGCATCTAGGAACAGGCAAAGCAAAAACTCCATTCTTCGACTTTGGAAAATGTATGTGATGGAGAGGAGGTTTGAAGCAGGACCTAGGCGAGAGCCCACCTCCAGTTTGGATGCTCTGCCACTCCGTGGTTTTGCTTTGTGAGCGACCTGCTAACACCTGAACTGGGGTTGTTCAGATAGGAGTAGGTAAGCGAGGAGGAACCTGAGTTAACAAGTACCGTCTAACCATAAATTCAGAAGTTCGAAAGGATAAATCCCAATACTTTATTTTGCCTCTTCACATCGCACACCTTTGCACACACACATACACAATACACACACACAATTCTCCCTCTTATACCTTTAGGAATATAATACATTTTTATTAGTAAGTACAATATACTCACCCTAGAAAGTTTGGAAAACATAAGTTTAAAAAAGAAAATTTAAATCACTCCACAATGCCATAGTTAGCATTTTTATTTCCTTCTTTTTTCTTTCTGTACAGATATAAATTAAATATGCTTAACAAATTTGAGATACTTTTGGATACAGGTCTTTTTCCATTCAGCAATATAGAACGAGCACCTTTCCCCTGGCTTTAAATACTATTCAAACATAATTTTGATTACTGTATTTGGTCATAACGACGTATCATAATTCAATGCCAGTTCTTTACAAGTAGATAGCTAAGATACTTCCTTTTTAAAAAATAAGCAATGAAAAAAACAAATAAAAATAAACAATGATGCAAAGAGCATTCTTTTAAATGTCTTCTCTGCCTGTGGTAATTTCCTGGTATTAGATAACTAGAAGTAAAATTTCTTCATCTCATGAACATTTAAGTTTGTGGCTACAAATGGCCAGATTGTCTTCCCAGGTGGGTTCTGCCAGTTCACACTCCTGCCCACCAGCACTGCAGTGACTTGCTTGTCTCTCAAGTGTCTTCATTTAAAACTTTTCCTAGTTCTTCTATCTATAGGAACTGAAATAGTTCTGAAATGACCACCCTACCGAAGACGATTTCATATTTTGACTGTGTCTTTTCACCAGGACTTTTTCTACTTCTACCATACGATCTGCATAAACAGGTAAAAGGGAAAAAAATCTAACTAGATAAGATAAAAAAACAGCAAAATCAGGGAGTACATTTTTTATTCTCTAGTGCCTTTAATAAAATGAACTGAAATTTGGATAATGACCCCTACGTCAGTCTTATAAAGTAAAATTACTCATTTTTCTCTTCTTTTTCTAGACAATTTTTTGGCTAATGAGACTAACATTTCTTTCTGTATTTTTAAAGATAAATTTAAAATTACTAATTTTAGGACATAACTAATTACTTCTCAACTTTTCATTAAACAGTATTCTGTTTCCCAACTTCTTTTGGACTGCTAGTGGCTCCATCAATACTTCATGTTTATCCAGTTATTTATTTAATTGGTCAAAAATGTGTTGACATTTTATGTATAGTGTGAATGGGTTCAAAATTTAACGATCTTGCAGACTCTCCCTTCCTTCTCCCACATAAAGTCCTCCTGAGAAACATCATGTAAAAAAAAAAGAAAGAAAGAAAGAAAGAAATCTATGGGTATTAAGTTTTTAAAAAATGGTTCAATGCTAAGAATCATCAATATTTTTTTGAAAACCAGAAATTAGAAATAAAAAACTCTGTAGACAAAAGACCTCAAAATCACTGGGTCCTAAAGAGTAAATACAAGCATCCACCATCCTTAATCCTCTCCCTCACATTCTGAACCATATGGTCCTATTTTTAATAAGCACGTAATATCCTACAGTGAATACCTCTTCAGTGTAGTAAATAATATCTAGAGATTGTAAGCGAAAAACAATTTCATCATCATCACTAGAAGATTTATGTCCACAATTCTTGAATCTGTTAAAGCTCAATCGTTTTGCTCTTTGTAATTTATGTTTAGAAGCTGCTTTAAAATGTAAAGTCCCTTAAGACATTTTCTTAATCATTGTACTGAGAGAATAATTTGAAGCCAAATAAGGATTATAAACACTGAAAAATGGCTTGACTTATTTCTCACATGAAATCATGCATAGGGATCAGACATGATCATCTGCATCTAGAACATGAATCTACTATACCTCCATATCTTGACACCCAACTTTTATAAGCAGTGTGACAGTTGTAGTTCTTTTTCAATCTTTTCATCTAAGATCCATAAATTTAGTGTAGTTTTAATTTTTTTTAACTGTAGTTGACACACAATATTCCATCAATCTCAGACGTACAACATAATGATTCAACAACTCTATACATTATGTTACGCTCATCACAGATGCGGTTACCATCTGTCAGTGTAATTTTTTTAAGATTTATTTATTTACTTACTTACTTATTAGAGAAAGAAAGAGAGAGAGAGCTTGAGCGAATGTGGGGGGCACAGGGAGAGGGAAAAAGAAACCCAATCAAGCTGCTCTGGGGTGAGCACCAAGCCTAACATAAGGTAGGGCTTGATTTCAGGACCCTGAAATCACAACCTGAGCCTGAGCCAAAACCAAGAGTCAGATGCTTAACCGATTTCACCACCCAGGTGCCCCCAATGTACTTTTTAGTACAACTGCTTTTAGTGTATAACACATCCTATGTTAAAATATATGATTCTTTATCTTTTAAACTAACATGAATAAAATATAAGTAGATATTGGTTTTTTAATACCTTCCACCGGTTAAAAAAATCCTAATGTCAATTACTTCTGGAAAATTCTAATAATGTTTTTGAAATCTAAACGTTATTTGGACATTTGGAATCTAAATATCATTTCAGATGCTGCTTGGAGGCGATTTTATTTATATACAATTCACTGACTGAAATCTGCCTTTTGGTATCAAACTAAGGTTCCCACACTTATCCGGTTACTATTAGTATTCAGACATGTAAACCAAGAAAAAATCTAAATGAGATCATATTTGAGACATAACCAGATTTTCCAAGGAAAGTAGAAATAATCAAAGCCTTTGCCATCAATAGACAGCTATTCAGGGCAATTATCTTTTACGGCTGCCCAGTGTGAAGGCAGAGTTTGGCAAAATTAGCACTGAACACTGAATATTATGCTAGTATGTGTAATTCCTGCAGGAACACACAATTAAAACCCTTGGATTGGTATATATTATGGCATTTATCAGCCTTTCCATCACAAAAACACGATGGTGGAAGGTTTATAGCAAAGCTATAAAAATTCTGATTTGAAATCCGATAAGCAGAGTTTAGCATAACTCTTTTCTTAATTACAAATCTCCAAAGAAAATTTCAAAGGCAATGAAGACACTTAAGTACATTTTACATTTGAGCTTCCAAACTGGACCAGCAATTTGAAAAGCCAAGAGACTGTATTTAATATAAAAGGTAAATTATTTTGTTTTTATCAAAAACAACTGGTAGATTAATACCGAATTTAAGTACTAAATCCACTTTTTATAGGGTGATATTATTTCATTAAATTATTTTTAACATAAAGTAGAAAAATGTTTAAGTTTTATTATAGATATCTATCTGGGGACAAGTTCACTCAAAGGTTCCTGAACTTTGCCAACATTCTGGGTGAAGTTAGTCCTAGTTTCTGGTCAGCGACCTCTCTTCCTGTGAATGCTGCACTAAAAAAGTTTGCAAAACAAGAATCAGCAGTTCTGACCATTTTGTTTTGACTTTGGGGTTTCTTTGAATCCAAAGCTCAAAACCAAACCTGGCGGAGGAGGAGAAGGAAAGGAAAGAAGCCATGCAAACTGACATGAATAAAATACCAGAGAGATGGAAAAAACTTCAAGTCTCTATAAACCAAAGCCTATAAATTTCCACAAATTTCTCTGTGACCCCAAATTTTTAGTTCTGTGCCTGAAACATGTTCCATAAAGAAATATAAGGAAATGCAACGAATAGTATGAATGTATTTTTACAAACTCTTTATGGTTAATATTTGGCAGAATCGCACCCTTAATCTTGCAGAAAGCAAGAACTTTTAATGCAAAACCAAAAATTTAATAAATATGATGGAAATTATCATAATAAAATGACTTATGGCTACTTAGTGCTTTATGGTTTTCAAAGCACCACTCACAAACCTCCTCTCATTCAATCCTCCCAAATGGATTTCAAAAGGATCTAGCGTCTCTCTATTAAATTGAGTCATCAGTGTACCATCTTAAAAATACATTCACTCATTGAAATCAGCGAGATACTGAGATACCTAAAGAGGGCCAATGGTCACATATAAGCAACACATTACTTTGAAAGTTATTATTTCCAAAGATCAAAAGCACCTTAACACACTTTGTGGATGATAAATTGTACAAAAGGCTAGTAGAGTCCCGCTCCCTCAAAGGCCAAATTTTACCACCTACTATTTAGGGCTCTGTGAAAGAGATTTCCACCTGCAGTCAACATACGTAGATGACCTCAAAGCAGCTGTTACAGACAGCTTTTTATAATTTCCAGTCTTCAAAAGGGAGGAAAATATCTATGAGAATTTGGAAATAGATCAAACAGTCGGTGTACAATAAAAGGCAACAGCATCAAATACATGTGTTTGAATGAACAAATGAATGGAATATGATTACACAACTATTTTACTGCAGATAATTTTGTGATTTCTCCAAAACTTAGTAAAATCACAAGCTGTATTTGTTACCAATTATATCTTGAACTGATGATATTTAGTCCTATAGTTTAGTGAAATGTTGGTTATATTTAATCCCATGTTTAGTGAAATGTTAGAGAAGCTAGAAATGGTCTCAAGGAGAAAAACCAAATAACTGAATTATTAGATCTAGATACAGCAACAATATCTATAATAAGAAGTAGTAATATCTATAATCCTATTTATTATATTGCTTACTTATATGACAACTCATGTTCTAAACACTGAGTTAGGTTCTTTCCATAACTATTAGAGTTCAAATAATAATTTTAGGATATAAACACTATGATTATCCTAGCAGTGATGAGGACAGTATGGAATAGAGAAGTTAAATAACTTTCCCAGCTCAAGCAGCTAACAAAGAGTAAAACTAAGATTTATATCCAGCCAAGGATTTGAGACCAAATTCTTAGGGATTGAGGTTATTTGTGAATGAGTATATGGTTATTGTTTTTAAATAGAAATGATATGGTAAAAATACATAAGTATTCTTTATCTTTACTGAGGATCAGAAATGTGGACATGGGTTTATCATGTAGTAAAGGGATATAGTTTCTGCAATTAGATTCGTAAGGTGGACTACTGGTGTAAGTTTTTGAAGAGGCCTTGAAATAATCTTCTATGGATATTTTAAAGCCAAAACTTTCCTCTAGTGGTTTCAGGGCAATCCTGCCAGAAGAGAAGAGACAAAATTCTTTTGGTGAACATAATGATTATAAACACAAGCTTTGGAATTTGACAGAAGCGGGTTTGAATTGCAAGTACATTACATCATGTTATGGAAGCTAGTACAACTTATTTATTTGTTTATTTATTAGTACAACTTTATTTGCTGACCCTCAGTTTATTCATTTTTAAAATAGGAATAATAGGGGCACCTGGGTGGCTCAGTCAGTTATGCATCTGCCTTTGGCTCAGTTCATGATCCCAGGGTCCTGGGATGGAGCCCCGCATTGGGCTCCCTGCTCAGTGGGGAGCCTGGTTCTCCCTCTGCCTGCCACTCCCCCTGCATGTGTTTTCTCTCTCTCAAATAAATAAATTTTTAAAAAAATAATAAAATAGGGATAATAATATTATTCCCCCAATAGGGCCCTTATGAGGATTGACTATAATATGTATGCATAGTAAATGGTGTATCAGCATTCAGTAAATGGTACCTACTATGAAAATATTCATTGTCATCACCATGACCATTATATCCCTTCCAATTCTATGGCAACAAAACCTCTATGAACAAGGCATCACCTTTAGCACCAATGGTAACATATGAAAGTACAAAATATGTAAAAAGCAGAACTCACTACAAAGTGCTTTTAAATAATTTTTTAAAAAATGAGATAACATTTTTTCCTTCAATATTTTTTATTCCTGAAATACTTGAATGTCAGCATTTAGCTCTGGTCCATGCATCTTTCTAAGGGGAACAATACACACCCAACAGGAAAAGAGAGATCAGAACCCCCTCCTTTAACCCACTACTGCAACAGCATATACATTAAAAAAGAAAGGATAGGTAAGTGACTTTAAATCTGAGACAAAATGATTTGAATTCATTCAGAGAAGTTCTAGTCTATCAGCAGCCTAGACATTACATTTAAGTATGTGTTTTGTTTTTTTTTTCCAGGTACTATTTCTTTTTAAGTATGTGTTTTCTAAATAACTGTACACGTAATTAAATCCGATAATTTCTGATGGAATAGTTCTGTATCTTAATTGCAACAGTAGTTGCAGTAACCCTACGTATGTGATAGAATGACATAAAACTATATCTTTTTACACCAATGTTAATTTCCTAATTTTGATATTGTAGCATAGTTACGTAAGATGTAACCAATGGAGAAAACTGAGTGAAAGCTACACAGAACTTCTCTACACCACTTTTGTAATGTCCTGTGAATCTATAGTTATTTCAAAATAAAAACTGAAAAAAATTCAGTTAATAACTATGACATTCATTTGAACATATAAAGTACCTAGCAAATGTAAATTGTAATTATTTTAGGGGGACATTCACATGTACTTGATTCTTGTCCTGTTCTACAATTTTTCTTCAAGAGTTTCCTGTGAAAGTAAAGCCAAGTTTTGTGCATGGTATTATGTGTATCCTGGAATGAAAATCAGGACTCCACCCATGAAGGTCTTAGCCAAGAACTGATTATCTGATTCTGGGTTCCTTAGTTCATGCTGACTTCCTTGGCCAGACACATTCTCAAGTATGGATTTGAGTGGTGGAAGAGTTATACATCCTAATTCTGCCACTTACTGAATTAGATAATAACTCACTTAAAACATCTGGGCTTCAGTACCAGTCCTGGTCTGTGAAGTAGAAGTAATAAACACAGAGTTAAAGTATCAGAAGAGATCTCATAAAGTGCTTAGTACAGTGCCGCATACAAAGTAAACATTTTGTGAATGTTGTTATTGTTATTGTTTATGCTATTTCAATGTTGAATGTGTATAGAGAGCAAAATGACAATTCAACCTTTTAGAAAGGCTCACGGAAACACATACAAAAACTGTATCAAATTGCTCCTCTTAAACAGAATCAGCTTTTAAATAGCATGGCATTTGTGCCAAATTTAATCTGCCGCCATAATAGCAAATTTTTGCTAAATTTTGTTTTTAAAAACATAGAAAGACCCAGCTTCTGGTCCATAACATGTAATCACAATCTTTGATCTGCCAGGAAGGTCGCTGTAAACCCTACATTTCTAAAATAACCTCTAAAATTTGCATATAAAGTTTTTTATATGAAAAGGTGATACCCTGATTGGTAAATCCTCTGGGAATTTATTTTTGAGCAACTTCATCTCGAAAGTTGTGGTGTTGGTAATAGTAACTGAGAAGTAGGACTGCCTCAATTACTAAGCATTTATGTATACCTGACCTAGACAAACACGAAATATGAAAACCTGAAACTCTGCTCAGTCAACCAGGAATGGAGTACATAATCATGCTTTGTTTTAGGTTCCCTGAGGGATGCAGGGGTCCCTGTGTACCAAGGAAAGTTAAATGCTACCTGCTTTCCACAGAGGAGACTCAGAGAGGAAAAGAGAAAAGGATCTTCCCTGGAGCAGCAGAGAAGGAAGTTAGGTCTCAAAGTGCACTCTTGGACATCCTGTGCTATTTCTGCCATTTACATTTTTTTGGAAAATTTGGCACCTCACTTTATTCTCTTTATTCACAGATATTTTTTTCACTGGCAAAAAAATTATACAAAATCTTTAGAAAGTTTTGTACACTTTGGCCTTGATTTATTTGCAATTTACAAAGAAATTTTTGAAATGATAAAGTTGGTCTGAAATTACACATAATTTCTCAACATTTAAAAATGGATAACCAAAAAAAAAAAAAAATGAAAATAAAAAAATGAAAATGGGGGCACCGCGTATCTCCGTTGGTTGAATGTCTGACTCTTGATTTCAGCTCAGGTCATGATTTCAGGGTCCTGAGATCAAGCCCCATGTCAGCTCTATGCTCAGTGAGGCATCTGCTTGAGATTCTCTACTTCCCTTTCCTTCTGCCCTGCCCCATCGCTTGTACTAAATAAATAAATAAATATTTAAAAAATAAAAATGGGTAATTCTTTTTTCATATCTACTATTTTAATTTTTTTCTTCCTTACATAAAAAGATAAAAGGATAATTGTCACATCTTACTGCTTTTAAAAGCTTTGATTCAACTTCAGGTGGTTTATTTGAGGGATGGTAAAGGGCCTTCTGAAATTAACTAAAATTTTTCTGACTTAGGGAACAGACCTAATTTCAAATATTCTCATCATGGGTTCATACTTTTGACCAAAAAATGTGGTAACTGTAGCTAACAAGTATTTGACAAGAAGTGGTTTTGTTAATTGTAGATCTTATTGAACATGCCACACCAATTCTTTCATCACTATTCGCTTGCTTAATCTCACCGAAGTCCATTAAAATTAGAGCAAATGAGCTCAGTTAAAATATACATACTGAATGCCACTTTGTTTCAAGATGACACAACCACAAATTAAACTTCATACCTTTATTAGTATATTGCATTTACTCAAATTCAATCAACTGCTTCTAAAGTTAACATAAAGCAGGCGAAAAAAGTGCTCAGGACTCAAAGTATTACACAACGAATCACAGCAAAAATCTTCCCACATTATATCCACATGAAAATATGCATCATACCTCAATGCAAACCTCAAGGTCCTTACCCAAGACATCTCCAGAGCTTCTCTTTCTAGATTATAATCCCATCCTTCCATTGTATGGTTCACATACATGCAAACATGCATACATGTAAAAATATATATATCAGAATGCCTTCACTTGTATTTTAGAGTGGATGGTGCATATGTAAATTTTTTCACTGCTAGCTCAAATCTTAAAAATGGTTTCAATTTGGGCATCAGGGTGGCTCAGTTGGTTAAGCGACTGCCTTTGGCTCAGGTCATGATCCTGGAGTCCCAGGATTGAATCCCCCATCAGGCTCCCTGCTTGGCAGGGACTCTGCTTCTCCCTCTGACCCTCTCTCTTCTCATGATCTCTCTCTCTCTCTCATTCTCTCTCTCTCTCAAATAAATAAATAAAATCTTTTTTAAAAAATGGTTTCATTTTTCTTCATTTTCTTTCATACTTTGGTAGTTTCGCCTTTTTTTTTTTTAACTAATAGCCATTTCTTTCTTGAATATTTCCTATGTCATAATATTAATGATTGTTGAATATTTCTAACTTTTTTAACCAAAATTCAGGGGAGCATCAGTGTCTTTACATATATTGAAAATAAGCCCAGGAATTACTCCAGTTATCAACTAAACATTAGCCCCATATAAGTATATCAGACCTGAATATAATTACTAAGACTAGCAGCCAGTAAATTGTAGAAAAGAAAGTGTCTGGAATTGCCATTCAGGAAACCTACAGAACACTCATTGATTAGATGAGGGTCATTTACTCAATGAGAAAAACAGAATTTCCCTGGGAGCAGAGCTACTTCCTCTTGGAGAGATTCAAGACTATCTGCAGTTCAGGTAATTTACCGTATCAAGAAAGGTGTTAGAAAAGATTCAAGAAAGCTCTCTGAACTTTGGCTCTAGTTGGGAAGATCTAAGCCGTATTTTACAACATTAGGACATTTTGTGGATTGTTACAGCTTGCTTACAGAAATTTCACGGGTAGGAATTTAGCCTAGGAAAATAATACTATGTACAAAGATTAGATTGCAAAAGATGCATCTAGGTATTATTTATAATATTAAAATTGAGAAAATAACCTAGATATCTAAAAATATAAGTCCTTAAAAAAATGTAAGTCCTCGTTTTAAATTGTTGTGGTCAGTCAGGGGTACCTGGGTGGCTCAGCTGGTTAAGGGTGTGCTTTCAGCTCAGGCCATGATCTTAGGTCCTGGAATTGAGCCCTGTGTTGGACTCCCTGCTCAGCAGGGAGCCTGATTCTCCTTCTCTCTCTGGCCCTGCCCCCAACTCGTGGGCATGCTCTTTCTCTTTCAAATAAATAAATAAAATCTTAAAAAAAATAAAATAAATTGTTGTGGTCATTAAACGGATGAGGTATGAAGAGACTGGGCTGTTGAAAGATGATTCCAATAAATCATAAATGAAAAAGTATAAAGCAAAATTTAAGTCATGATTTCATTTCTGTTTCATATGGGAATGTGTGGAAATGCATATGGGTATGTATGCATATCTTTATGTATATAAACATAAATGTTCATTTTATACATGCTATGGGAGAATTGGTCATTTTTGTACTTGTACATACTTTTCCAGTCTTCTAACATTCTCTTGTAGTCAGAAAAAAAACACAATTATTTTAAAACAAGTGGGACCATATCAAACTAAAAGCTCTGCACAGCAAAAGAAACCATCAAAAAATCAAAAGATGGGGCGCCTGGGTGGCTCAGTGGTTAAAGCCTCTGCCTTTGGCTCGGGTCATGATCTCAGGGTCCTGGGATCGAGTCCCGCATTGGGCTCTCTGCTCAGCCCGGAGCCTGCCTCCTCCTGTCTCTCTCTACCTGCCTCTCTGCCTACTTGTGAGCTGTCTGTAAAAAAAAAAAAAAAAAAAAAAAAAAATCTTAAAAAAAATAAAAATAAAATAAAAAGACAACCTAAGAAATAAGAGAAAATATTTGAAACCATCTATCTGATAAGCAGTTAATATCCAAAATATGCAAGTAACTCATATAACTCAATAGCAAAAACACATAAATCCAATTAAAAATGGACAAAGGAAGCAAATAGACATTTTTCCAAAGAAGACCTACAAACGGCCAACAGATACATGACAAAGTGCTCCACATCACTAATCATAATGGAAATGCAAATCAAAACCACAATGAGGTATCACCTCCCCACCTGTCAGAATGGCTATTATCAAAAAGAAAAAAGGAAAGTGTTGGCAATGATGTGGAGAAAGGGGAACCCTTGTGCAATGTTGGTGGGGATGTAAATTAGTATTATCACTATGGAAAACAGCTTGGGGGGTCCTCAAAAAATTAAAATAAAACTATTATATGAGCCAGCAATCCTACTTATGGGTAAATGTCTGAAGGAAATGAAATCACTATTTGGAAGAGATACCTGTGCCCCTCATGTTCACTGCAGCATTATTTACAATAGCCAAGACATGGAAACAACCTAGTGTCTATGGACAAATGGATAAAGAAAATGTGGGAAATATATACAATGAAATATAATTTAGTCATTTAAAAAAAAAGAAGAAAATCTTGTCTTCTGCAACATGTGATGGATTTTAAGGACATTATGCTACAGGAAATAAGTCAGACAAATACTGTATATTCTCATTTATATGTGGAATCTAAAAATGCCAAAGTCAGAGAAATAGAGTAGAATCGTGGCTGAAGGGAGTTGTACAGCAAAGGAAATGGGAAGATGTTAGTCAAAGGGTACAAACTTCTAGTTATAAATAAATTCTGAGGGTCTCGTATACAGCATGATGACTATAATTAACAATACTCTATTAGAGACTTGAAAGCTGATGAGAGAATGTATATCAAGTGTTATCAAAACAAAAAAAATAATAAAATTATTTTTAGTCAAAAATAGCCACACAATACAAATTGTGAATTCTATTCTTAGTTGTTTGTCAGTATGCTGTTACTTAAGTGAGAACTATTGCCTTCTAACTCTAAAATATTTAAAACTAGGTATTTAATATGCTTTGATAAGATATTCTGTAATATTTTCCTTTGGCTCTGCAGAGCATAACATTATCAACATACTAGAAGGCCGTCTCATGCTTCCCTCCAATTATTGCCTTTTTCCCCTACAAGGATATCCAGTAACCTGATTTTTAACAGACTTGATTAGCTTCCCAGTTTTTGTATTATTTTATATGAAGGAAATCATTGGGTTTTGGTAAAGAGTGCTTTTCAATTATAAATCTGTCTTCAATAAAACAAGTATTTTGACATTCTTCCCAAACACACAAGAGAAGTTGAAATTAATTAGAAAGATAAGAAATAAATTTACCATTAAATACAGAGTTAAAAATTATAAGGAAAGTACTTAGCAAATATGCACTTTAATTTTATTGACACTGAAATGGAAAATGCAAATGGAAATTTTAACAATGTTTTGAGCCTTCTTAAACACAGCTGAGTTCACCCGCAATTTACACACATACACACACATACACAAGCCTAATAAAAATAACCAGAGTAAACTACACTAATTTCTAAGGAAATTCCTCATTTTTAAACAATTAGCACCACATTTTTCTTCTTATTAGCCCCACAGGAATTACAATGCATGTATGAATGCATGTGCATATGTCTTGTGTGTATTTGTGTGTGTGTGTAAATTGCTTAATGTTTACTTCAACATCTAAAAGGATACATTAGAACCAGATAAGCATGAGCCTCAAAACCACAGTCATATGCATATTCATTTTCATGTACTTTTCATATTCATGTTTGAAAACTGCTATATATTCAAAGAAAAAATTCATTTCTAATATAATTTCAAATTATTTCAAACTTGCACTGCTTTTAATAACTTTTATTGTTTTTAACATGTGACATTTTATCCCCATTAGCAACAACAGATGTCTAATGCATTAAAAAGGAAAATCCTGCACATATGTTGAAATAGAGGACTTTCCTGAAAGGAAAGCATGTGCTTTGATTTATATTAGTCAAAATTTAGATACTGTACTTGTGCTATTTCAGGAAATGAAAAGGTGAGGAAACGGTTATATACTAGTAAACCAGAGCAAAAGTCTCCATAGAAACCAAAACAGTTTCAGTGGGAGCCACACAAGCTAAGTTAATACCTAGACTATGGTCATATTAGCCCCTAGAAAGCTAATTCGTACAGAAGAAAACCCTGTCTCTTGATTCGTTTGTGTTACATAGTATTTACAACTCTTTTGTTCACATTTAATTGTTAAAAACTCATCAGTCATCGACAGAATGAAAATCTCGGTGAATGCTAAAGAGAAAAGATCACAAGTGTTTACTTACTCTTCCCCAAATCCATTATCTTCACTATGAGTCAAAGGGAACACAAAGGGCAAATTGAAAAATAACAAAGGATAAATCCCATGTTATTTATTCGGCTGGTGTTTTGCCTCAACTCTCACAAGCACTTCTGTGGATTTAGCTCCCCACTGCAGACAGTGCCATGTGATGGACGAACCACAAGACAGTAGGGACAGCAATTAATTGATTGAACAACTACTATGCTGCCTACAAATTCTATGTCACCCAATCCTTACAAAATACTATGATGAATATTAATAAATCCACTTTAAAATAAAAAAACAAGTTCATTAGGTATAACCTGTCCAAGCTTAGAGAGTAGTGGAACTAGATTTTGACCTAGTTGTGTCCTTCTCTAGAGGTAACAGTGACAAATGTTGCCGTAACGGAGCTCTATGCCCTGTCAGTTAGCTGAGGACAGCATACACTCCTTGCGAACGTGGCCTAGCATTGTGTGTGTGTCCAGTTTGGTAAGGAACTTTTACAAGCATAAACTGAAGGAACTCCTTTAATAGTTACCATCAATTCCTATGGTTTCAATCTATACCAACTTTCAATAGTATATTTGTTGCTAGTAGGGTGGTTTGTATTTCATGCGATTTGTATTTTGTTCCCTTACTCTCGTTTTCTGTATTATTATTGCTTTGTGTTCATAGAGTGTGAAAGAAATCGTTTCTTGCATCTAAATTTGGCTGTTTTCTTAGATGCTTCAGAAATATGGGACACACGTGTACAGCTTCGTACTGGCTGATACAGTAACAAAAAGGCTACCACCTCAAGACCACATAATCCTTGGTATTTCCTCCATGTGATGCATTTCATTAGTCTCTGGTTCATAATTAATCATAAGGTAGGCTGTCAGCTAAAGTACCCTGTATGTGATATTTATTGTATTTATGGTGCTTGGGAACAAAGGGGTGGTGTGGAATACATAAGCATTAGACAAATCTGTGTTTTGGCAGGTGTGTCCTACTAATCAAACTGAATATCACAACCTTTGTGCTAGTGGACAGAGTTACTGTCCATTTTTTTCTTTTCTTCTTTACTCGATTTTCTTACTCTTTAGCAAAATTAAAACTAAATTGAGATGATCCTCTAAATGCGAAATGTTAACCTTAAAACAGAGAAAACTTGCTTGTAAGAGTGTCTATTTCATCATCTCCACAAAAGAAAAACACAACTTATGGGCTGAAACTAAGTCTGGTTCGTATCTATATTCAGTTCTGGTATAAGACATAATTTGCCAAGTTATAACGCCAAGAAACCCAAAACAATGTCAAGAGCAGCAGCAAGGTCAGAAATGCCAGGTCCTACTTATAAGAGGACAGTGTGGACAAACCCCAAGGAAGCATTTTTTAAGAAGAAAGGGTACTATTCAGACTAACCTAAACTATGAATCTGAGGGTGGCTGGAAATGTTTCATGGAGGCTGACTGCAAATTTACTAGTGAGTGGATCAAGTGGCAAAAAGTGAATACAATTCTCAGATTTATGACATTTAATTCAAAAATAGAGGTTCTCCTGAAATAAAATTCAAACCATTGGGAGAATTTCCATGTCAGAAGATAAGATTTATAACATTTTCATCATCAGCTTAAAGTATAAGGCCATTCTTATGTCTCTGATTTTGTGGATGTTCTTTGGATTACTTCACTATTGCATAAATCTGTTTTTCCTTCATACTGATTGATTTGCTACAAGTCAGTTGTAGTTGCTTTTTAATATTTCTATATCATTAGTAATTGGCTTTCAATGTACGACACTGTATTACAGTTCTACTAGCTCTTCATTGATCATTCATGCCACAAGGATAAGTGGTTATGTATAACAAAAAATAAAATCGTTATAGATCAATTTTTATTCCCTTTACTTCTCTCTCCCCACATAGCTTCCCCCCTCCCCAGCCCCGTTCATGCTGTCACACTCTTGGACTCACTGACTGAATTTTACACAGTAGCATATAAAATTAAAGGTTTCTTTTCTAGAGTCTTTCCTTCTGTTAAAATACATGCAGATTATGTTTCCTATAGAAATTATAGAGAAAGAAACATGAAGATATATTTTACTCCATCAGTGAAGTTAGTGGGCTACATAAGTATCTCCTTTGGGGGAGAGAGGTTGACAAAATGATCAAGAAGGTGCACAATTTCCTGACTCCTCTTTCCCCAGTCAGCGTGCCTGGTCATTCTTATGCATAGCCCTAAACTAAGTAAGCACACAAATGTCATAGCGAGGAGAGAGTGAAAAGCAGCAATAACGTAGGCTCAGTTTACATTTAAATTGGACTGGATCAGATTGTGTTTTCTTGCTCTATTCTGCATCCAGTTCTTGTGCTAACTTTCATTACTTACTTCACAAAAATCTATCAAATTATATATTGGATGCTTACTATGGACTTGGCTCTGTTTGCAACAACATTTTCTTATTTGGTTAAGATGTCTTGCCTAAAATGAGCTCACAGTAGAATGTCTCTCATTCATCCAGCTTGTGCAGATACTGGATGAGATATGTGGGAGCCTTAGCAACACTAGCTATTGGGATAGAATAGAAGACAAGTAGTTAATATATTTTAAGTTCTGTAGTAGCTTACACTTCAATGCCCTTAGGTTGAGGCTGCTGGGAAGAGGTACATTGGCAGGCTGAGTAAAAGGGCCTACACCTAGACTATGATGAGGTCTGAAAGAGTAGATTCCCAGGTAAGAGCTACATTGAAGCCAAGATTCATGACTGTTTTGTTCACTACTTGATAAAGAACCTGCTAGTTATCTAAAACTATCCATTCTCCCCTTCCTCCTTTAGCAATAGAAACTGTGAAGGTTGCATTTGATATGGCTATCCAGCTAATGACTCTATTTTAGAGGCTCACCTGCAATTAGTTGTGGCTATGGGACTACGATCTGGTAATGGGGTATGAGCAGTAGTCACAAATAATTTCTAGATAGGGCTCTTAAAAGACGGACATGTCTTCCCTTGGCTTTTCTCCTTTCTCAATGGCTAGAATCCAAAACTGAAATGAGACCTGGGGTGGCCTTGTGGTCTAAGAGGTGGAAGTCATATTTTGAGGATAATAGAGTAAGAAGTTAAATCAACATGGCTCAGCCATTGAGCCAAACCTATAACACCTATCCAAATTTTTAATAAAGTAAATAAACTGTGCTGTTTAATCCACTTTATTTTTCAATTTCTTTATTATAGTGTTACATCCTACTTAATATATCTCTTCCGCCCAGGTGCCTGGGACAGTGCCTGACATATAATAGGGTCTCGCTAATATTGTGCACCATGAAGGGGCAGAATAAACTCACACTGCACAAGTTTTTAAGCCTGAGGCCCAGGAGTACACACAGGCAAGGACTAAGTTGAAACTGTCCTAACCATGGTAAGCTGATATGAGAGAGGTAGGGCTACACATTATGCCTTTCCCTCACCTGTTTATAACACACCGCAGTTCCTCATACCCAAGTTTCATCTCACAAGGTACCATTCTGAGGGTTTAGAAAAGAAAAACACTCTAACTCTACAAAATGAAAGAAGGCATGAAATGGGACAGAATAGAAATTAGCTCGTGTACATTATAAAACATGACTCAAAGTATTGTCATTCTGCGACAGTATAAACAATATAAATTTGAATGTAATACAATTTAAAAAAAGTTATCTAAATTTAAAATTTTAAATCATAAGAAATTAAGCATGCTTTTAGTTCATCTGTCTTTTGTGACTTTCCCTTTGACAATGCAGATGTGGGCTAATAGTACTAAATTATAGAAAATTGTAACTGTTAATTGTTACAGTCTTGCCTCCAAATAGGGGCAATAAAGCTTTTAACTTAAGTATGTTTTCCATTTAAGTTATTGTTGGGCTCAATGGTTTTTGCAACCTAGATTACTTCATTTGAGTATCAAGTTTCAGGGAACACAATCTCAAAATCACTTCTCAAGAACTGTCAATATCTCAGCTAAGAAAGACAGTATTGGGGCACCTGGGTGGCTCAGTGGCTTAAGGCCTCTGTCTTCTGCTCAGGTCATGATCTCAGGGTCCTGGGATCGAGCCCCACATCCAGCTCTCTGCTCAGCTGGGAGCCTGCTTCCCTTCCTCTCTCTCTGCCTGCCTCTCTACTTGTGATCTGTCTGTCAAAAAAAATAATAATAATTAAAAAAAAAAAAGAAAGACAGTATTTATAGAGGATAACCAGAAGTAGATATACTATTCAAGACACTCAAAAATCTATGACAGGACTAAACCACACAATTAGAAAGAAATTACCTTTTGGTAACGTTATTTTTAATTAATCATTTTTGTCACCATACTATCCTAAACCTATGTTAAATAACATTATTTTCAAAAAAGGAAGAGCCCTGTGTAATTTGTTGGGTATTTAATATACAGATATTGTCATATGAAACTGAATGCTTCCTTTTCCAATTAACTTAAGCAAAAAAAGAAAAAAAAATCTTTCAGGCAGGTCACAGTATCAGGAACAGTTGGACTTCTGGACTGTGTGTGTGTGTGTGTGTGTGTGTGTGTGTGTATGTTTCCCTTATGGACTCTAAGGATCTCACAATTTTTTGTGACACTTGCTCATATCGTATACTAGAGTTCTTAGAGCCAAGTTTCTGGATCCACCATTAAAAAATACATAGAACAAGAAAGATAACTAGCCTACTGGAATTCCTGACATCTTAAATGTAAGTCCTCAAAAAAAAAAAAAATACATAGAACAATGCTTCAGCTAATTTACATTTTACTTTATATCCTTGGTTTCTTTTTGTTTTTTGTTTTGATTCATTTATCTTGCTTATTTTTAATATAGGTCTTCCTACTGACTTTTTTCTCTTTAAATCATCTACCTCAAATCTTTTTCTGGAATTGTTACTTATAAATACATGAATTTTTTTTTAAGATGTTCTTGCTTAAGAATTTTTTGTTTAGTTTCACACTTACTCTTGTCATTTTTATAACAACTGGCTGGACCTAGGTTGCTGTATTTCCTTGTATCATTGCTCACCACATTCTTGTATCATTCTTGGTAACTTAAGAATACACTTGAGGGGCGCCTGGGTGCTCAGTGGTTAAAGCCTCTGCCTTCGGCTCAGGTCATGATCCCAGGGTCCTGGGATCGAGCCTCACATTGGGCTCTCTGCTCAGCGGGGAGCCTGCCTCCTCCTCCTCTCTCTCTCTGCCTGCCTCTCTGCCTACTTGTGATCTGTCAAATAATCAAAATCTTAAAAAAAAAAAAAGAATACACTTGACCTTTTGTTGTTGTTAAGAGGAAAATGGTATTTTCTGAGTCTTTCCACACTTGTCCATATGTTTAAGTGTGACTTTGGCTCATAATGTGAACTTGATGGGCTATGACATTCTTTTGGCATGTGTTCTTATGGAGAAGACCTACATAGCCTTTCTTTTTTAAGTAAATAATCTATGTTCTCCATCTGAATGCCTATAGGATGGTTTCTTTATCTTCTTCAACATTTTTCTGAGAATAGTAATGGGCGTGGACCTGTTTTCATTCACTTTGCTTGGAGTGTGCCATTCCATTCTGTGAACTGGGTTAACTGTTTTTCCCACTCTGGAGAATAATTTTATGTCTTGCATTATTGATTATTGCTTCTTCTCGATGTGTCCTACTTTCTTCTTGGAAAAATGACTTATCTCTAATTTCATAAATATCACTCTACTTAAAATTGTACTGCCCCATCAATACCCATTCCCCTTCTGATTATTTTTTCTCTACAGAATAATTACCACCTTTGGTTTTTTCACTCCTTACCTCTTCCTCACACATACTCCCATCATGCTCTCCAGCAGTACACAGCTTCAAAGGCCACTGATATGCTGTTATATTCCAAATTTTACCTCCAGTTCAGACCTCCCTCACACACCCCATACTCACAAGTCCAACTGCCACCCAGCAATTCCACTTGGATTTCTAACTCACATCTCAAACTCAACATGTCCGAAATGGAAGTCTCTCCCCTGAAATGTGCTCCACCACAGCCTTCTCCATCTCAGTAATTGCCAATGCCCCCCTATTTTTTCTCAAATAAAAAGCCCTGAGGTCCTTCTTGATGCCTCCCCCACACACCTCATATCTTATCTTAAGTGAATCCTACTGGATCTGCCTTCAAAACATAGCTAGAATCCAGTCATTTCTTTCCAATTCTAACTCTACTGTTACCATCCAGTTTGTGTCACAATTGCCTCTCACCTAGATAATGGGAAGGTCCTCCTAACCAGATTCTGTTCCCCTCAAAGAAAAGCCCATATACCCCATAGACCTTGGCACATTGCTGGGTCAGCATTATTTCTTCTACATGGGGATGTCATCAAGTGAACACTCTTGAGTTCTGACACCTGTGGGGGAGTGATATCTTCATATCGTGACTGGAATGGACCACTCCTTAAATGGTTGTGCCATCCTGAGGAATCAGAAAAAAAGAGGATTGACGTTTCAGCAAAGAACTAACTATCCTCCCAACTCGAACTGCCACAGCCTCAGATTGGGTACTTCCCTCACTACGTTCTAGCAACTATTTCATCACACAAACCTCCAGCTCTCTGTAACAATTAGGCTGGAAGGTCTTCCTTTTCCTCTAGCTCAGGGTCAGCTGTTGCAACTTCTTCTTTGCAAAAGAAAATAAAACAGAGAATTTACAGATTTTTTTTTTTTTGCTTTACTGTAGTCTTTTACCTCCTCACCAGTATTTGTGCTAGTGCTGCTATAAAAAAAAATGCTAAATATGTGTGGGTATACACGCATACACACACACATACATATATGGGGCATATATAGCTATAGCAAGACTAGATGTGTTTATTGAACAATTTCAGAATCCAGTTAGTGGCAATATTTGATTAAATATCTGTGGGAGGAAACAGTCTCCAAATTTATTTATTTGTTTATAAAGATTTTATTTATTTGTCAGAGAGAGAGAGAGAGAGCGAGCACGAGTACACACACAAGCACGGGGAGCATCAGGCAGAAGGAGAAACAGGCCCCCTGCTGAGCAAGGAGCCTGATGCGGGACTCAATACCAGGACCCTGAGATCATGACCTGAGCTGAAGGCAGACGCTTAACCAACTGAGACACCCAGGCATCCCTCAAAATTAGTATTTTTAAACTAAGTATTTGTAATATCCGATTTTTGAGGAATATGTAATATTCCATTTTACTGTTCAAGTATATTAGCTAAAATATAGGTTAAGATAACACTGAAGTAAATTAAGAAATATTAAACCTGTGATAGTACCTGCATTTTTTGTACATTTCTAAAGAGAGTAATAATCAATAAATAAGTATTTATGGACTGCCCATTTAGCACATTATGGAGCCCATGAGGAATTTGGGAAGATTCCGGTTTCTTAAAACAATTAGACATCTCAGGAAGAAAATACTAATAAATGAAACAGATTCCAACATGAGTCACTTAACATTAAGCTGTGCTGCAGGGAGTCTCAATGGTGTGAACTCTGGAAATGCCATCTCTGTTGGAGTTGTAAATACACCGCACCCAAACTAACTTCCTACTACCGTGAAAATACCCAGTCTGTCAGTCTTGGTAGGAGATCATACTCCACATGATCACTTGGATGGAGGAGAGGGTGGTCTGAGAGCAAGAGATGGATTAATGATGCTTCCTAGGTTTTTAGGCTAAGCAATGAGATAAATGAATTACTGAGCTTATGGGAGGAACAAGTTATATGAGAGTGACAATAAGTTCAAGATGTCTGAGAGAAAGTGTCATATCAAGTGGACACTTGAATATGAATCTTTAGCTCAGACAACATACCACCTACTATGGAAAATGGAGGTCATATGCCTCCTGTTACCATTTCTTGGTAGCAAGGGCATAGATAAATTATTGAACCTCCTCCAATTAGTGTCCCCACCCTGAACTTTGAGTCCTCAGGGAGTGAGACAGGAATATAGGAATAGTTTCTCTTCAGACAGAACTGGATCATCAATTATTTTCCTCATTTACCCTTTAAACCCTTCTTTTGCACTTAGAATTGAATGTAAATGCTACATCAACATCTACAAGATATGCATAACTTAGTCCTTATTTAAAATAATAATATCAAACACATATCAAGTGCCAGGCACCATTTTAAATACTCATGACAACCACTGACGATGTACATATTCTCTCTCTTTCACAGGAAGCCTGGGGGAGTAAGTAACCTATCTAAGGTTACACAGGTAGTGAGAAGTTGAGCCATATTTTAACCCAGGCTGATTGGCTCCAGAATCTGGGCTGTCATCTACTACACTGTTCTCCATGA